>NC_047593.1:8896214-9496214 GCF_011004845.1 Esox lucius
GGGCCACAGTAGAATTAGCTTCTGCGTAAAAGCTGTGATGTGAGGTTTGATTGAATTGGGCTCATACAACAAAACTACAAAACAGGATATAACCAACTGTGATGCGTATCCATTTCAATAAATACATTTTCCCTGTCTCTCTCTGTCCATCCATTGCTCCATTAGGTATCCGACACGCAGATTAAGAGGTCCATATCCAGCAACGGGCTGTATCGGAGTAGAGAGCGGAATGCGGTCGAGAATCGGTCAAACGACTCCGGGGCATTCTCCATTGGTCAATATGGCTAAGAGAGCCAATCAGATGGCATGTTCTAAGGGGAAATGGCAATTTTGGAGGTTCGGCTGCAAATCTTTTAGTATGGCAAACTCTGAGTCGGCTGGAGATGTCATGTGTAAATGTGTCTCTTTATTGTGCGAACACAGGCAATGTTATTGAGGCAATATGGATTTTGATGTAGTCAATTGTCTTTCATTGGCTAGTTGCTGGCCCATTTGGAGTCATGTGATATGATCTTAAAAACCCATCTGAAATCCCAACCTGGTTCACTACTTTGAAATGGTTGCGTGTTAAATGGCATTACATCTAAGTTGATTCATATCCACCTCTATAAGTGAATTCTCCCCTAAATGTCGATATTGAGGAGGTTTTAGCTTTTTCCCCACTAATGTGTGAGATTAGCAGTCGGGGAGGGGAAGCTGATCCTAGACCTGTAGCTAACATTACTAATATTTCACATTTTACCTGCCATACTTTCATAGGGATGTTTTACGTGTAATGAAAAATGTAGCATGTAACCAACCACGAACTGTAATATTTCATATATAGTATTACTATGTAATATTTCATAGTATCTAAATCTACCTAACCACAACAAAAAATAAATAATGTCACAAACATTTCTCATGCCCTTGTTTGATTCTGCCAAAAAGCTCAAGTTTGCAAATAAACAAACAAAAACTACAGTTTTCAATTGCTTAACACTTTATTTATATGTTTTTTTAGTTGGCTTGAGCAGACACCCATCCGTGTTCGGTTTCAGTGTCAGAAAGCTGGATGGGGGTCACATGGGACCCTTTCCAGTGCACCGCCTATAGGACTTCGGTCAAAATGAGTGCACTATGTGTGGATTAGGGTACCATTTCAAACAGCTCCGTCCAAGGAAGAATGAGAACGCTTGAAGGCACACATGTATCCCTTCTTTTTGGAACAGGTGTCATCGTTCCACTTCCCGACATCTTAGAGAAGTAAAGTAGAGGAAGGCAAGAGGGAGATGTGTCAATGTGCGTTCTAAGTACCATCGCTCCTCTATGTCAGTCCTCTCAACTTCCCCCCTCGTTCCTACATATCTCACATGGTCAGAGTGTTTTCACACTCGGCCCCTCCGTTTTAAAGCACTTTTTAAGAACTGTTGCATTTGGCTTCATTTTTTTCTACGGTATGAATTCTTTCCAAAGATGTAAGTCCTTATTGAAAGGTGAAGGCCGTTTGTGAGAAACGAGACACAATAATGGAATGAAAAAACATCCACACATCATAGCTGCATGTAAAACCCCTCTCTCTTTTTACACCCCCCCCCCCCCCCCCCCCATTCAGCCCTCTCTGAATCTCTTACGGCTCCAGTTCATTTCCACACAGTCCTCGCGGTTCGTCCACCGTGAGATGGGCTCTCCTGGGGGTTCCACTCTTCGAAATCCCATTTGGACCCGTCCGTCCACATATACTGACCAGACTGTAAGGAGGAGAGGGAAGGGGCAGAGGGGAAGAGAGGAGAAAACAGGCGGTAAGAAAATAGCTTGTAAGTCGAACTCTCGCCTTCTCTTCATCAATCTCTCCATCCCACCTGGAAGAGTTTCAAATCCGCCCAGCCAGAAGCGAAGGTTCTGGGGGTTATGCTTCTTCACCAGGCAGAGACATCGAGTTGACCATGCAGTTGTGCACTGACACCAGGTGGCCACTGGGGGCAGCAGACCTGCACTTCATCTGAAGGAAGTTGAAGTGAAGAGTGACAGGGAGAGTCAGGGAGAGTGAGTGAGACCAAGCTAAGACATTGGATCAACTGGGCTTGAACACATTTTACAGTTTTACGGGTAGATGAATAACATGCTATATGTGATAGTCTTATAATGTATTTATATCCTCATTTCTATCCAGTTGGCAGAGCATGCTGTTTGCCTGGGCTGTAGTTTCGATTCCATGTTGGGCGCATTGTGAAAAGAGTGAAAATGTCTGCACTTGTTTGCGTAACTGTGTAATGTAATGTGCAATGTTAGCCACCTCAGCCATACTGAAGTTGAGAGGAGTCTTGAAGTACTTGACACAGGTGGATCCCACTCTGTACCAGTCACTGTATTTGCTCATGTCACAGGCTCGGGGCATTTCACAAGCAACCTCCTGGACATCTAGTGGGACGGCAGCGCCACCTAAGGTATGATGAGGTAATGACACCAATGTAATTGGATTCGATACCTTTTTCTGGTTAGGTAGTTTATCTGTAAGAAGGCCAATTTTATATATATTTTTTACAATTATTGGCAAACTGAATGATGTGATTCTATTGATTTGGATATAAAATTGCTAAGAAAATGTTTGGCTTCAAAAAAATGAAATTAATCGGAAGGTTTGTTAAATATCCTGCAAATGTCATTGATTTTACTGTCACCCCATCATCCTCAAAACCAAAACTGTAAATGTCAATGCATTTTATTGTCACCCCATCACCATCAAAACCAATAATGTTAATGTCAAGGCTTCTTGCATACCTGTTTTTCTGTTTAAGACCAACGCCATGTTTGTCCCGAGCAATGACATAATCACAGTCAAGGTGACGAACTTCATATTGGCTTTCCCCGATTCTGCTTCAGCTCTGCTAACGAACAGCCTCGGTCAGTTACATTTAATTTACTATTAAAATTACTATTAAATTAATTAAAATCCTGTTTTTGGTTTATATTTAAGCAGTTCAAGTCCAGTGAATAACCTGAAATGGTACAAAGATAACCGGGAAACTGACAGGTTAAAAAAATGGTTTTGGTTACCAAAAGACTTTCTCAATTCCAAAACACCTTTTGATGAATTAACAACTTACAGCTGTTGTGCAGCAAAGGAAGTCAATTAAGCCCTTGAAAGTTGAAATTCCTGCAGGTGTCTCTGTTTGTTGATTAGATACAACCCTCTGTCTGTATGAAAGCAGTGTTGGAATTGAGACAATCATAACCCTGTAACGTGTAGGTCTTTCCTTCATATTAATTGCAAAGAAAGTCAGTGTCAGTGAGTACAGTTTCCTACAACATCAAAAGGCACTTGGAAACTGGAGAAAACTCTGACAGGAAGAGCTCCGGCAGACCCAAGGCCAAAACCGAATCGGAAGACACATTTCTGAGAGTCAACAGCTTGTTGGACAGGCGGCTCACAGGACAACAGCTTCAAGCACAGCTTAACATGATTGGACTAAACTGCATGGATTGCGATAGAAACTGGATCAATTGAGGGGTTCTAAAACTTTTCATGAGTAGTATACGTAGTCACAAAATATATGTTTTGTTTAAATTGTGACCAAACAGAAAATTGAAAACACAAGTCAACAGCGCAGTAGTTTATATGCCGTTACAAAAAGGACAGAAGAAAATCTTACCAGCGGCCCAGGTTGATTCTCTGCCTCCCTGTCTTTTTTTTCGTTTGGTACTTTCTTTTATATCAAATCCATTGTCACCTCCTCCCACATCTAGCCTTTTGGGGTCCCTAAGCATGTTGTTATGCAGTGTTAAAGTAATTTTTTGCAATGTTACACATTTTGCTATGGGGTGGAGTGAACACTGACTGACCAAGTTTTTCTAAAGTCATCTTTTGACATTAGGTGAAAGTTAACACAGTTTTACACAGTTTGTGTGCCACAGTGTGATGACAAATGAAGCAGTTATAAAAACTAAGTTGCTGTGATTCTATATACTTTGGCATGAGGTATATCAAGTGAAGGTTCAGCAAATAAAAATATTGAAGAATTCTAACATTTATGGTATAAAAAATTGAAATGTAAGCTAACAATCAACTTGACTGAATTACCTATTTAATTAGATTCGATCATGGTTTACAATTCCTCACAATATAACCTTGTTTCCAGGAAAGTTTGGATGCTGCATAAAATGCAAATAAAACAGAATGCAATGATGTGCAAATCATTTATCCCTGTATTTAACTGAAACAGTACAAAGACAACATATAAAATGTTGGAACTGAGAAATGTTATTGTTTTTGGAAAAATACACACCCGTATTGAATTTGATGCCATCGACAGGGGTATGTTTACCAGTGTGTTGTATCACCTCTTCTTTTAACAATGCTTTGTAAGGGTTTGGGAACTGAGGAGACCAATTCCTGTAGTTTTGAAAGTGGAATGTTTTCCCATTATTGCTTGATATAGGATTGCAGCTGCTCAACAGTTCAGGGTCTCCTTTGTCATGTATTTCATGTCATAATGCGCCAAATGTTTTCAATTGGTGACAGGTCTGAATTGTAATACATGCAGAATGTGGTTTGGCATTGTCTTGCTGAAATAAGCAAGGTGTTCCCTGAAAAAGACGTTTTCTGGTTGGAAGCATTTGTTGCTCCAAAACCTGTATATATTGTTCAGGATTAATGTGGCTGAGGCTGAGGTGGCTTGGGCATCTGCTCCGGATGCTTCCTGAACGCCTTCCTGGGAAGGTGTTTCCGGGCCCGTCCCACCGGGAGGAGACCCCGGGGAAGACCTAGGACACGCTGGAGGGACTATGTCTCCCGGCTGGCCTGGGAACGCCTCGGTGTCCCCCCGGAAGAGCTGGAGGAAGTGTCTAGGGAGAGGGAAGTCTGGGCATCTCTGCTTAGACTGCTGCCCCCGCGTCCCGGCCCCGGATAAGCGGAAGAAGATGGATGGATGGATTAATGTGCCTTCATGGATGTGCAAGTTACCCATCCCATGTTCTCTAATGCACCCCCATACCATCAGCACTCTGTGCTGATAACAAGCCTGATGGTCCTTCTCCTTTATAGTCCGGAGGACACAGCGCCAATGATTCCCAAAAATTATTTCTAATTTTGATTCAGAAAACCACAGGACAGTTTTCCACTTCACCTCAGTCTATCTTAATATGTACTCGTCTGCAAGAAAACTGAGCGCATCAAGTCTGTCGAGAGGAAATCACAGCCGCAAGTTGTGTTTGCGACAGCTGTTTTCACAACACATTTTGAAATGTGGGCCTTATTTTCACAATTTTCTCTGTTTGTGGTTGAACCCCGAAATCTTGTGAATTGGTTTTCACAATATGCAGAGAATTCTTTTTCAAGGCTTTATGAAAAATGTATCTAAGTATGTAAGAAAGCACTCTAAAATGTTTTATTTAATATTCACTGTGATATCGAACCAGAGTGAAACCATGCATAAAAAGCAGTCCAAACAAATATAACATTTTAATATATTGCATCTTCCAGAATGGGATCTTTATGTAAAACGACTAATATGACACCTGAATGAGATACACCACAGCTCATTCCGGTGTGTCACAGCAAAGTAGTGAACACTTTTCCAAAACCTTGGAACAATTTGCAGATTTCCTTGTTCTCTGTGACAATTGTTACATGAAAATCACTGGCAACAACATCTTATTAAAACCATTTTGCTTGCATGTTACACATTAAAGTGTGGAAAAGACCAAGGGAGGAGAATAATTTTGAGAGCCGCTGTAACCTTAAGTAGAGCAGTGTAGAAGAAACAAAGGTCCATTTGATAAGTAGACACGGTTAAATAATCAATACATACTAGGATGCATAAAAGAAGTGAATTGACTTCTTGACCTAAGGTGTTAACCACTGATCAGGCAAAGAATTAGGAAATGGTCAATTAGGGTAACTTCTCCTTAAAAGTCATTTGTGTAATAGGATATGTTTTGACTTCCTGTGCCGTTATGCATAAACATCAGGGATGAGACACTTTTAAAATCGCTATCCTACCTGCACCTTAGAGATCTTTAGCAAAGATCTACCCATGCACACACGCTCAGAGGAACACACCCTTTAGCTCGCACGCACACTTGTCACACAACCACACATACACTCACTAACACGTACAAACACAATTTGTCAATGCTGCTGTCCCATTTGTAGTACACAGTGACACTGGTGGTTATACGACATGTAGCATTTCTCAGAATACTGTCAAGACTTACTCAGATTAGTCTTTGTATTTTTTTCTGTTTAGTGATATACTGCATAGAGATTCGGCTGGAAACTAGAGCCTTTCATGGTATGAGAACTATAATATCTGTCTGAGAGAAAACGGAAACAGGGTGTCATTTTACCGAGGATCCTAACACAACTGACTGGAATCAGTCAGGAAATGGACTATCTATCAATCTAGTCTATTTCTCCCTACATGACTTAGTGTGAACTCTGGCAATCCTTCAGTTGCTTTTCTGTGGTGTTTCTCCCTCCCCTCCCCTTTCCTCAGTAAGGGTTTCCCATACTGTAGATTAGGTTAGCGGATCTAGGAAATAACAATAAGAATCTAAGTGTGTTTGCTCTGTGGATTGAAGACATTGGGTGATGGTGGGATCTTTCCACCTTTCCTCCTATAGGCCAGTCAGCATTTATTACACTTTAATGAAATTTAATTGATTTCATTAGATTTTTTTATTTTGTTTATGTGTGTGTGTGTGTGATTGCTCGTGTATTAACAGCACGCAGCATCTCAAACCCCAGAGGTTAAATAGAACACTGGTTCCACTGACACCGATATCTAGACAACTGCCTCTTTGTGGAGTGTGTGTGTGTGTGTGATGTGTGTGTTGCCAGATATCTCAAATAATACTACAATGGTAGTTCATTTGTGTTTTTCCACCACCAGACCTTTTATCATCTTAAATGGACACAAAAAGGAGTTAGATAAGACAGCGAGGAGAGAGTTGATTGGGTATGGGGATGGAAAGATGAGTAGGAGGAGGGAGGGAGGGAGGGAGGGAGGGAGGGAGGGAAGAGGAGGGAGGAGGGAGGGAGGGTGGGTGGGGAGGGAGAGAGAGAGAGGGAGGGATGGACTAAGGAAGGATGCTGTAACATCATTGAGACTGAAGTCAGTTATTTGGACCATATTGAAAGAAGTAGTTAGGTTGCTTTTTGGATACAAAAAACTGTTTTAGCATGTAGGGAAACAAACACGCCTAGAAAGAAGCTTGGCCTTGATGTGTGGCCGGATAACTAGCTCACGTAGAAACACTACAGAGGCACCTTCTGGACTGTTCCAGAGCTTTGGGGTCAGTGACAGACTAGTTGGATTCACTGGCTGTGCCCGGTCGGCTGAACACCAGGATGTGGTCGTGCATCACAGACTTCTTCACCTACGAGACCACTAAGTCTGTGGTGGTGAAGAGCTGGACCATCGGAATCATCAATCGAGTCGTGCAGCTCCTCATCATCATCTACTTCATCGGGTCAGTACCGTTACCCCGTCTGGATCTCCAGAATGGTGCATTTAAAATTAGACTAATGGTGTGTTTTTTCGGTCCAATTGTTTGGGATTCCAACAACCAATTAACAAAAAACAAGTTTTAAAATTAAAATGGTGTTCAGTGTCTTTTCAGCCTAAAATAGGTATTTTCAATGGTTTTTAAACTTCTGAGAAATTTCTTAATGTCTTCACATAAGAAAAACTTTACTGCGGTCTGTAATCAGTCATCCAAACCTCGTAGACCATCAATTACAGTTGTTATATTATCTAATATCAAATACTTATAGGTAGGAATAATCATTACAATGACATAATCATTACATGATTTTCCCATTGGTATTTCTCAAATACATTTTAATTGAAAAGCCTTTATTGGCATAGGAAACATTTGTTTACATTCCCAACGCTAGTGGAAAATAAGAAAAATACTAAGTGTACACAAATAGCATGTCTTTGCCTGTATATCTATATATATACAGTGGGGCAAAAATGTATTTAGTCAGCGACCAATTGTGCAAGTTCTCCCACTTAAAAAGATGAGAGAGGCCTGTAATTTTCATCATAGTTAAAATTAGAAAACAAAATCCAGAAAATCACATTGTAGGATTTTTTATGAATTTATTGGTAAATTCCTCTGTAAAAGAAGTATTTGGTCACCTACAAACAAGCAAGATTTCTGGCTCTCACAGACCTGTAACTTCTTCTTTAAGAGGCTCCTTTGTCCTCCACTCGTTACCTGTATTAATGGCACCTGTTTGAACTTGTTATCAATATAAAAGACACCTGTCCACAACCTCAAACAGTCACACTCCAAACTCCACTATGGCCAAGACCAAAGAGCTGTCAAAGGACACCAGAAACAAAATTGTAGACCTGCACCAGGATGGGAAGACTGAATCTGCAATAGGTAAGCAGCTTGGTGTGAAGAAATTAACTTTGGGAGCAATTATAAGAAAATGGAAGACATCCAAGACCACTGATAATCTCCCTCAATCCGGGGTTCCACACAAGATCTCACCCCGTGGGGTCAAAATTATCACAAGATCGGTGAGCAAAAATCCCAGAACCTCACGGGAGGACCTAGTGAATGACCTGCAGAGAACTTGGACCAAAGTAACAAAGGCTACCATCAGTAACACACTACGCCGCCAGGGACTCAAATCCTGCAATGCCAGACGTGTTCCCCTGCTTAAGCCAGTACATGTCCAGGCCTCTCTGAGGTTTGCTAGAGAGCATTTGGATGGTCCAGAAGAGGAATGGGAGAATGTCATATGGTCAGATGAAACCAAAATATAACTTTTTGGTAAAACCTCAACTCGTCGTGTTTGGAGGAGAAAGAATGCTGAGTTGCATCCAAAGAACACCATACCTACTGTGAAGCATGGGGGTGGAAACATCATGCTTTGGGGCTGTTTTTCTGCAAAGGGACCAGGACGACTGATCCGTGATTTTGAGTGAAAACCTCCTTCCATCAGCAAGGGCATTGAAGATGAAACGTGGCTGGGTCTTTCAGCATGACAATGATCCCAAACACACCACCCCGGGCAACGAAGGAGTGGCTTCATAAGAAGCATTTCAAAGTCCTGGAGTGGCCTAGCCAGTCACCAGATCTCAACCAAATAGAAAATCTTTGGAGGAAGTTGAAAATCTATTATCTAATAAATTCATTAAAAATCCTACAATGTGATTTTCAGGATTTTCTTTCTCATTGTGTCTCTCATAGTTGAAATGTACCTATGATGAAAATGTCAGGCCTCTCTCATCTTTTTAAGTGGGAGAACTTGCACAATTGGTGGCTGACTAAATACTTTTTCGCCCCACTGTATATATATATATCTTTGTCTCAGTTTCTTTCTCTCTGTATCTCTGTCTCTGACTTGGTGCTGTATCTTTTTGTGGGCCTGTATGTTTCTTTTTTGTTCTCCTTATCTCTCTCTAACTTTCTCATCATTCTCTCGCCGTCTCTCCGTGTGGGCTTGTATGTTTCTCAGGTGGGTGTTTGTACACGAGCAGGCATATCAGATCAGGGACACGGCCATAGAGTCCTCTGTGATGACAAAAGTCAAAGGATTTGGGCTGTCTAACAACAGAGTCATGGACGTAGCAGAATATGTCACTCCATCCCAGGTAACACGACACACACACACACTGTAGTTGTTTGATGTTTTGATTCCTTATGTTCCTGGAGGCCTTTTCCATTGGTTAATATGCGTTTGTTTGGTTGTTGTAGTGACTCTCCTCTGTTTGCTCGTTATTTTTCGGTCGTTGTCCAGGAGGACTGGATCATAAAAAACTCACATAATAACAAACATGTCTGTATCATTTGTGATGATATTGTGTGTGTGTACATGCCCTGACAGGGGGCCTCTGTGTTCTGCATCATCACAAAAGTAATCACCACAGAAAACCAAATGCAGGGAGAATGTCCTGAGGTGAGACGCCTCAAAATATCCAATCTCTTGTCAAACCACTGTACCATGTTCTCTAACTATGTCCCTCTTTCTCTCCATCTCTCTATGTATCTTTCTCTCCATCTCTTTATGTTTCTCTCTATGTATCTTTCTCTCCATCTCTCTGTGTATCTTTCTCTCCATCTCTTTATGTTTCTCTCTATGTATCTTTCTCTCCATCTCTCTATGTATCTCTCTATGTATCTTTCTCTCCATCTCTCTATGTATCTCTCTATGTATCTTTCTCTCCATCTCTCTATGTATCTCTCTATGTATCTTTCTCTCCATCTCTCTATGTATCTCTCTATGTATCTATCCGTGTATCTCTCTATGTATCTCTCTACGTATCTCTGTGTATCTCTCTTTCGTTTTCTTAATCAGGACAGAATGCATATTGTCTCTCAATATCCCTTTCTCTCCTTTTCTCTCTTATTCTCCATCTATTTCGTTTTCTACATCTCTTTTTATCTTTCTTTTCCCAACTTGCTTTTTCCTTCCTCTCTCCTGTCTGTTTGTCTGTCTCATGCATTTTTTTTTGCAGACTTGGGTTTTACAATTTTCTTTGAAAAAAAACATTAATTCATGTACATTATATATTTTCGTGCTTGAATTGTAATATAATCATTTATTTAGTTACAAATGTATTTGAGGTAATTGAAATACCTGGCTAATAGTGAACCTTGGAGTGATACGTTAATCTTACTCTGGCCTGTCTGACACCACAGAGTGAGAAGAAGTTTATATGTACGCATAACGACAACTGCACCAGGTTCCTCAACAAGGCTGGAGGAAATGGTGAGACGCAACATTTTTCTGTCACTTTCTTCTTATTCTTCCTCATTCCTTAAGGCACTAGGGCAGTCAAAAATGTGATTGGTGATAAATCTCCACATCACGAGGGTGAAAAATCCACACATTTTGAAAATGATGATAATGCACTGTGCGTAAGAGCCGTTGGAACTCAGCGATAATTAGTACACCGTTCTCTGAACGCCATGGCAACGGTTTTGTGTTACCCACAAAACATTGTTATTATCTGCCCTCAAACACTGCAGCTCTTGTGGAGCAAGGGAAACAGAGCAATTAAATAATAGTTAGTACACCTTACCCAATGAAGTTCAAACAAGGGTAGCCAAAACATGAATGTGAAGTTTTATAATACAGCAAAATGCATCACCAGTTTAGCAGTCACCCGCTGCTTGTGATGTTTTTCCTCCCCATTCCTTAAGGTACTAGGGCAGTCAAAAACGTCATTTCCCTGTTTCTTGGTGATATCTCTACATGACGGTGAAGTGCTGGACCATTACGTCATCATAGTAATAAGTCAATGCTAGGTCCGAACAATTAGGCGTTACATTGTTTGTGTGCAGTTTTAACCTTCTGTGTTTTATGTGATCATTTATTGACGATTTGAGTGGTAAAATTTACCAACTCAATACCAACTCATTTCTGAGTAAGCCGCTGGTTCTTATGATAGAGGTCATGTGAGAAATGTTTCGGCCGACATACCCAGGCTATATGCCATTAAATTTATATGGATTATAAACAAATTATGTTTGTTATGGCTGCCTGACTATCTTTACTGTTTTGGAGTGACGCTGTTTCAAATATGTTTCTTGAGAGAGAAAACGCTTTTGGCTCTACTCATATCCTCTAATCATTATCTTCATCAAAGGCCAAGTCGGTGACATGGAAAGGTCTATTTACACGAGTCTATTTCCTCCTCTTTGGCCTAGGCTCTAGAGCACATGCATTTTCATCTACACTGGCCTCCTTCAGTATCTCACAGAAGTGAGTACACCCCTCACATTTCTGTAAATATTTGATTATATCTTTTCATGTGACAACACTGAAGAAATGACACTTTGCTACTATGTAAAGTAGTGAGTGTACAGCTTGTATAACAGTGTAAATGTGCTGTTATCCAGTGGCAACCTGTGAGGGATGTACTCACTTTTGTGAGATACTGTCATTCGAATCCAGTGTTTGCTCATTTGATCGCTCAACTATTTTGCCAATAAAGATAGGAATTCCTAATAAATGCCAAAGCGGCCTGTCATTTAGGTCATTTGTATTTGGAATGTGAGGAACGAATGTAAGGAAAGGAATTGTTGGCCTCCGGCGTGTGCCACTGACACACCAGGCCCATTCTTTGGTTGCAGCATTACCGAGTCCTGTACAGGTTGGTGCACGTGGGTCGGTTCAAATTGCCTCAGCATCATCTAAGCTCCGTCCAGAGTGAGGATGGTCAGATAAGGGTGACTAACCACGGTGTGCCCTTAGCAGGTCGCGCTCTTGCAAATTGTGGTTGTTAACCGGAGGGGCACTCCCACCCAAGCTCATTTGTCCCAGCTGACTTCCTGGTTTGAGCGAGGGGTGTTATTAGAAGTGCGATGGGAAGAAGCGTCTCAGTCTGCCACTCCGCCGGGACCGCTGGGAGTTGCTGCCGCGAAGAGCCGAATCGGCCTTCAGAAAAGACGAAGGGGTGAAAGTCCCTCTGTCCCTCTGTCTTCCCAGTTTATTTTTTTCCTCTTCTGTCTATTTTCGCTCTCTTTCTCACTAATGTCCCTCTTTATTTCTCAGGTCTTCCAACGGGCAGGTGTGTTCCTTTCAACAACACTCATAACACCTGTGAGATAAAAGGCTGGTGCCCTGCGGAAATTGATGACGTGAAGACGTGAGTCTGTGTTTATTTGTACAGAAGTCCTCTGACAGATCAAGGACAATGAAAGTATTTTGTATGGAAATACATTTTGGTCCCAAAAACCTATCTAGGCACTTGTCTTCTCACGTCTTGATTACTGCAGCTCAGTCTCATGCTTTATGTTTATTATTTGTATGGTCTTCTTTCCAGCAATGACTTGCCGATTAACTAATCCATTGATTAGAATGCACTTCCCACTAAGCAGTGTGGTTGTTTCACATAGCTCTTTTAAAATGTATGCACTTACTGTAAGTGGCTCTGGACGAGTGTCTGCTAAATGACAAACATGTACATGTAAAAAGGTTCTTATCAGTATTGTAATATACATTTGTTTTTTTGTTTTTTTTTCCAGCCATGTTTTTATTTGATCATCTTTTTTTTTCAATGAGGGGTTACAGGCCAAATATTAACAGTACTTCTCTAATACATTCCTAATTAGCTTCATAATGCACAAACACACACACTTTACAATGCATGTACATGTATACACATACGCTTCACATCCAATACACAAACCCACATTTCTTCAGAAAATGATGTACCCCCCCCCCACACTCACATATACACATAAACATACATACACACACCTATAAATGCATGTGTACACATACATACACACCTGTACATACGTGTTCACATACACACACACACCTGTACATCCATGTACACATACACACTCATATACATAAATGTGTTCACATACAAACATCTATACATACAGTGGGTATTAAAAGTCTACACACCCCTGTTAAAATGCCAGGTTTTTGTGATGTAAAAGAATGAGACAAATCATGTCAGAACATTTTCCACTTTTAATGTGACCTGTAATGTGAACAATTCAATTGAAAAACAAACTGAAATCTTCTAGGGGGAAAAAATTATAAACCTTACAAAAACCTGGTTGCATAAGTATGCACACCCTCTTATAACTGGAAATGTGGCTGTGTTCAGAATTAACTAATCACATTCAAACTCATGTTAAGTAGACATCATTACACACCTGCTTAGTTCTAGTAGGATTTTCCTGACATTTTCTTAGTTGCATCTCAGAGAAAAAGCCATGGTCCGCAGAGAGCTTCCAAAGCATCAGAGGAATCTCATTGTTGAAAGATATCAGTCAGGAGAAGGGTACAAAACATTTTCCAAAGCATTATATATACCATGGAACACAGTGAAGACAGTCATCATCAAGTGAAGAAAATATGGCACATTAGAGACATTACCAAGAAATGGACTTCCCTCCAAAATTGATGAAAAGACAAGAAGAAAACTGGTCAAGGAGGCTTCCAAGAGGCCTACAGCAACATTAAAGGAACTTCAGGAATTTCTGACAAGTACTGGCTGTGTGCTGTATGTGACAACAATCTCCCGTATTCTTCATATCTCCCGTACCATACCCACAGTGAAGCATGGTGGTGGCAGCATCATGCGTTGGGGCTGTTTTTCCTCAGCTGGAAACCGGGGCCTTGGTCAAGGTGGAGGGAATTATGAACAGTTCCATATACCATGCAATTTTGGCACAAAACCTTCAGGTGTCCGTTATAAAGCTGAAGATGAAGTTCACCTTTCAGCACGATAAAGACCCAAAGCACACATCCAAATCCATAAAAGCAAGGCTTCACCAGAAGAAGATTAACATTTTGGAATGGCCCAGCCAGAGCCCAAACCTGAATCCAATTGAACATCTGTGGGGTGATCTGAAGAGGGATGTGCACAGGAGATGTCCGCGCAATATGACAGATTTGGAGCGCTATTGCAAAGAAGAGTGGGTAAATATCATCAAGATGTGACTCCTACCCAAAAAGACTGAGTGCTGTAATAAAATCAAAAGGTGCTTCAACAAAGTATTAGTTTAAGGGTGTGCACACTTATGCAACCAGGTTATTGTGAGTTTTATGTTTTATTTTTCACCCTCAAATATTTCAGTTTGTTTTTCAATTTAATTTTTCAACTTTTTCAACAAAAGTTCTGACATGATTTATCTTTGTCTCATTCTTTTACCTGGGATTTTAACAGGGGTGTGTAGACTTTTTATATCCACTGTACCTGTGTACACATACACAGATTGCTAACATGTCAGTATAGTAAAGAAGAAATCGCTATAGACCTTAACTATCAATCCCCCATAATAATATATAATGTAATATACATTGGTGTACCTTTCCTCAGGTCTCCCATGATGGAGGTGGAGAACTTCACAATCTTCATCAAGAACAGCATCCGTTTCCCTCTCTTCAACTTTACAAAGTGAGTGCTGGTGGTGATTATAACGCTTTACATTACAACGTCTCTCTCCTCACTTCCTTCTGCCCTCCCCCCTCTCTCCCTCTCTCTAAGGCCTTAATTATCCTGTCTCTTTCACCCTGTCTTGTGTCTCAGGGGCAACTTCCTGCCTACCATAACTACTCAATACATCAACACGTGTAACTTTGACCAGGAGAACAACACCTACTGCCCCATCTTCAAGGTGGGGGACGTCATCCGTTATGCCCAACAGAACTTCACCAAGCTGGCACAAAAGGTACGACTAGGTATTCCTCACCAGATCATCGTCCACATTAAACCATCCAGTTCTTTCCATCCACGCTAGTCATTTTGCATATTCTAACTAAGTCATGAAGAGAGTGAGAAATACCAGATTCAGGTTTTTTTTGGGGTGACAACCGTGTATTTCCTCATCCCCACCTGGCTCTCAGGGAGGGGTGATAGGAATTAAAATTGGCTGGGTGTGCGACCTGGACAAGTCAGAGGACAAGTGTAGCCCCTCCTACTCCTTCACCCGTCTGGATGCCATGTCGGAGAAGAACCAGGTCTCCGTCGGGTACAACTTCAGGTACTTTTGACTTTTCGCATCCGAGACCTTTGACCTTCCGCTCATCGACCTTGAGTGGCGGGCAGTGTCGCCGCTCTGGCACATGCCAGGTCCTGATTCTCTTTTGGGGCGTGTTGCTGATAGGTACGCCAAGTACTACAAGATGGACAACGGCACTGACTATCGTACTCTGATCAAGGCCACCGCCATCCGGTTTGACGTGCTGGTCAATGGAAATGTGAGTGTTTCGTTTCCTGTCTGTCTGATCCGGGTTTTACTGCCTGTCGGGACCAGGTGGTTCTTAACCAGTTCCAACAAGGACAAAGGCTATTTGCAGAGGTTAGGTTTTGGGTGAAACTTATAATCCGAGTTAGAACTGGGATTTAATGTCGGAGTTAGGGGTTTACTATTGGAGTTGGAATTGGGGTTAGTTTTGGGTTCAGACAATTTGGACCGGTTTTCGCAGACACAGATTAAGCCTGGTTTAGGACTGAACAAGCTCAATGGAGTTTTCTATTGAACTAGAATTTTTTTGTCCTTGACTAGGCTTAATCCACGTCTGGATTAACCGGCCCTTAGGGTTCAGATTAAGGTTAGTCATAAAGGTTTGGTTGAGGGTTAGGGGATAGGGAGTCATTTTTCAGGTCGCCCTGGGTTAAAAAATGGAAACCTGTGATTGGGTACGGTGGCGTGTCTGGGTTTAACACATGTCTATCTGTCCCGTGTGGTAAGTGTGCAAACGTGTACATGTTTATCTCTACATAACCCGTGTTTCTTCCAGGCAGGGAAGTTTGACATGATCCCCACCCTCATCAACATGGTGGCTGCCTTCACGTCCGTTGGTGTGGTGAGCACTTCTTTCAGTCTCTTCCTTTCCTGACCCCGAGGGAGCTCTGTTAGCTGGCCAAGGCAACCGGATAGGTGTATTTAAAAAAAATATACAATGTGATTTGCATATCAGTATTCCGTACGCAATTAACATGTGGAGAAATTAGTTGGATTCTGACATCTGCCTTCCTAATGAAAACTAGTTATACAATTTTTACACACAGTATTTTGTAGAAAAGTCATGTACACAACATCAGCACAGTCTTTAGGCTAGTTTTCTAAATATTGAACATCTCTGTGTGTGTTCCCTACAATCTTGTTAACTGAAGTTCCCTCTAACAAAAAAAGAAATCCTCCTTGTTCGGTCCCATTCTGTTCTGTCATACAGCTTTAACTTTCTGTTTCTTTGCAGGGCACTGTCCTTTGTGACATAATACTTTTGAACTTCCTGAAGGGGGCGGAGCAATACAAGGCTAAGAAGTTTGAGGAGGTAAATTTTAAGGCAAGACAACAACCCAGCATATTAGTACACACTGTAGATGTGGGAGGACCTCGGATCTGTTTAAGTCGGTCCATTTGACTCCTACACGTTGTGGTCTTAAAGGCTAAACTGATACCAGGTCAGCAATCCTACTGTGTCTTGCCTTGAACATGATGCGGTACCAGAGGAAGACTGGAAACTCGCAGTAAAGTCATGGAATGATGGCAAATGGCAATTGAGCTAAAATGACTTGAGTGGACTTGGGTTAGGACTGATTCAACACCAAAACTGTGCTTCTCGCTACGTTTTTATTACTATTTTGATCCTGTCCACACACCTGCAAATCTGAACCCAGGCCTGTTAGGGAATCACCCCAGTTGTAGTTATAGGTTTTATATACAACTCATGATCAGCCGGTGAGATCACTGGGCCACCAGTAGAATTAGCTTCTGCGTAAAAGCTGTGATGTGAGGTTTGATTGAATTGGGCTCATACAACAAAACTACAAAACAGGATATAACCAACTGTGATGCGTATCCATTTCAATAAATACATTTTCCCTGTCTCTCTCTGTCCATCCATTGCTCCATTAGGTATCCGACACGCAGATTAAGAGGTCCATATCCAGCAACGGGCTGTATCGGAGTAGAGAGCTGATTGCGGTCGGGAATCGGTCAAACGACTCCGGGGCATTCTCCATTGGTCAATATGGCTAAGAGAGCCAATCAGATGGCATGTTCTAAGGGGAAATGGCAATTTTGGAGGTTCGGCTGCAAATCTATTAGTATGGCAAACTCTGAGTTGGCTGGAGATGTGTGTAAATGAGTTGACACATGTGTAAATGTGTCTCTTTATTGTGCGAACACAGGCAATGTTATTGAGGCAATATGGATTTTGATGTAATCAATTGTCTTTCATTGGCTAGTTGCTGGCCCATTTGGAGTCATGTGATATGATCTTAAAAACCCATCTGAAATCCCAACCTGGTTCACTACTTTGAAATGGTTGCGTGTTAAATGGCATTACATCTAAGTTGATTCATATCCACCTCTATAAGTGAATTCCCCCCCTAAATGTCGATATTGAGGAAGTTTTAGCTTTTTCCCCACTAATGTGTGAGATTAGCAGTCGGGGAGGGGAAGCTGATCCTAGACCTGTAGCTAACATTACTAATATTTCACATTTTACCTGCCATACTTTCATAGTGAATGTTTTACGTGTAATAAAAAATTTAGCATGTAACCAACCACGAACTGTTATATTTCATATATAATATTACTATGTAATATTTCATAGTATCTAAATCTACCTAACCACAACAAAAAATAAATAATGTCACAAATATTTCTCATGCCCTTGTTTGATTCTGCCAAAAAGCTCAAGTTTGCAAATAAACAAACAAAAACTACAGTTTTCAATTGCTTAACACTTTATTTATATGTTTTTTTAGTTGGCTTGAAGCAGACACCCATCCGTGGTTCGGTTTCAGTGTCAGAAAGCTGGATGGGGGTCACATGGGACCCTTTCCATTGCACCGCCTATAGGACTTCGGTCAAAATGTGTGCACTATGTGTGGATTAGGGTACCATTTCAAACAGCTCCGTCCAAGGAAGAATGAGAATGCTTGAAGGCACACATGTATCCCTTCTTTCTGGAACAGGCGTCATCGTTCCACTTCCCGACATCTTAGAGAAGTAAAGTAGAGGAAGGCAAGAGGGAGATGTGTCAATGTGCGTTCTAAGTACCATCGCTCCTCTATGTCAGTCCTCTCAACTTCCCCCCTCGTTCCTACATATCTCACATGTCAGAGTGTTTTCACACTCGGCCCCTCCGTTTAAAGCACTTTTTAAGAACCGTGCGTTTGGCTTCATTTTTTTCTACGGTATGAATTCTTTCCAAAAGATGTAAGTCCTTATTGAAAGGTGAAGGCCGTGTGGAAAACGAGACAACAATAATGGAAATGAAAAAACATCCACACATCATAGCTGCATGTAAAACCCCTCTCTCTTTTTCCCCCCCCCCCCCCCATTCAGCCCTCTCTGAATCTCTTACGGCTCCAGTTCATTTCCACACAGTCCTCGCGGTTCTTCCACCGTGAGATGGGCTCTCCTGGGGTCCACTCTTCGAAATCCCATTTGGACCCGTCCGTCCACATATACTGACCAGACTGTAAGGAGGAGAGGGAAGGGGCAGAGGGGAAGAGAGGAGAAAAACAGGCGGTAAGAAAATAGCTTGTAAGTCGAACTCTCGCCTTCTCTTCATCAATCTCTCCATCCCACCTGGAAGAGTTCAAATCCGCCCAGCCAGAAGCGAAGGTTCTGGGGGTTATGCTTCTTCACCAGGCAGAGGAGATCCGAGTTGTCCATGCAGTTGTGCACTGACACCAGGTGGCCACTGGGGGCAGCAGACCTGCACTCCATCTGAAGGAAGTTGATGTGAAGAGCGACAGGGAGAGTCAGGGAGAGTGAGTGAGACCAAGCTAAGACATTGGATCAACTGGGCTTGAACACATTTTACAGTTTTACGGGTAGATGAATAACATGCTATATGTGATAGTCTTATAATGTATTTATATCCTCATTTCTATCCAGTTGGCAGAGCATGCTGTTTGCCTGGGCTGTAGTTTCGATTCCCATGTTGGGCACATTGTGAAAAGAGTGAAAATGTCTGCACTTGTTTGCGTAACTGTGTAATGTAATGTGCAATGTTAGCCACCTCAGCCATACTGAAGTTGAGAGGAGTCTTGAAGTACTTGACACAGGTGGATCCCACTCTGTACCAGTCACTGTATTTGCTCATGTTACAGGCTCGGGGCATTTCACAAGCAACCTCCTGGACATCTAATGGGACGGCAGCGCCACCTAAGGTATAATGAGGTAATGACACCAATGTAATTGGATTCGATACCTTTTTTGGTTAGGTAGTTTATCTGTAAGAAGGCCAATTTTATATTTTTCCAATTATTGGCAAACTGAATGATGTGATTCTTTTGATTTGGATATAAAATTGCTAAGAAAATGTTTGGCTTCAAAAAAATGAAATTAATCGGAAGGTTTGTTTAAATATCCTGCAAATGTCATTGTTTTTTACTGTCACCCCATCATCCTCAAAACCAAAACTGTAAATGTCAATGCATTTTATTGTCACCCCATCACCATCAAAACCAATAATGTTAATGTCAAGGCTTCTTGCATACCTGTTTTTCTGTTTAAGACCAACGCCATGTTTGTCCCGAGCAATGACATAATCACAGTCAAGGTGACGAACTTCATATTGGCTTTCCCCGATTCTGCTTCAGCTCTGCTAACGAACAGCCTCGGTCAGTTACATTTAATTTACTATTAAAATTACTATTAAATTAATTAAAATCCTGTTTTTGGTTTATATTTAAGCAGTTCAAGTCCAGTGAATAACCTGAAATGGTACAAAGATAACCGGGAAACTGACAGGTTAAAAAATGGTTTTGGTTACCAAAAGACTTTCTCAATTCCAAAACACCTTTTGATGAATTAACAACTTACAGCTGTTGTGCAGCAAAGGAAGTCAATTAAGCCCTTGAAAGTTGAAATTCCTGCAGGTGTCTCTGTTTGTTGATTAGATACAAACCCTCTGTCTGTATGAAAGCAGTGTTGGAATTGAGACAATCATAACCCTGTAACGTGTAGGTCTTTCCTTCATATTAATTGCAAAGAAAGTCAGTGTCAGTGAGTACAGTTTCCTACAACATCAAAAGGCACTTGGAAACTGGAGAAAACTCTGACAGGAAGAGCTCCGGCAGACCCAAGGCCAAAACCGAATCGGAAGACACATTTCTGAGAGTCAACAGCTTGTTGGACAGGCGGCTCACAGGACAACAGCTTCAAGCACAGCTTAACATGATTGGACTAAACTGCATGGATTGCGATAGAAACTGGATCAATTGAGGGGTTCTAAAACTTTTCATGAGTAGTATACGTAGTCACAAAATATATGTTTTGTTTAAATTGTGACCAAACAGAAAATTGAAAACACAAGTCAACAGCGCAGTAGTTTATATGCCGTTACAAAAAGGACAGAAGAAAATCTTACCAGCGGCCCAGGTTGATTCTCTGCCTCCCTGTCTTTTTTTTCGTTTGGTACTTTCTTTTATATCAAATCCATTGTCACCTCCTCCCACATCTAGCCTTTTGGGGTCCCTAAGCATGTTGTTATGCAGTGTTAAAGTAATTTTTTGCAATGTTACACATTTTGCTATGGGCTGGAGTGAACACTGACTGACCAAGTTTTTCTAAAGTCATCTTTTGACATTAGGTGAAAGTTAACACAGTTTTACACAGTTTGTGTGCCACAGTGTGATGACAAATGAAGCAGTTATAAAAACTAAGTTGCTGTGATTCTATATACTTTGGCATGAGGTATATCAAGTGAAGGTTCAGCAAAATAAAAATATTGAAGAATTCTAACATTTATGGTATAAAAAATTGAAATGTAAGCTAACAATCAACTTGACTGAATTACCTATTTAATTAGATTCGATCATGGTTTACAATTCCTCACAATATAACCTTGTTTCCAGGAAAGTTTGGATGCTGCATAAAATGCAAATAAAACAGAATGCAATGATGTGCAAATCATTTATCCCTGTATTTAACTGAAAACAGTACAAAGACAACATATAAAATGTTGGAACTGAGAAATGTTATTGTTTTTGGAAAAATACACACCCGTATTGAATTTGATGCCATCGACAGGGGTATGTTTACCAGTGTGTTGTATCACCTCTTCTTTTAACAATGCTTTGTAAGGGTTTGGGAACTGAGGAGACCAATTCCTGTAGTTTTGAAAGTGGAATGTTTTCCCATTATTGCTTGATATAGGATTGCAGCTGCTCAACAGTTCAGGGTCTCCTTTGTCATGTATTTCATGTCATAATGCGCCAAATGTTTTCAATTGGTGACAGGTCTGAATTGTAATACATGCAGAATGTGGTTTGGCATTGTCTTGCTGAAATAAGCAAGGTGTTCCCTGAAAAAGACGTTTTCTGGTTGGAAGCATTTGTTGCTCCAAAACCTGTATATATTGTTCAGGATTAATGTGGCTGAGGCTGAGGTGGCTTGGGCATCTGCTCCGGATGCTTCCTGAACGCCTTCCTGGGAAGGTGTTTCCGGGCCCGTCCCACCGGGAGGAGACCCCGGGGAAGACCTAGGACACGCTGGAGGGACTATGTCTCCCGGCTGGCCTGGGAACGCCTCGGTGTCCCCCCGGAAGAGCTGGAGGAAGTGTCTAGGGAGAGGGAAGTCTGGGCATCTCTGCTTAGACTGCTGCCCCCGCGTCCCGGCCCCGGATAAGCGGAAGAAGATGGATGGATGGATTAATGTGCCTTCATGGATGTGCAAGTTACCCATCCCATGTTCTCTAATGCACCCCCATACCATCAGCACTCTGTGCTGATAACAAGCCTGATGGTCCTTCTCCTTTATAGTCCGGAGGACACAGCGCCAATGATTCCCAAAAATTATTTCTAATTTTGATTCAGAAAACCACAGGACAGTTTTCCACTTCACCTCAGTCTATCTTAATATGTACTCGTCTGCAAGAAAACTGAGCGCATCAAGTCTGTTGAGAGGAAATCACAGCCGCAAGTTGTGTTTGCGACAGCTGTTTTCACAACACATTTTGAAATGTGGGCCTTATTTTCACAATTTTCTCTGTTTGTGGTTGAACCCCGAAATCTTGTGAATTGGTTTTCACAATATGCAGAGAATTCTTTTTCAAGGCTTTATGAAAAATGTATCTAAGTATGTAAGAAAGCACTCTAAAATGTTTTATTTAATATTCACTGTGATATCGAACCAGAGTGAAACCATGCATAAAAAGCAGTCCAAACAAATATAACATTTTAATATATTGCATCTTCCAGAATGGGATCTTTATGTAAAACGACTAATATGACACCTGAATGAGATACACCACAGCTCATTCCGGTGTGTCACAGCAAAGTAGTGAACACTTTTCCAAAACCTTGGAACAATTTGCAGATTTCCTTGTTCTCTGTGACAATTGTTACATGAAAATCACTGGCAACAACATCTTATTAAAACCATTTTGCTTGCATGTTACACATTAAAGTGTGGAAAAGACCAAGGGAGGAGAATAATTTTGAGAGCCGCTGTAACCTTAAGTAGAGCAGTGTAGAAGAAACAAAGGTCCATTTGATAAGTAGACACGGTTAAATAATCAATACATACTAGGATGCATAAAAGAAGTGAATTGACTTCTTGACCTAAGGTGTTAACCACTGATCAGGCAAAGAATTAGGAAATGGTCAATTAGGGTAACTTCTCCTTAAAAGTCATTTGTGTAATAGGATATGTTTTGACTTCCTGTGCCGTTATGCATAAACATCAGGGATGAGACACTTTTAAAATCGCTATCCTACCTGCACCTTAGAGATCTTTAGCAAAGATCTACCCATGCACACACGCTCAGAGGAACACACCCTTTAGCTCGCACGCACACTTGTCACACAACCACACATACACTCACTAACACGTACAAACACAATTTGTCAATGCTGCTGTCCCATTTGTAGTACACAGTGACACTGGTGGTTATACGACATGTAGCATTTCTCAGAATACTGTCAAGACTTACTCAGATTAGTCTTTGTATTTTTTTCTGTTTAGTGATATACTGCATAGAGATTCGGCTGGAAACTAGAGCCTTTCATGGTATGAGAACTATAATATCTGTCTGAGAGAAAACGGAAACAGGGTGTCATTTTACCGAGGATCCTAACACAACTGACTGGAATCAGTCAGGAAATGGACTATCTATCAATCTAGTCTATTTCTCCCTACATGACTTAGTGTGAACTCTGGCAATCCTTCAGTTGCTTTTCTGTGGTGTTTCTCCCTCCCCTCCCCTTTCCTCAGTAAGGGTTTCCCATACTGTAGATTAGGTTAGCGGATCTAGGAAATAACAATAAGAATCTAAGTGTGTTTGCTCTGTGGATTGAAGACATTGGGTGATGGTGGGATCTTTCCACCTTTCCTCCTATAGGCCAGTCAGCATTTATTACACTTTAATGAAATTTAATTGATTTCATTAGATTTTTTTATTTTGTTTATGTGTGTGTGTGTGTGATTGCTCGTGTATTAACAGCACGCAGCATCTCAAACCCCAGAGGTTAAATAGAACACTGGTTCCACTGACACCGATATCTAGACAACTGCCTCTTTGTGGAGTGTGTGTGTGTGTGTGATGTGTGTGTTGCCAGATATCTCAAATAATACTACAATGGTAGTTCATTTGTGTTTTTCCACCACCAGACCTTTTATCATCTTAAATGGACACAAAAAGGAGTTAGATAAGACAGCGAGGAGAGAGTTGATTGGGTATGGGGATGGAAAGATGAGTAGGAGGAGGGAGGGAGGGAGGGAGGGAGGGTGGGGAGGGAGAGAGAGAGAGGGAGGGATGGACTAAGGAAGGATGCTGTAACATCATTGAGACTGAAGTCAGTTATTTGGACCATATTGAAAGAAGTAGTTAGGTTGCTTTTTGGATACAAAAAACTGTTTTAGCATGTAGGGAAACAAACACGCCTAGAAAGAAGCTTGGCCTTGATGTGTGGCCGGATAACTAGCTCACGTAGAAACACTACAGAGGCACCTTCTGGACTGTTCCAGAGCTTTGGGGTCAGTGACAGACTAGTTGGATTCACTGGCTGTGCCCGGTCGGCTGAACACCAGGATGTGGTCGTGCATCACAGACTTCTTCACCTACGAGACCACTAAGTCTGTGGTGGTGAAGAGCTGGACCATCGGAATCATCAATCGAGTCGTGCAGCTCCTCATCATCATCTACTTCATCGGGTCAGTACCGTTACCCCGTCTGGATCTCCAGAATGGTGCATTTAAAATTAGACTAATGGTGTGTTTTTTCGGTCCAATTGTTTGGGATTCCAACAACCAATTAACAAAAAACAAGTTTTAAAATTAAAATGGTGTTCAGTGTCTTTTCAGCCTAAAATAGGTATTTTCAATGGTTTTTAAACTTCTGAGAAATTTCTTAATGTCTTCACATAAGAAAAACTTTACTGCGGTCTGTAATCAGTCATCCAAACCTCGTAGACCATCAATTACAGTTGTTATATTATCTAATATCAAATACTTATAGGTAGGAATAATCATTACAATGACATAATCATTACATGATTTTCCCATTGGTATTTCTCAAATACATTTTAATTGAAAAGCCTTTATTGGCATAGGAAACATTTGTTTACATTCCCAACGCTAGTGGAAAATAAGAAAAATACTAAGTGTACACAAATAGCATGTCTTTGCCTGTATATCTATATATATACAGTGGGGCAAAAATGTATTTAGTCAGCGACCAATTGTGCAAGTTCTCCCACTTAAAAAGATGAGAGAGGCCTGTAATTTTCATCATAGTTAAAATTAGAAAACAAAATCCAGAAAATCACATTGTAGGATTTTTTATGAATTTATTGGTAAATTCCTCTGTAAAAGAAGTATTTGGTCACCTACAAACAAGCAAGATTTCTGGCTCTCACAGACCTGTAACTTCTTCTTTAAGAGGCTCCTTTGTCCTCCACTCGTTACCTGTATTAATGGCACCTGTTTGAACTTGTTATCAATATAAAAGACACCTGTCCACAACCTCAAACAGTCACACTCCAAACTCCACTATGGCCAAGACCAAAGAGCTGTCAAAGGACACCAGAAACAAAATTGTAGACCTGCACCAGGATGGGAAGACTGAATCTGCAATAGGTAAGCAGCTTGGTGTGAAGAAATTAACTTTGGGAGCAATTATAAGAAAATGGAAGACATCCAAGACCACTGATAATCTCCCTCAATCCGGGGTTCCACACAAGATCTCACCCCGTGGGGTCAAAATTATCACAAGATCGGTGAGCAAAAATCCCAGAACCTCACGGGAGGACCTAGTGAATGACCTGCAGAGAACTTGGACCAAAGTAACAAAGGCTACCATCAGTAACACACTACGCCGCCAGGGACTCAAATCCTGCAATGCCAGACGTGTTCCCCTGCTTAAGCCAGTACATGTCCAGGCCTCTCTGAGGTTTGCTAGAGAGCATTTGGATGGTCCAGAAGAGGAATGGGAGAATGTCATATGGTCAGATGAAACCAAAATATAACTTTTTGGTAAAACCTCAACTCGTCGTGTTTGGAGGAAAAAGAATGCTGAGTTGCATCCAAAGAACACCATACCTACTGTGAAGCATGGGGGTGGAAACATCATGCTTTGGGGCTGTTTTTCTGCAAAGGGACCAGGACGACTGATCCGTGATTTTGAGTGAAAACCTCCTTCCATCAGCAAGGGCATTGAAGATGAAACGTGGCTGGGTCTTTCAGCATGACAATGATCCCAAACACACCACCCCGGGCAACGAAGGAGTGGCTTCATAAGAAGCATTTCAAAGTCCTGGAGTGGCCTAGCCAGTCACCAGATCTCAACCAAATAGAAAATCTTTGGAGGAAGTTGAAAATCTATTATCTAATAAATTCATTAAAAATCCTACAATGTGATTTTCAGGATTTTCTTTCTCATTGTGTCTCTCATAGTTGAAATGTACCTATGATGAAAATGTCAGGCCTCTCTCATCTTTTTAAGTGGGAGAACTTGCACAATTGGTGGCTGACTAAATACTTTTTCGCCCCACTGTATATATATATATCTTTGTCTCAGTTTCTTTCTCTCTGTATCTCTGTCTCTGACTTGGTGCTGTATCTTTTTGTGGGCCTGTATGTTTCTTTTTTGTTCTCCTTATCTCTCTCTAACTTTCTCATCATTCTCTCGCCGTCTCTCCGTGTGGGCTTGTATGTTTCTCAGGTGGGTGTTTGTACACGAGCAGGCATATCAGATCAGGGACACGGCCATAGAGTCCTCTGTGATGACAAAAGTCAAAGGATTTGGGCTGTCTAACAACAGAGTCATGGACGTAGCAGAATATGTCACTCCATCCCAGGTAACACGACACACACACACACACTGTAGTTGTTTGATGTTTTGATTCCTTATGTTCCTGGAGGCCTTTTCCATTGGTTAATATGCGTTTGTTTGGTTGTTGTAGTGACTCTCCTCTGTTTGCTCGTTATTTTTCGGTCGTTGTCCAGGAGGACTGGATCATAAAAAACTCACATAATAACAAACATGTCTGTATCATTTGTGATGATATTGTGTGTGTGTACATGCCCTGACAGGGGGCCTCTGTGTTCTGCATCATCACAAAAGTAATCACCACAGAAAACCAAATGCAGGGAGAATGTCCTGAGGTGAGACGCCTCAAAATATCCAATCTCTTGTCAAACCACTGTACCATGTTCTCTAACTATGTCCCTCTTTCTCTCCATCTCTCTATGTATCTTTCTCTCCATCTCTTTATGTTTCTCTCTATGTATCTTTCTCTCCATCTCTCTGTGTATCTTTCTCTCCATCTCTTTATGTTTCTCTCTATGTATCTTTCTCTCCATCTCTCTATGTATCTCTCTATGTATCTTTCTCTCCATCTCTCTATGTATCTCTCTATGTATCTTTCTCTCCATCTCTCTATGTATCTCTCTATGTATCTTTCTCTCCATCTCTCTATGTATCTCTCTATGTATCTATCCGTGTATCTCTCTATGTATCTCTCTACGTATCTCTGTGTATCTCTCTTTCGTTTTCTTAATCAGGACAGAATGCATATTGTCTCTCAATATCCCTTTCTCTCCTTTTCTCTCTTATTCTCCATCTATTTCGTTTTCTACATCTCTTTTTATCTTTCTTTTCCCAACTTGCTTTTTCCTTCCTCTCTCCTGTCTGTTTGTCTGTCTCATGCATTTTTTTTTGCAGACTTGGGTTTTACAATTTTCTTTGAAAAAAAACATTAATTCATGTACATTATATATTTTCGTGCTTGAATTGTAATATAATCATTTATTTAGTTACAAATGTATTTGAGGTAATTGAAATACCTGGCTAATAGTGAACCTTGGAGTGATACGTTAATCTTACTCTGGCCTGTCTGACACCACAGAGTGAGAAGAAGTTTATATGTACGCATAACGACAACTGCACCAGGTTCCTCAACAAGGCTGGAGGAAATGGTGAGACGCAACATTTTTCTGTCACTTTCTTCTTATTCTTCCTCATTCCTTAAGGCACTAGGGCAGTCAAAAATGTGATTGGTGATAAATCTCCACATCACGAGGGTGAAAAATCCACACATTTTGAAAATGATGATAATGCACTGTGCGTAAGAGCCGTTGGAACTCAGCGATAATTAGTACACCGTTCTCTGAACGCCATGGCAACGGTTTTGTGTTACCCACAAAACATTGTTATTATCTGCCCTCAAACACTGCAGCTCTTGTGGAGCAAGGGAAACAGAGCAATTAAATAATAGTTAGTACACCTTACCCAATGAAGTTCAAACAAGGGTAGCCAAAACATGAATGTGAAGTTTTATAATACAGCAAAATGCATCACCAGTTTAGCAGTCACCCGCTGCTTGTGATGTTTTTCCTCCCCATTCCTTAAGGTACTAGGGCAGTCAAAAACGTCATTTCCCTGTTTCTTGGTGATATCTCTACATGACGGTGAAGTGCTGGACCATTACGTCATCATAGTAATAAGTCAATGCTAGGTCCGAACAATTAGGCGTTACATTGTTCGTGTGCAGTTTTAACCTTCTGTGTTTTATGTGATCATTTATTGATGATTTGAGTGGTAAAATTTACCAACTCAATACCAACTCATTTCTGAGTAAGCCGCTGGTTCTTATGATAGAGGTCATGTGAGAAATGTTTCGGCTGACATACCCAGGCTATATGCCATTAAATTTATATGGATTATAAACAAATTATGTTTGTTATGGCTGCCTGACTATCTTTACTGTTTTGGAGTGACGCTGTTTCAAATATGTTTCTTGAGAGAGAAAACGCTTTTGGCTCTACTCATATCCTCTAATCATTATCTTCATCAAAGGCCAAGTCGGTGACATGGAAAGGTCTATTTACACGAGTCTATTTCCTCCTCTTTGGCCTAGGCTCTAGAGCACATGCATTGTCATCTACACTGGCCTCCTTCAGTATCTCACAGAAGTGAGTACACCCCTCACATTTCTGTAAATATTTGATTATATCTTTTCATGTGACAACACTGAAGAAATGACACTTTGCTACTATGTAAAGTAGTGAGTGTACAGCTTGTATAACAGTGTAAATGTGCTGTTATCCAGTGGCAACCTGTGAGGGATGTACTCACTTTTGTGAGATACTGTCATTCGAATCCAGTGTTTGCTCATTTGATCGCTCAACTATTTTGCCAATAAAGATAGGAATTCCTAATAAATGCCAAAGCGGCCTGTCATTTAGGTCATTTGTATTTGGAATGTGAGGAACGAATGTAAGGAAAGGAATTGTTGGCCTCCGGCGTGTGCCACTGACACACCAGGCCCATTCTTTGGTTGCAGCATTACCGAGTCCTGTACAGGTTGGTGCACGTGGGTCGGTTCAAATTGCCTCAGCATCATCTAAGCTCCGTCCAGAGTGAGGATGGTCAGATAAGGGTGACTAACCACGGTGTGCCCTTAGCAGGTCGCGCTCTTGCAAATTGTGGTTGTTAACCGGAGGGGCACTCCCACCCAAGCTCATTTGTCCCAGCTGACTTCCTGGTTTGAGCGAGGGGTGTTATTAGAAGTGCGATGGGAAGAAGCGTCTCAGTCTGCCACTCCGCCGGGACCGCTGGGAGTTGCTGCCGCGAAGAGCCGAATCGGCCTTCAGAAAAGACGAAGGGGTGAAAGTCCCTCTGTCCCTCTGTCTTCCCAGTTTATTTTTTTCCTCTTCTGTCTATTTTCGCTCTCTTTCTCACTAATGTCCCTCTTTATTTCTCAGGTCTTCCAACGGGCAGGTGTGTTCCTTTCAACAACACTCATAACACCTGTGAGATAAAAGGCTGGTGCCCTGCGGAAATTGATGACGTGAAGACGTGAGTCTGTGTTTATTTGTACAGAAGTCCTCTGACAGATCAAGGACAATGAAAGTATTTTGTATGGAAATACATTTTGGTCCCAAAAACCTATCTAGGCACTTGTCTTCTCACGTCTTGATTACTGCAGCTCAGTCTCATGCTTTATGTTTATTATTTGTATGGTCTTCTTTCCAGCAATGACTTGCCGATTAACTAATCCATTGATTAGAATGCACTTCCCACTAAGCAGTGTGGTTGTTTCACATAGCTCTTTTAAAATGTATGCACTTACTGTAAGTGGCTCTGGACGAGTGTCTGCTAAATGACAAACATGTACATGTAAAAAGGTTCTTATCAGTATTGTAATATACATTTGTTTTTTTGTTTTTTTTCCAGCCATGTTTTTATTTGATCATCTTTTTTTTTCAATGAGGGGTTACAGGCCAAATATTAACAGTACTTCTCTAATACATTCCTAATTAGCTTCATAATGCACAAACACACACACTTTACAATGCATGTACATGTATACACATACGCTTCACATCCAATACACAAACCCACATTTCTTCAGAAAATGATGTACCCCCCCCCCCACACTCACATATACACATAAACATACATACACACACCTATAAATGCATGTGTACACATACATACACACCTGTACATACGTGTTCACATACACACACACCTGTACATCCATGTACACATACACACTCATATACATAAATGTGTTCACATACAAACATCTATACATACAGTGGGTATTAAAAGTCTACACACCCCTGTTAAAATGCCAGGTTTTTGTGATGTAAAAGAATGAGACAAATCATGTCAGAACATTTTCCACTTTTAATGTGACCTGTAATGTGAACAATTCAATTGAAAAACAAACTGAAATCTTCTAGGGGGAAAAAATAAAAACCTTACAAAAACCTGGTTGCATAAGTATGCACACCCTCTTATAACTGGAAATGTGGCTGTGTTCAGAATTAACTAATTACATTCAAACTCATGTTAAATAGACATCATTACACACCTGCTTAGTTCTAGTAGGATTTTCCTGACATTTTCTTAGTTGCATCTCAGACAAAAAGCCATGGTCCGCAGAGAGCTTCCAAAGCATCAGAGGAATCTCATTGTTGAAAGATATCAGTCAGGAGAAGGGTACAAAACATTTTCCAAAGCATTATATATACCATGGAACACAGTGAAGACAGTCATCATCAAGTGAAGAAAATATGGCACATTAGAGACATTACCAAGAACTGGACTTTCCCTCCAAAATTGATGAAAAGACGAGAAGAAAACTGGTCAAGGAGGCTTCCAAGAGGCCTACAGCAACATTGAAGGAACTTCAGGAATTTCTGACAAGTACTGACTGTGTGCTGCATGTGACAACAATCTCCCGTATTCTTCATATGAATGGGCTATGGGGTAGGGTGGCAAGACGGAAGCATTTTCATACATGGACAAATATCCAAGCCTGGCTGAAGTTTGCAAAAACAAACACCAAGTCCCACAAAAGCATGTGGGAAAATGTGTTATGGTCTGATGAAACCAAGGTTGAACTTGGTTTGTTTGGCGCAAAAACAACACTGCACATCACCCAAAGAAAACCATACCCACAGTGAAGCATGGTGGTGGCAGCATCATGCGTTGGGGCTGTTTTTCCTCAGCTGGAAACCGGGGCCTTGGTCAAGGTGGAGGGAATTATGAACAGTTCCATATACCATGCAATTTTGGCACAAAACCTTCAGGTGTCCGTTATAAAGCTGAAGATGAAGTTCACCTTTCAGCACGATAAAGACCCAAAGCACACATCCAAATCCATAAAAGCAAGGCTTCACCAGAAGAAGATTAACATTTTGGAATGGCCCAGCCAGAGCCCAAACCTGAATCCAATTGAACATCTGTGGGGTGATCTGAAGAGGGCTGTGCACAGGAGATGTCCGCGCAATATGACAGATTTGGAGCGCTATTGCAAAGAAGAGTGGGTAAATATTGTCACATCAAGATGTGACTCCTACCCAAAAAGACTGAGTGCTGTAATAAAATCAAAAGGTGCTTCAACAAAGTATTAGTTTAAGGGTGTGCACACTTATGCAACCAGGTTATTGTGACTTTTATTTTTAATTTTTCCCCCTCAAATATTTCAGTTTGTTTTTCAATTGAATTTTTCAACTTTATAGGTCAAATTAAAGGTGGAAAAAGTTCTGACATGATTTATCTTTGTCTCAATCTTTTACCTGGGATTTTAACAGGGGTGTGTAGACTTTTTATATCCACTGTACCTGTGTACACATACACAGATTGCTAACATGTCAGTATAGTAAAGAAGAAATCGCTATAGACCTTAACTATCAATCCCCCATAATAATATATAATGTAATATACATTGGTGTACCTTTCCTCAGGTCTCCCATGATGGAGGTGGAGAACTTCACAATCTTCATCAAGAACAGCATCCGTTTCCCTCTCTTCAACTTTACAAAGTGAGTGCTGGTGGTGATTATAACGCTTTACATTACAACGTCTCTCTCCTCACTTCCTTCTGCCCTCCCCCCTCTCTCCCTCTCTCTAAGGCCTTAATTATCCTGTCTCTTTCACCCTCTCCTGTGTCTCAGGGGCAACTTCCTGCCTACCATCACCACTCAATACATCAACACGTGTAACTTTGACCAGGAGAACAACACCTACTGCCCCATCTTCAAGGTGGGGGACGTCATCCGTTATGCCCAACAGAACTTCACCAAGCTGGCACAAAAGGTACGACTAGGTATTCCTCACCAGATCATCGTCCACATTAAACCATCCAGTTCTTTCCATCCACGCTAGTCATTTTGCATATTCTAACTAAGTCATGAAGAGAGTGAGAAATACCAGATTCAGGTTTTTTTTGGGGTGACAACCGTGTATTTCCTCATCCCCACCTGGCTCTCAGGGAGGGGTGATAGGAATTAAAATTGGCTGGGTGTGCGACCTGGACAAGTCAGAGGACAAGTGTAGCCCCTCCTACTCCTTCACCCGTCTGGATGCCATGTCGGAGAAGAACCAGGTCTCCGTCGGGTACAACTTCAGGTACTTTTGACTTTTCGCATCCGAGACCTTTGACCTTCCACTCATCGACCTTGAGTGGCGGGCAGTGTCGCCGCTCTGGCACATGCCAGGTCCTGATTCTCTTTTGGGGCGTGTTGCTGATAGGTACGCCAAGTACTACAAGATGGACAACGGCACTGACTATCGTACTCTGATCAAGGCCACCGCCATCCGGTTTGACGTGCTGGTCAATGGAAATGTGAGTGTTTCGTTTCCTGTCTGTCTGATCCGGGTTTTACTGCCTGTCGGGACCAGGTGGTTCTTAACCAGTTCCAACAAGGACAAAGGCTATTTGCAGAGGTTAGGTTTTGGGTGAAACTTATAATCCGAGTTAGAACTGGGATTTAATGTCGGAGTTAGGGGTTTACTATTGGAGTTGGAATTGGGGTTAGTTTTGGGTTCAGACAATTTGGACCGGTTTTCGCAGACACAGATTAAGCCTGGTTTAGGACTGAACAAGCTCAATGGAGTTTTCTATTGAACTAGAATTTTTTTGTCCTTGACTAGGCTTAATCCACGTCTGGATTAACCGGCCCTTAGGGTTCAGATTAAGGTTAGTCATAAAGGTTTGGTTGAGGGTTAGGGGATAGGGAGTCATTTTTCAGGTCGCCCTGGGTTAAAAAAATGGAAACCTGTGATTGGGTACGGTGGCGTGTCTGGGTTTAACACATGTCTATCTGTCCCGTGTGGTAAGTGTGCAAACGTGTACATGTTTATCTCTACATAACCCGTGTTTCTTCCAGGCAGGGAAGTTTGACATGATCCCCACCCTCATCAACATGGTGGCTGCCTTCACGTCCGTTGGTGTGGTGAGCACTTCTTTCAGTCTCTTCCTTTCCTGACCCCGAGGGAGCTCTGTTAGCTGGCCAAGGCAACCGGATAGGTGTATTTAAAAAAAATATACAATGTGATTTGCATATCAGTATTCCGTACGCAATTAACATGTGGAGAAATTAGTTGGATTCTGACATCTGCCTTCCTAATGAAAACTAGTTATACAATTTTAACTCACAGTATTTTGTAGAAAAGTCATGTACACCACAACAGCACAGTCTTTAGGCCAGTTTTCTAAATATTGAACATCTCTGTGTGTGTTCCCTACAGTCTTGTTAACTGAAGTTCCCTCTAACAAAAAAAGAAATCCTCCCTGTTCGGTCCCGTTCTGTTCTGTCATACAGCTTTGTTAACTTTCTGTTTCTTTGCAGGGCACTGTCCTTTGTGACATAATACTCTTGAACTTCCTGAAGGGGGCGGAGCAATACAAGGCTAAGAAGTTTGAGGAGGTACATTTTAAGGCAAGACACCAACCCAGCATATTAGTACACACTGTAGATGTGGGAGGACCTCGGATCTGTTTAAGTCGGTCCATTTGACTCCTACACGTTGTGGTCTTAAAGGCTAAACTGATACCAGGTCAGCAGTCCTACTGTGTGTTGCCTTGAACATGATGCGGTACCAGAGGAAGACTGGAAACTCGCAGTTAAGTCATGGAATGATGGCAAATGACAATTGAGCTAAAATGACTTGAGTGGACTTGGGTTAGGACTGATTCAACACCAAAACTGTGCTTCTCGCTACGTTTTTATTACTATTTTGATCCTGTCCACACACCTGCAAATCTGAACCCAGGCCTGTTAGGGAATCACCCCAGTTGTAGTTATAGGTTTTATATACCACTCATGATCAGCCGGTGAGATCACTGGGCCACCAGTAGAATTAGCTTCTGCGTAAAAGCTGTGATGTGAGGTTTGATTGAATTGGGCTCATACAACAAAACTACAAAACAGGATATAACCAACTGTGATGCGTATCCATTTCAATAAATACATTTTCCCTGTCTCTCTCTGTCCATCCATTGCTCCATTAGGTATCCGACACGCAGATTAAGAGGTCCATATCCAGCAACGGGCTGTATCGGAGTAGAGAGCGGAATGCGGTCGAGAATCGGTCAAACGACTCCGGGGCATTCTCCATTGGTCAATATGGCTAAGAGAGCCAATCAGATGGCATGTTCTAAGGGGAAATGGCAATTTTGGAGGTTCGGCTGCAAATCTTTTAGTATGGCAAACTCTGAGTCGGCTGGAGATGTCATGTGTAAATGTGTCTCTTTATTGTGCGAACACAGGCAATGTTATTGAGGCAATATGGATTTTGATGTAGTCAATTGTCTTTCATTGGCTAGTTGCTGGCCCATTTGGAGTCATGTGATATGATCTTAAAAACCCATCTGAAATCCCAACCTGGTTCACTACTTTGAAATGGTTGCGTGTTAAATGGCATTACATCTAAGTTGATTCATATCCACCTCTATAAGTGAATTCTCCCCCTAAATGTCGATATTGAGGAGGTTTTAGCTTTTTCCCCACTAATGTGTGAGATTAGCAGTCGGGGAGGGGAAGCTGATCCTAGACCTGTAGCTAACATTACTAATATTTCACATTTTACCTGCCATACTTTCATAGAGGATGTTTTACGTGTAATGAAAAATGTAGCATGTAACCAACCACGAACTGTAATATTTCATATATAGTATTACTATGTAATATTTCATAGTATCTAAATCTACCTAACCACAACAAAAAATAAATAATGTCACAAACATTTCTCATGCCCTTGTTTGATTCTGCCAAAAAGCTCAAGTTTGCAAATAAACAAACAAAAACTACAGTTTTCAATTGCTTAACACTTTATTTATATGTTTTTTTAGTTGGCTTGAAGCAGACACCCATCCGTGGTTCGGTTTCAGTGTCAGAAAGCTGGATGGGGGTCACATGGGACCCTTTCCATTGCACCGCCTATAGGACTTCGGTCAAAATGAGTGCACTATGTGTGGATTAGGGTACCATTTCAAACAGCTCCGTCCAAGGAAGAATGAGAACGCTTGAAGGCACACATGTATCCCTTCTTTTTGGAACAGGTGTCATCGTTCCACTTCCCGACATCTTAGAGAAGTAAAGTAGAGGAAGGCAAGAGGGAGATGTGTCAATGTGCGTTCTAAGTACCATCGCTCCTCTATGTCAGTCCTCTCAACTTCCCCCCTCGTTCCTACATATCTCACATGTCAGAGTGTTTTCACACTCGGCCCCTCCGTTTAAAGCACTTTTTAAGAACTGTGCATTTGGCTTCATTTTTTTCTACGGTATGAATTCTTTCCAAAAGATGTAAGTCCTTATTGAAAGGTGAAGGCCGTGTGGAAAACGAGACAACAATAATGGAAATGAAAAAACATCCACACATCATAGCTGCATGTAAAACCCCTCTCTCTTTTTACACCCCCCCCCCCCATTCAGCCCTCTCTGAATCTCTTACGGCTCCAGTTCATTTCCACACAGTCCTCGCGGTTCGTCCACCGTGAGATGGGCTCTCCTGGGGTCCACTCTTCGAAATCCCATTTGGACCCGTCCGTCCACATATACTGACCAGACTGTAAGGAGGAGAGGGAAGGGGCAGAGGGGAAGAGAGGAGAAAAACAGGCGGTAAGAAAATAGCTTGTAAGTCGAACTCTCGCCTTCTCTTCATCAATCTCTCCATCCCACCTGGAAGAGTTCAAATCCGCCCAGCCAGAAGCGAAGGTTCTGGGGGTTATGCTTCTTCACCAGGCAGAGGACATCCGAGTTGACCATGCAGTTGTGCACTGACACCAGGTGGCCACTGGGGGCAGCAGACCTGCACTCCATCTGAAGGAAGTTGAAGTGAAGAGTGACAGGGAGAGTCAGGGAGAGTGAGTGAGACCAAGCTAAGACATTGGATCAACTGGGCTTGAACACATTTTACAGTTTTACGGGTAGATGAATAACATGCTATATGTGATAGTCTTATAATGTATTTATATCCTCATTTCTATCCAGTTGGCAGAGCATGCTGTTTGCCTGGGCTGTAGTTTCGATTCCCATGTTGGGCGCATTGTGAAAAGAGTGAAAATGTCTGCACTTGTTTGCGTAACTGTGTAATGTAATGTGCAATGTTAGCCACCTCAGCCATACTGAAGTTGAGAGGAGTCTTGAAGTACTTGACACAGGTGGATCCCACTCTGTACCAGTCACTGTATTTGCTCATGTCACAGGCTCGGGGCATTTCACAAGCAACCTCCTGGACATCTAGTGGGACGGCAGCGCCACCTAAGGTATGATGAGGTAATGACACCAATGTAATTGGATTCGATACCTTTTTCTGGTTAGGTAGTTTATCTGTAAGAAGGCCAATTTTATATATATTTTTTACAATTATTGGCAAACTGAATGATGTGATTCTATTGATTTGGATATAAAATTGCTAAGAAAATGTTTGGCTTCAAAAAAATGAAATTAATCGGAAGGTTTGTTTAAATATCCTGCAAATGTCATTGATTTTACTGTCACCCCATCATCCTCAAAACCAAAACTGTAAATGTCAATGCATTTTATTGTCACCCCATCACCATCAAAACCAATAATGTTAATGTCAAGGCTTCTTGCATACCTGTTTTTCTGTTTAAGACCAACGCCATGTTTGTCCCGAGCAATGACATAATCACAGTCAAGGTGACGAACTTCATATTGGCTTTCCCCGATTCTGCTTCAGCTCTGCTAACGAACAGCCTCGGTCAGTTACATTTAATTTACTATTAAAATTACTATTAAATTAATTAAAATCCTGTTTTTGGTTTATATTTAAGCAGTTCAAGTCCAGTGAATAACCTGAAATGGTACAAAGATAACCGGGAAACTGACAGGTTAAAAAAATGGTTTTGGTTACCAAAAGACTTTCTCAATTCCAAAACACCTTTTGATGAATTAACAACTTACAGCTGTTGTGCAGCAAAGGAAGTCAATTAAGCCCTTGAAAGTTGAAATTCCTGCAGGTGTCTCTGTTTGTTGATTAGATACAAACCCTCTGTCTGTATGAAAGCAGTGTTGGAATTGAGACAATCATAACCCTGTAACGTGTAGGTCTTTCCTTCATATTAATTGCAAAGAAAGTCAGTGTCAGTGAGTACAGTTTCCTACAACATCAAAAGGCACTTGGAAACTGGAGAAAACTCTGACAGGAAGAGCTCCGGCAGACCCAAGGCCAAAACCGAATCGGAAGACACATTTCTGAGAGTCAACAGCTTGTTGGACAGGCGGCTCACAGGACAACAGCTTCAAGCACAGCTTAACATGATTGGACTAAACTGCATGGATTGCGATAGAAACTGGATCAATTGAGGGGTTCTAAAACTTTTCATGAGTAGTATACGTAGTCACAAAATATATGTTTTGTTTAAATTGTGACCAAACAGAAAATTGAAAACACAAGTCAACAGCGCAGTAGTTTATATGCCGTTACAAAAAGGACAGAAGAAAATCTTACCAGCGGCCCAGGTTGATTCTCTGCCTCCCTGTCTTTTTTTTCGTTTGGTACTTTCTTTTATATCAAATCCATTGTCACCTCCTCCCACATCTAGCCTTTTGGGGTCCCTAAGCATGTTGTTATGCAGTGTTAAAGTAATTTTTTGCAATGTTACACATTTTGCTATGGGGTGGAGTGAACACTGACTGACCAAGTTTTTCTAAAGTCATCTTTTGACATTAGGTGAAAGTTAACACAGTTTTACACAGTTTGTGTGCCACAGTGTGATGACAAATGAAGCAGTTATAAAAACTAAGTTGCTGTGATTCTATATACTTTGGCATGAGGTATATCAAGTGAAGGTTCAGCAAAATAAAAATATTGAAGAATTCTAACATTTATGGTATAAAAAATTGAAATGTAAGCTAACAATCAACTTGACTGAATTACCTATTTAATTAGATTCGATCATGGTTTACAATTCCTCACAATATAACCTTGTTTCCAGGAAAGTTTGGATGCTGCATAAAATGCAAATAAAACAGAATGCAATGATGTGCAAATCATTTATCCCTGTATTTAACTGAAAACAGTACAAAGACAACATATAAAATGTTGGAACTGAGAAATGTTATTGTTTTTGGAAAAATACACACCCGTATTGAATTTGATGCCATCGACAGGGGTATGTTTACCAGTGTGTTGTATCACCTCTTCTTTTAACAATGCTTTGTAAGGGTTTGGGAACTGAGGAGACCAATTCCTGTAGTTTTGAAAGTGGAATGTTTTCCCATTATTGCTTGATATAGGATTGCAGCTGCTCAACAGTTCAGGGTCTCCTTTGTCATGTATTTCATGTCATAATGCGCCAAATGTTTTCAATTGGTGACAGGTCTGAATTGTAATACATGCAGAATGTGGTTTGGCATTGTCTTGCTGAAATAAGCAAGGTGTTCCCTGAAAAAGACGTTTTCTGGTTGGAAGCATTTGTTGCTCCAAAACCTGTATATATTGTTCAGGATTAATGTGGCTGAGGCTGAGGTGGCTTGGGCATCTGCTCCGGATGCTTCCTGAACGCCTTCCTGGGAAGGTGTTTCCGGGCCCGTCCCACCGGGAGGAGACCCCGGGGAAGACCTAGGACACGCTGGAGGGACTATGTCTCCCGGCTGGCCTGGGAACGCCTCGGTGTCCCCCCAGGAAGAGCTGGAGGAAGTGTCTAGGGAGAGGGAAGTCTGGGCATCTCTGCTTAGACTGCTGCCCCCGCGTCCCGGCCCCGGATAAGCGGAAGAAGATGGATGGATGGATTAATGTGCCTTCATGGATGTGCAAGTTACCCATCCCATGTTCTCTAATGCACCCCCATACCATCAGCACTCTGTGCTGATAACAAGCCTGATGGTCCTTCTCCTTTATAGTCCGGAGGACACAGCGCCAATGATTCCCAAAAATTATTTCTAATTTTGATTCAGAAAACCACAGGACAGTTTTCCACTTCACCTCAGTCTATCTTAATATGTACTCGTCTGCAAGAAAACTGAGCGCATCAAGTCTGTTGAGAGGAAATCACAGCCGCAAGTTGTGTTTGCGACAGCTGTTTTCACAACACATTTTGAAATGTGGGCCTTATTTTCACAATTTTCTCTGTTTGTGGTTGAACCCCGAAATCTTGTGAATTGGTTTTCACAATATGCAGAGAATTCTTTTTCAAGGCTTTATGAAAAATGTATCTAAGTATGTAAGAAAGCACTCTAAAATGTTTTATTTAATATTCACTGTGATATCGAACCAGAGTGAAACCATGCATAAAAAGCAGTCCAAACAAATATAACATTTTAATATATTGCATCTTCCAGAATGGGATCTTTATGTAAAACGACTAATATGACACCTGAATGAGATACACCACAGCTCATTCCGGTGTGTCACAGCAAAGTAGTGAACACTTTTCCAAAACCTTGGAACAATTTGCAGATTTCCTTGTTCTCTGTGACAATTGTTACATGAAAATCACTGGCAACAACATCTTATTAAAACCATTTTGCTTGCATGTTACACATTAAAGTGTGGAAAAGACCAAGGGAGGAGAATAATTTTGAGAGCCGCTGTAACCTTAAGTAGAGCAGTGTAGAAGAAACAAAGGTCCATTTGATAAGTAGACACGGTTAAATAATCAATACATACTAGGATGCATAAAAGAAGTGAATTGACTTCTTGACCTAAGGTGTTAACCACTGATCAGGCAAAGAATTAGGAAATGGTCAATTAGGGTAACTTCTCCTTAAAAGTCATTTGTGTAATAGGATATGTTTTGACTTCCTGTGCCGTTATGCATAAACATCAGGGATGAGACACTTTTAAAATCGCTATCCTACCTGCACCTTAGAGATCTTTAGCAAAGATCTACCCATGCACACACGCTCAGAGGAACACACCCTTTAGCTCGCACGCACACTTGTCACACAACCACACATACACTCACTAACACGTACAAACACAATTTGTCAATGCTGCTGTCCCATTTGTAGTACACAGTGACACTGGTGGTTATACGACATGTAGCATTTCTCAGAATACTGTCAAGACTTACTCAGATTAGTCTTTGTATTTTTTTCTGTTTAGTGATATACTGCATAGAGATTCGGCTGGAAACTAGAGCCTTTCATGGTATGAGAACTATAATATCTGTCTGAGAGAAAACGGAAACAGGGTGTCATTTTACCGAGGATCCTAACACAACTGACTGGAATCAGTCAGGAAATGGACTATCTATCAATCTAGTCTATTTCTCCCTACATGACTTAGTGTGAACTCTGGCAATCCTTCAGTTGCTTTTCTGTGGTGTTTCTCCCTCCCCTCCCCTTTCCTCAGTAAGGGTTTCCCATACTGTAGATTAGGTTAGCGGATCTAGGAAATAACAATAAGAATCTAAGTGTGTTTGCTCTGTGGATTGAAGACATTGGGTGATGGTGGGATCTTTCCACCTTTCCTCCTATAGGCCAGTCAGCATTTATTACACTTTAATGAAATTTAATTGATTTCATTAGATTTTTTTATTTTGTTTATGTGTGTGTGTGTGTGATTGCTCGTGTATTAACAGCACGCAGCATCTCAAACCCCAGAGGTTAAATAGAACACTGGTTCCACTGACACCGATATCTAGACAACTGCCTCTTTGTGGAGTGTGTGTGTGTGTGTGATGTGTGTGTTGCCAGATATCTCAAATAATACTACAATGGTAGTTCATTTGTGTTTTTCCACCACCAGACCTTTTATCATCTTAAATGGACACAAAAAGGAGTTAGATAAGACAGCGAGGAGAGAGTTGATTGGGTATGGGGATGGAAAGATGAGTAGGAGGAGGGAGGGAGGGAGGGAGGGAGGGTGGGGAGGGAGAGAGAGAGAGGGAGGGATGGACTAAGGAAGGATGCTGTAACATCATTGAGACTGAAGTCAGTTATTTGGACCATATTGAAAGAAGTAGTTAGGTTGCTTTTTGGATACAAAAAACTGTTTTAGCATGTAGGGAAACAAACACGCCTAGAAAGAAGCTTGGCCTTGATGTGTGGCCGGATAACTAGCTCACGTAGAAACACTACAGAGGCACCTTCTGGACTGTTCCAGAGCTTTGGGGTCAGTGACAGACTAGTTGGATTCACTGGCTGTGCCCGGTCGGCTGAACACCAGGATGTGGTCGTGCATCACAGACTTCTTCACCTACGAGACCACTAAGTCTGTGGTGGTGAAGAGCTGGACCATCGGAATCATCAATCGAGTCGTGCAGCTCCTCATCATCATCTACTTCATCGGGTCAGTACCGTTACCCCGTCTGGATCTCCAGAATGGTGCATTTAAAATTAGACTAATGGTGTGTTTTTTCGGTCCAATTGTTTGGGATTCCAACAACCAATTAACAAAAAACAAGTTTTAAAATTAAAATGGTGTTCAGTGTCTTTTCAGCCTAAAATAGGTATTTTCAATGGTTTTTAAACTTCTGAGAAATTTCTTAATGTCTTCACATAAGAAAAACTTTACTGCGGTCTGTAATCAGTCATCCAAACCTCGTAGACCATCAATTACAGTTGTTATATTATCTAATATCAAATACTTATAGGTAGGAATAATCATTACAATGACATAATCATTACATGATTTTCCCATTGGTATTTCTCAAATACATTTTAATTGAAAAGCCTTTATTGGCATAGGAAACATTTGTTTACATTCCCAACGCTAGTGGAAAATAAGAAAAATACTAAGTGTACACAAATAGCATGTCTTTGCCTGTATATCTATATATATACAGTGGGGCAAAAATGTATTTAGTCAGCGACCAATTGTGCAAGTTCTCCCACTTAAAAAGATGAGAGAGGCCTGTAATTTTCATCATAGTTAAAATTAGAAAACAAAATCCAGAAAATCACATTGTAGGATTTTTTATGAATTTATTGGTAAATTCCTCTGTAAAAGAAGTATTTGGTCACCTACAAACAAGCAAGATTTCTGGCTCTCACAGACCTGTAACTTCTTCTTTAAGAGGCTCCTTTGTCCTCCACTCGTTACCTGTATTAATGGCACCTGTTTGAACTTGTTATCAATATAAAAGACACCTGTCCACAACCTCAAACAGTCACACTCCAAACTCCACTATGGCCAAGACCAAAGAGCTGTCAAAGGACACCAGAAACAAAATTGTAGACCTGCACCAGGATGGGAAGACTGAATCTGCAATAGGTAAGCAGCTTGGTGTGAAGAAATTAACTTTGGGAGCAATTATAAGAAAATGGAAGACATCCAAGACCACTGATAATCTCCCTCAATCCGGGGTTCCACACAAGATCTCACCCCGTGGGGTCAAAATTATCACAAGATCGGTGAGCAAAATCCCAGAACCTCACGGGAGGACCTAGTGAATGACCTGCAGAGAACTTGGACCAAAGTAACAAAGGCTACCATCAGTAACACACTACGCCGCCAGGGACTCAAATCCTGCAATGCCAGACGTGTTCCCCTGCTTAAGCCAGTACATGTCCAGGCCTCTCTGAGGTTTGCTAGAGAGCATTTGGATGGTCCAGAAGAGGAATGGGAGAATGTCATATGGTCAGATGAAACCAAAATATAACTTTTTGGTAAAACCTCAACTCGTCGTGTTTGGAGGAGAAAGAATGCTGAGTTGCATCCAAAGAACACCATACCTACTGTGAAGCATGGGGGTGGAAACATCATGCTTTGGGGCTGTTTTTCTGCAAAGGGACCAGGACGACTGATCCGTGATTTTGAGTGAAAACCTCCTTCCATCAGCAAGGGCATTGAAGATGAAACGTGGCTGGGTCTTTCAGCATGACAATGATCCCAAACACACCACCCCGGGCAACGAAGGAGTGGCTTCATAAGAAGCATTTCAAAGTCCTGGAGTGGCCTAGCCAGTCACCAGATCTCAACCAAATAGAAAATCTTTGGAGGAAGTTGAAAATCTATTATCTAATAAATTCATTAAAAATCCTACAATGTGATTTTCAGGATTTTCTTTCTCATTGTGTCTCTCATAGTTGAAATGTACCTATGATGAAAATGTCAGGCCTCTCTCATCTTTTTAAGTGGGAGAACTTGCACAATTGGTGGCTGACTAAATACTTTTTCGCCCCACTGTATATATATATATCTTTGTCTCAGTTTCTTTCTCTCTGTATCTCTGTCTCTGACTTGGTGCTGTATCTTTTTGTGGGCCTGTATGTTTCTTTTTTGTTCTCCTTATCTCTCTCTAACTTTCTCATCATTCTCTCGCCGTCTCTCCGTGTGGGCTTGTATGTTTCTCAGGTGGGTGTTTGTACACGAGCAGGCATATCAGATCAGGGACACGGCCATAGAGTCCTCTGTGATGACAAAAGTCAAAGGATTTGGGCTGTCTAACAACAGAGTCATGGACGTAGCAGAATATGTCACTCCATCCCAGGTAACACGACACACACACACACTGTAGTTGTTTGATGTTTTGATTCCTTATGTTCCTGGAGGCCTTTTCCATTGGTTAATATGCGTTTGTTTGGTTGTTGTAGTGACTCTCCTCTGTTTGCTCGTTATTTTTCGGTCGTTGTCCAGGAGGACTGGATCATAAAAAACTCACATAATAACAAACATGTCTGTATCATTTGTGATGATATTGTGTGTGTGTACATGCCCTGACAGGGGGCCTCTGTGTTCTGCATCATCACAAAAGTAATCACCACAGAAAACCAAATGCAGGGAGAATGTCCTGAGGTGAGACGCCTCAAAATATCCAATCTCTTGTCAAACCACTGTACCATGTTCTCTAACTATGTCCCTCTTTCTCTCCATCTCTCTATGTATCTTTCTCTCCATCTCTTTATGTTTCTCTCTATGTATCTTTCTCTCCATCTCTCTGTGTATCTTTCTCTCCATCTCTTTATGTTTCTCTCTATGTATCTTTCTCTCCATCTCTCTATGTATCTCTCTATGTATCTTTCTCTCCATCTCTCTATGTATCTCTCTATGTATCTTTCTCTCCATCTCTCTATGTATCTCTCTATGTATCTTTCTCTCCATCTCTCTATGTATCTCTCTATGTATCTATCCGTGTATCTCTCTATGTATCTCTCTACGTATCTCTGTGTATCTCTCTTTCGTTTTCTTAATCAGGACAGAATGCATATTGTCTCTCAATATCCCTTTCTCTCCTTTTCTCTCTTATTCTCCATCTATTTCGTTTTCTACATCTCTTTTTATCTTTCTTTTCCCAACTTGCTTTTTCCTTCCTCTCTCCTGTCTGTTTGTCTGTCTCATGCATTTTTTTTTGCAGACTTGGGTTTTACAATTTTCTTTGAAAAAAAACATTAATTCATGTACATTATATATTTTCGTGCTTGAATTGTAATATAATCATTTATTTAGTTACAAATGTATTTGAGGTAATTGAAATACCTGGCTAATAGTGAACCTTGGAGTGATACGTTAATCTTACTCTGGCCTGTCTGACACCACAGAGTGAGAAGAAGTTTATATGTACGCATAACGACAACTGCACCAGGTTCCTCAACAAGGCTGGAGGAAATGGTGAGACGCAACATTTTTCTGTCACTTTCTTCTTATTCTTCCTCATTCCTTAAGGCACTAGGGCAGTCAAAAATGTGATTGGTGATAAATCTCCACATCACGAGGGTGAAAAATCCACACATTTTGAAAATGATGATAATGCACTGTGCGTAAGAGCCGTTGGAACTCAGCGATAATTAGTACACCGTTCTCTGAACGCCATGGCAACGGTTTTGTGTTACCCACAAAACATTGTTAATATCTACCCTCAAACACTGCAGCTCTTGTGGAGCAAGGGAAACAGAGCAATTAAATAATAGTTAGTACACCTTACCCAATGAAGTTCAAACAAGGGTAGCCAAAACATGAATGTGAAGTTTTATAATACAGCAAAATGCATCACCAGTTTTGCAGTCACCCGCTGCTTGTGATGTTTTTCCTCCCCATTCCTTAAGGTACTAGGGCAGTCAAAAACGTCATTTCCCTGTTTCTTGGTGATATCTCTACATGACGGTGAAGTGCTGGACCATTACGTCATCATAGTAATAAGTCAATGCTAGGTCCGAACAATTAGGCGTTACATTGTTCGTGTGCAGTTTTAACCTTCTGTGTTTTATGTGATCATTTATTGACGATTTGAGTGGTAAAATTTACCAACTCAATACCAACTCATTTCTGAGTAAGCCGCTGGTTCTTATGATAGAGGTCATGTGAGAAATGTTTCGGCTGACATACCCAGGCTATATGCCATTCAATTTATATGGATTATAAACAAATTATGTTTGTTATGGCTGCCTGACTATCTTTACTGTTTTGGAGTGACGCTGTTTCAAATATGTTTCTTGAGAGAGAAAACGCTTTTGGCTCTACTCATATCCTCTAATCATTATCTTCATCAAAGGCCAAGTCGGTGACATGGAAAGGTCTATTTACACGAGTCTATTTCCTCCTCTTTGGCCTAGGCTCTAGAGCACATGCATTTTCATCTACACTGGCCTCCTTCAGTATCTCACAGAAGTGAGTACACCCCTCACATTTCTGTAAATATTTGATTATATCTTTTCATGTGACAACACTGAAGAAATGACACTTTGCTACTATGTAAAGTAGTGAGTGTACAGCTTGTATAACAGTGTAAATGTGCTGTTATCCAGTGGCAACCTGTGAGGGATGTACTCACTTTTGTGAGATACTGTCATTCGAATCCAGTGTTTGCTCATTTGATCGCTCAACTATTTTGCCAATAAAGATAGGAATTCCTAATAAATGCCAAAGCGGCCTGTCATTTAGGTCATTTGTATTTGGAATGTGAGGAACGAATGTAAGGAAAGGAATTGTTGGCCTCCGGCGTGTGCCACTGACACACCAGGCCCATTCTTTGGTTGCAGCATTACCGAGTCCTGTACAGGTTGGTGCACGTGGGTCGGTTCAAATTGCCTCAGCATCATCTAAGCTCCGTCCAGAGTGAGGATGGTCAGATAAGGGTGACTAACCACGGTGTGCCCTTAGCAGGTCGCGCTCTTGCAAATTGTGGTTGTTAACCGGAGGGGCACTCCCACCCAAGCTCATTTGTCCCAGCTGACTTCCTGGTTTGAGCGAGGGGTGTTATTAGAAGTGCGATGGGAAGAAGCGTCTCAGTCTGCCACTCCGCCGGGACCGCTGGGAGTTGCTGCCGCGAAGAGCCGAATCGGCCTTCAGAAAAGACGAAGGGGTGAAAGTCCCTCTGTCCCTCTGTCTTCCCAGTTTATTTTTTTCCTCTTCTGTCTATTTTCGCTCTCTTTCTCACTAATGTCCCTCTTTATTTCTCAGGTCTTCCAACGGGCAGGTGTGTTCCTTTCAACAACACTCATAACACCTGTGAGATAAAAGGCTGGTGCCCTGCGGAAATTGATGACGTGAAGACGTGAGTCTGTGTTTATTTGTACAGAAGTCCTCTGACAGATCAAGGACAATGAAAGTATTTTGTATGGAAATACATTTTGGTCCCAAAAACCTATCTAGGCACTTGTCTTCTCACGTCTTGATTACTGCAGCTCAGTCTCATGCTTTATGTTTATTATTTGTATGGTCTTCTTTCCAGCAATGACTTGCCGATTAACTAATCCATTGATTAGAATGCACTTCCCACTAAGCAGTGTGGTTGTTTCACATAGCTCTTTTAAAATGTATGCACTTACTGTAAGTGGCTCTGGACGAGTGTCTGCTAAATGACAAACATGTACATGTAAAAAGGTTCTTATCAGTATTGTAATATACATTTGTTTTTTTGTTTTTTTTCCAGCCATGTTTTTATTTGATCATCTTTTTTTTTCAATGAGGGGTTACAGGCCAAATATTAACAGTACTTCTCTAATACATTCCTAATTAGCTTCATAATGCACAAACACACACACTTTACAATGCATGTACATGTATACACATACGCTTCACATCCAATACACAAACCCACATTTCTTCAGAAAATGATGTACCCCCCCCCCACACTCACATATACACATAAACATACATACACACACCTATAAATGCATGTGTACACATACATACACACCTGTACATACGTGTTCACATACACACACACCTGTACATCCATGTACACATACACACTCATATACATAAATGTGTTCACATACAAACATCTATACATACAGTGGGTATTAAAAGTCTACACACCCCTGTTAAAATGCCAGGTTTTTGTGATGTAAAAGAATGAGACAAATCATGTCAGAACATTTTCCACTTTTAATGTGACCTGTAATGTGAACAATTCAATTGAAAAACAAACTGAAATCTTCTAGGGGGAAAAAATAATAAACCTTACAAAAACCTGGTTGCATAAGTATGCACACCCTCTTATAACTGGAAATGTGGCTGTGTTCAGAATTAACTAATCACATTCAAACTCATGTTAAGTAGACATCATTACACACCTGCTTAGTTCTAGTAGGATTTTCCTGACATTTTCTTAGTTGCATCTCAGAGAAAAAGCCATGGTCCGCAGAGAGCTTCCAAAGCATCAGAGGAATCTCATTGTTGAAAGATATCAGTCAGGAGAAGGGTACAAAACATTTTCCAAAGCATTATATATACCATGGAACACAGTGAAGACAGTCATCATCAAGTGAAGAAAATATGGCACATTAGAGACATTACCAAGAAATGGACTTCCCTCCAAAATTGATGAAAAGACAAGAAGAAAACTGGTCAAGGAGGCTTCCAAGAGGCCTACAGCAACATTAAAGGAACTTCAGGAATTTCTGACAAGTACTGGCTGTGTGCTGTATGTGACAACAATCTCCCGTATTCTTCATATCTCCCGTACCATACCCACAGTGAAGCATGGTGGTGGCAGCATCATGCGTTGGGGCTGTTTTTCCTCAGCTGGAAACCGGGGCCTTGGTCAAGGTGGAGGGAATTATGAACAGTTCCATATACCATGCAATTTTGGCACAAAACCTTCAGGTGTCCGTTATAAAGCTGAAGATGAAGTTCACCTTTCAGCACGATAAAGACCCAAAGCACACATCCAAATCCATAAAAGCAAGGCTTCACCAGAAGAAGATTAACATTTTGGAATGGCCCAGCCAGAGCCCAAACCTGAATCCAATTGAACATCTGTGGGGTGATCTGAAGAGGGATGTGCACAGGAGATGTCCGCGCAATATGACAGATTTGGAGCGCTATTGCAAAGAAGAGTGGGTAAATATCATCAAGATGTGACTCCTACCCAAAAAGACTGAGTGCTGTAATAAAATCAAAAGGTGCTTCAACAAAGTATTAGTTTAAGGGTGTGCACACTTATGCAACCAGGTTATTGTGAGTTTTATGTTTTATTTTTCACCCTCAAATATTTCAGTTTGTTTTTCAATTGAATTTTTCAACTTTTTCAACAAAAGTTCTGACATGATTTATCTTTGTCTCATTCTTTTACCTGGGATTTTAACAGGGGTGTGTAGACTTTTTATATCCACTGTACCTGTGTACACATACACAGATTGCTAACATGTCAGTATAGTAAAGAAGAAATCGCTATAGACCTTAACTATCAATCCCCCATAATAATATATAATGTAATATACATTGGTGTACCTTTCCTCAGGTCTCCCATGATGGAGGTGGAGAACTTCACAATCTTCATCAAGAACAGCATCCGTTTCCCTCTCTTCAACTTTACAAAGTGAGTGCTGGTGGTGATTATAACGCTTTACATTACAACGTCTCTCTCCTCACTTCCTTCTGCCCTCCCCCCTCTCTCCCTCTCTCTAAGGCCTTAATTATCCTGTCTCTTTCACCCTGTCTTGTGTCTCAGGGGCAACTTCCTGCCTACCATAACTACTCAATACATCAACACGTGTAACTTTGACCAGGAGAACAACACCTACTGCCCCATCTTCAAGGTGGGGGACGTCATCCGTTATGCCCAACAGAACTTCACCAAGCTGGCACAAAAGGTACGACTAGGTATTCCTCACCAGATCATCGTCCACATTAAACCATCCAGTTCTTTCCATCCACGCTAGTCATTTTGCATATTCTAACTAAGTCATGAAGAGAGTGAGAAATACCAGATTCAGGTTTTTTTTGGGGTGACAACCGTGTATTTCCTCATCCCCACCTGGCTCTCAGGGAGGGGTGATAGGAATTAAAATTGGCTGGGTGTGCGACCTGGACAAGTCAGAGGACAAGTGTAGCCCCTCCTACTCCTTCACCCGTCTGGATGCCATGTCGGAGAAGAACCAGGTCTCCGTCGGGTACAACTTCAGGTACTTTTGACTTTTCGCATCCGAGACCTTTGACCTTCCGCTCATCGACCTTGAGTGGCGGGCGGTGTTGCCGCTCCGGCACATGCCAGGTCCTGATTCTCTTTTGGGGCGTGTTGCTGATAGGTACGCCAAGTACTACAAGATGGACAACGGCACTGACTATCGTACTCTGATCAAGGCCACCGCCATCCGGTTTGACGTGCTGGTCAATGGAAATGTGAGTTTTTCGTTTCCTGTCTGTCTGATCCGGGTTTTAGTGCCTGTCGGGACCAGGTGGTTCTTAACCAGTTCCAACAAGGACAAAGGCTATTTGCAGAGGTTAGGTTTTGGGTGAAACTTATAATCCGAGTTAGAACTGGGATTTAATGTCGGAGTTAGGGGTTTACTATTGGAGTTGGAATTGGGGTTAGTTTTGGGTTCAGACAATTTGGACCGGTTTTCGCAGACACAGATTAAGCCTGGTTTCGGACTGAACAAGCTCAATGGAGTTTTCCATTGAACTAGAATTTATTTTGTCCTTGACTAGGCTTAATCCACGTCTGGATTAACCGGCCCTTAGGGTTTAGATTAAGGTTAGTCATAAAGGTTTGGTTGAGGGTTAGGGGATAGGGAGTCATTTTTCAGGTCGCCCCGGGTTAAAAAATGGAAACCTGTGATTGGGTACGGTGGCGTGTCTGGGTTTAAAACACGTCTATCTATCCCGTGTGGTAAGTGTGCATACGTGTACATGTTTATCTCTGCATAACTCGTGTTTCTTCCAGGCAGGGAAGTTTGACATGATCCCGACCCTCATCAACATGGTGGCTGCCTTCACGTCCGTTGGTGTGGTGAGCACTTCTTTCAGTCTCTTCCTTTCCTGACCCCGAGGGAGCTCTGTTAGCTGGCCAAGGCAACCGGAAAAAAATATACAATGTGATTTGCATATCAGTATTCCGTACGCAATTAACATGTGGAGAAATTAGTTGGATTCTGACATCTGCCTTCCTAATGAAAACTAGTTATACAATTTTTACACACAGTATTTTGTAGAAAAGTCATGTACACAACATCAGCACAGTCTTTAGGCTAGTTTTCTAAATATTGAACATCTCTGTGTGTGTTCCCTACAATCTTGTTAACTGAAGTTCCCTCTAACAAAAAAAGAAATCCTCCTTGTTCGGTCCCATTCTGTTCTGTCATACAGCTTTAACTTTCTGTTTCTTTGCAGGGCACTGTCCTTTGTGACATAATACTTTTGAACTTCCTGAAGGGGGCGGAGCAATACAAGGCTAAGAAGTTTGAGGAGGTAAATTTTAAGGCAAGACAACAACCCAGCATATTAGTACACACTGTAGATGTGGGAGGACCTCGGATCTGTTTAAGTCGGTCCATTTGACTCCTACACGTTGTGGTCTTAAAGGCTAAACTGATACCAGGTCAGCAATCCTACTGTGTCTTGCCTTGAACATGATGCGGTACCAGAGGAAGACTGGAAACTCGCAGTAAAGTCATGGAATGATGGCAAATGGCAATTGAGCTAAAATGACTTGAGTGGACTTGGGTTAGGACTGATTCAACACCAAAACTGTGCTTCTCGCTACGTTTTTATTACTATTTTGATCCTGTCCACACACCTGCAAATCTGAACCCAGGCCTGTTAGGGAATCACCCCAGTTGTAGTTATAGGTTTTATATACAACTCATGATCAGCCGGTGAGATCACTGGGCCACCAGTAGAATTAGCTTCTGCGTAAAAGCTGTGATGTGAGGTTTGATTGAATTGGGCTCATACAACAAAACTACAAAACAGGATATAACCAACTGTGATGCGTATCCATTTCAATAAATACATTTTCCCTGTCTCTCTCTGTCCATCCATTGCTCCATTAGGTATCCGACACGCAGATTAAGAGGTCCATATCCAGCAACGGGCTGTATCGGAGTAGAGAGCTGATTGCGGTCGGGAATCGGTCAAACGACTCCGGGGCATTCTCCATTGGTCAATATGGCTAAGAGAGCCAATCAGATGGCATGTTCTAAGGGGAAATGGCAATTTTGGAGGTTCGGCTGCAAATCTATTAGTATGGCAAACTCTGAGTTGGCTGGAGATGTCATGTGTAAATGTGTCTCTTTATTGTGCGAACACAGGCAATGTTATTGAGGCAATATGGATTTTGATGTAATCAATTGTCTTTCATTGGCTAGTTGCTGGCCCATTTGGAGTCATGTGATATGATCTTAAAAACCCATCTGAAATCCCAACCTGGTTCACTACTTTGAAATGGTTGCGTGTTAAATGGCATTACATCTAAGTTGATTCATATCCACCTCTATAAGTGAATTCCCCCCCTAAATGTCGATATTGAGGAAGTTTTAGCTTTTTCCCCACTAATGTGTGAGATTAGCAGTCGGGGAGGGGAAGCTGATCCTAGACCTGTAGCTAACATTACTAATATTTCACATTTTACCTGCCATACTTTCATAGTGAATGTTTTACGTGTAATAAAAAATTTAGCATGTAACCAACCACGAACTGTTATATTTCATATATAATATTACTATGTAATATTTCATAGTATCTAAATCTACCTAACCACAACAAAAAATAAATAATGTCACAAATATTTCTCATGCCCTTGTTTGATTCTGCCAAAAAGCTCAAGTTTGCAAATAAACAAACAAAAACTACAGTTTTCAATTGCTTAACACTTTATTTATATGTTTTTTTTAGTTGGCTTGAAGCAGACACCCATCCGTGGTTCGGTTTCAGTGTCAGAAAGCTGGATGGGGGTCACATGGGACCCTTTCCATTGCACCGCCTATAGGACTTCGGTCAAAATGTGTGCACTATGTGTGGATTAGGGTACCATTTCAAACAGCTCCGTCCAAGGAAGAATGAGAATGCTTGAAGGCACACATGTATCCCTTCTTTCTGGAACAGGCGTCATCGTTCCACTTCCCGACATCTTAGAGAAGTAAAGTAGAGGAAGGCAAGAGGGAGATGTGTCAATGTGCGTTCTAAGTACCATCGCTCCTCTATGTCAGTCCTCTCAACTTCCCCCCTCGTTCCTACATATCTCACATGTCAGAGTGTTTTCACACTCGGCCCCTCCGTTTAAAGCACTTTTTAAGAACCGTGCGTTTGGCTTCATTTTTTTCTACGGTATGAATTCTTTCCAAAAGATGTAAGTCCTTATTGAAAGGTGAAGGCCGTGTGGAAAACGAGACAACAATAATGGAAATGAAAAAACATCCACACATCATAGCTGCATGTAAAACCCCTCTCTCTTTTTACCCCCCCCCCCCATTCAGCCCTCTCTGAATCTCTTACGGCTCCAGTTCATTTCCACACAGTCCTCGCGGTTCTTCCACCGTGAGATGGGCTCTCCTGGGGTCCACTCTTCGAAATCCCATTTGGACCCGTCCGTCCACATATACTGACCAGACTGTAAGGAGGAGAGGGAAGGGGCAGAGGGGAAGAGAGGAGAAAAACAGGCGGTAAGAAAATAGCTTGTAAGTCGAACTCTCGCCTTCTCTTCATCAATCTCTCCATCCCACCTGGAAGAGTTCAAATCCGCCCAGCCAGAAGCGAAGGTTCTGGGGGTTATGCTTCTTCACCAGGCAGAGGAGATCCGAGTTGTCCATGCAGTTGTGCACTGACACCAGGTGGCCACTGGGGGCAGCAGACCTGCACTCCATCTGAAGGAAGTTGATGTGAAGAGCGACAGGGAGAGTCAGGGAGAGTGAGTGAGACCAAGCTAAGACATTGGATCAACTGGGCTTGAACACATTTTACAGTTTTACGGGTAGATGAATAACATGCTATATGTGATAGTCTTATAATGTATTTATATCCTCATTTCTATCCAGTTGGCAGAGCATGCTGTTTGCCTGGGCTGTAGTTTCGATTCCCATGTTGGGCACATTGTGAAAAGAGTGAAAATGTCTGCACTTGTTTGCGTAACTGTGTAATGTAATGTGCAATGTTAGCCACCTCAGCCATACTGAAGTTGAGAGGAGTCTTGAAGTACTTGACACAGGTGGATCCCACTCTGTACCAGTCACTGTATTTGCTCATGTTACAGGCTCGGGGCATTTCACAAGCAACCTCCTGGACATCTAATGGGACGGCAGCGCCACCTAAGGTATAATGAGGTAATGACACCAATGTAATTGGATTCGATACCTTTTTTGGTTAGGTAGTTTATCTGTAAGAAGGCCAATTTTATATTTTTCCAATTATTGGCAAACTGAATGATGTGATTCTTTTGATTTGGATATAAAATTGCTAAGAAAATGTTTGGCTTCAAAAAAATGAAATTAATCGGAAGGTTTGTTTAAATATCCTGCAAATTTTATTGTTTTTTACTGTCACCCCATCATCCTCAAAACCAAAACTGTAAATGTCAATGCATTTTATTGTCACCCCATCACCATCAAAACCAATAATGTTAATGTCAAGGCTTCTTGCATACCTGTTTTTCTGTTTAAGACCAACGCCATGTTTGTCCCGAGCAATGACATAATCACAGTCAAGGTGACTGTCACGTCCTGGCTGTGCCCCTAGCCATCTCTGCGCTGGGCTCGGGGCATAGCCAGGACAGGACAGGAGGTGGCCTTTAGCCACCTCTACTCCTTTTTTTGGTTTCCCCAATTGGAGGCAGGTGTTAGTCATTGCCTCCAATTGGGGACCCTATTTAAGTTTAGTTTGTAGGCCCCAAGGCGTGGTTCATTTTGGTTTTGTTTATCCTGTGTAAGGAATACCCACGTCACTGGTTGCTGCTTTTTGTTTTGTTGGAGTCCTGCATTCTTTATTTTGTATTAAATGGATTACCTTACCTACCTCTACTCTGCGCCTGTGTCCTCTTCATCCCACAACCGTGACAGAATGAACCACCACCAAGAGACACAGCAGAAATGGACGGTAGGGGAACTCCTCGGTTGGCCGGACAGCGACACCGAGGAGGAGGAGAACCCCTACTGTCCTCTGCGGCACACCGGGCCTCCACAGCATCCACCCCGGAGGAGACGTCGACGGAGGCGACGTAAGCAAACCTCCGTGTGTCCGCCCCAAGAATTTCTTGGCGGGGTGCTGTGGGGGCAGGCGGAATGGAAGGACGCGGCCGTGCCACCCGTGCTCACGTGTGGGGTAGTCCAGGTGCCCCAGCCCTGCCCGGTGCCAGCTCCTAGGCGTCGGGCAACAACGCCGGGGGGGCCTATGAGGGCTTTCCCTGATGTTGGGAGATGTGAGGACTGGTGGGGCTATCGGGACCCGCCGTACCGTTTCTCGCAGCCAGCGCCCCCTGCTGCCCGGGAGCCGCAGCCGGCGCCGCCAGCGCCCCACACTGCCCGGGAGCCGCAGCCTGCGCCCCCCGCTGCCCGGAAGCCGCAGCCTGCGCCCCCCGCTGCCCGGGAGCCGCAGCCAGCGCTCCCCGCTCCCTGGGAGCCGCAGTCAGCGCCGCCAGCGCCCCCCGCTGCCCGGGAGCCGCAGCCAGCGCTCCCCGCTCCCTGGGAGCCGCAGCCAGCGCTGCCAGCGCCCCCCGCTGCCTGGGAGCCGCAGCCAGCGCCCCCCGCTGCCTGGGAGCCGCAGCCAGCGCCCCCTGCTGCCCGGGAGCCGCAGCCAGCGCTCCCCGCTCCCTGGGAGCCGCAGCCAGCGCCGCCAGCAACCCCTGCTGCTTGGGAGCCGCAGCCAGCGCCCCCCGCTGCTTGGGAGCTGCAGCCAGCGTCCCCCGCTGCCTGGGAGCCGCAGCCAGCGCCGCCAGCGCCCCCTGCTGCCCGGGAGCCGCAGCCAGCGCCCCCCGCTGCCTGGGAGCCGCAGCCAGCGCCGCCAGCGCCCCCTGCTGCCCGGGAGCCGCAGCCAGCGTCCCCCGCTGCCTGGGAGCCGCAGCCAGCGCTCCCCGCTGCTTGGGAGCCGCAGCCAGCGTCCCCCGCTGCTTGGGAGCCGCAGCCAGCGCCCCCCGCTGCTTGGGAGCCGCAGCCAGCGTTCCCCGCTGCCTGGGAGACGCAGTCAGCGCTGCCAGTGCCCCCCGCTGCCCAGTGGCCGCAGCCGCCAGCTCCTCCCGCTGCCCAGTGGCCGCAGCCGCCAGCTCCTCCCGCTGCCCAGTGGCCTCAGCCGCCAGCTCCACCCGCTGCCCAGTGGCCGCAGCCGCCAGCTCCTCCCGCTGCCCAGTGGCCGCAGCCGCCAGCTCCTCCCGCTGCCCAGTGGCCTCCGCCGCCAGCTCCTCCCGCTGCCCAGTGGCCTCCGCCGCCAGCTCCACCCGCTGCCCAGTGGCCTCAGCCGCCAGCTCCACCCGCTGCCCAGTGGCCTCAGCCGCCAGCTCCACCCGCTGCCCAGTGGCCTCAGCCGCCAGCTCCTCCCGCTGCCCAGTGGCCTCAGCCGCCAGCTCCTCCCGCTGCCCAGTGGCCTCAGCCGCCAGCTCCACCCGCTGCCCAGTGGCCTCAGCCGCCAGCTCCACCCGCTGCCCAGTGGCCTCAGCCGCCAGCTCCTCCCGCTGCCCAGTGGCCTCAGCCGCCAGCTCCTCCCGCTGCCCAGTGGCCTCAGCCGCCAGCTCCTCCCGCTGCCCAGTGGCCTCAGCCGCCAGCTCCACCCGCTGCCCAGTGGCCTCAGCCGCCAGCTCCACCCGCTGCCCAGTGGCCTCAGCCGCCAGCTCCTCCCGCTGCCCTGTTTTCGCCGCCGCCAGGACCCGCCGTGGACTGGCCGCCGCCCGGGCCTGCGGATGACTGGCCGCCGCCGCCCGGGCCCGCGGATGACTGGCCGCCGCCGCCCGGGCCCGCGGATGACTGGCCGCCGCCGCCCGGGCCCGCGGATGACTGGCCGGCGCCGCCCGGGCCCGCGGATGACTGGCCGCCGCCGCCCGGGCCCGCGGATGACTGGCCGCCGCCGCCCGGGCCCGCGGATGACTGGCCGCCGCCGCCCGGGCCCGCGGATGACTGGCCGCCGCCGCCGCCCGGGCCCGCGGATGACTGGCCGCCGCCGCCCGGGGCCGCGGATGACTGGCCGCCGCCGCCCGAGCCAGCGGTTGACTGGCCGCCCGAGGCCGCGGATGACTGGCCGCCGCCGCACGAGGCCGCGGATGACTGGCCGCCGCCCGAGCCCGCGGTGGACTGGCCGCCTTGTCCCGCAGCGCCTTCACCTGCCCAGGAGCCCCCGCATCGTCCTACGGCGCCCTCGCCTGTCCCGGCCTCAGCGGCGCCCTCGCCTGTCCCGGCCTCAGCGGCGCCCTCGCCTGTCCCGGCCTCAGCGGCGCCCTCGCCTGTCCCGGCTCTCCCTGACCCTCCGCCGGCTCTCCCTGACCCTCCGCCGGCTTCCCTGTCTCCGGCTCCTTCGCCGGCTCTCCCACAGGGTTCTGACCCTCCGCCGGCTCCCCCGGCTCCTGCTCCTCCACCGGCTCCTATTCCCCCGCCGGCTCCCCCGTCTCCTGCTCCTCCGCCGGCTCCTGCTCCCCCGCCGGCCGTCAACCCTCCGCCGGCTCCCCCGGCTCCTGCTCCTCCGCCGGCTGCCGACCTGCTGCCGGCTCCTATTCCTCTGCCGGCTCCTATTCCTCCGCCGGCTCCCCCGGCTCCTACTCCTCCGCCGGCTCTCCCGCCGGCTCCGGACCCTCCGCCGGCTTCCCCGGCTCCTGCTCCTCCACCGGCTCCTATTCCCCCGCCGGCTCCCCCGTCTCCTATTCCTCTGCCTGCTCCTATTCCTCCGCCAGCTCGCCCGGCTCCTACTCCTCCGCCGGCTCTTCCGCCGGCTCCGGACCCTCCGCCGGCTCTTCCGCCGACTCTTCCGCCGGCTCCGGACCCACCGCCGGCCCTTCCGCCGGCTCCGGACCCTCCGCCGGCTCCCCCGGCTCCTGCTCCTCCACCGGCTCCTGCTCCTCCGCCGGCTCCTACTCCTCCGCCGGCTCTTCCGCCGGCTCCTGACCCTCCACCGGTTTCCCCGTCTCCTACTCCTCCGCCGGCTCTTCCGCAGGCTCCTGACACTCCGCCGGCTCCCCCGTCTCCTATTCCTCCGCCGGCTCCCCCGGCTCCTACTCCTCCGCCGGCTCTTCCGCCGGCTCCGGACCCTCCGCCGGCTCCCCCGGCTCCTGCTCCTCCACCGGCTCCTATTCCCCCGCCGGCTCCCCCGTCTCCTGCTCCTCCGCCGGCTCCTACTCCTCCGCCGGCTCTTCCGCCGGCTCCTGACCCTCCGCCGGTTTCCCCATCTCCTGCTCCTCCGCCGGCTCTTCCGCCGGCTCTGGACCCTCCGCCGCCTCCCCCGGCTCCTGCTCCTCCGCCGGCTCCTATTCCCCCGCCGGCTCCCCCGTCTCCTACTCCTCCGCCGGCTCTCCCGCCGGCTCCGGACCCTCCGCCGCCTCCCCCGGCTCCTGCTCCTCCGCCGGCTCCTATTCCCCCGCCGGCTCCCCCGTCTCCTGCTCCTCCGCCGGCTCTTCCGCCGGCTCCTGACCCTCCGCCGGTTTCCCCGTCTCCTATTCCTCCACCGGCTCCCCCGGCTCCTGCTCCTCCGCCGGCTGTCGACCCTCCGCCGGTTCCCCCGGCTCCTGCTTCTCCGCCGGCTGTCGACCCGCCGCCGGCTCTCCTGCCGGTTCCTGTCCCTCCGCCGGCTCTCCCGTCTCCTGACCCTCTGCCTCCCTGGCCTGTCCCTGCGGCTCCGCCTCCCCGGCCTGTGCCGGCGGCTCCGGGCGCTGAGCCTCCGCCGGTCCGGGTATGGTCGTCCCGGTCTTGCGGTCGGGAGCCCGCGCCTTTGGGGGGGGGTACTGTCACGTCCTGGCTGTGCCCCTAGCCATCTCTGCGCTGGGCTCGGGGCATAGCCAGGACAGGACAGGAGGTGGCCTTTAGCCACCTCTACTCCTTTTTTTGGTTTCCCCAATTGGAGGCAGGTGTTAGTCATTGCCTCCAATTGGGGACCCTATTTAAGTTTAGTTTGTAGGCCCCAAGGCGTGGTTCATTTTGGTTTTGTTTATCCTGTGTAAGGAATACCCACGTCACTGGTTGCTGCTTTTTGTTTTGTTGGAGTCCTGCATTCTTTATTTTGTATTAAATGGATTACCTTACCTACCTCTACTCTGCGCCTGTGTCCTCTTCATCCCACAACCGTGACAGTGACGAACTTCATATTGGCTTTCCCCGATTCTGCTTCAGCTCTGCTAACGAACAGCCTCGGTCAGTTACATTTAATTTACTATTAAAATTACTATTAAATTAATTAAAATCCTGTTTTTGGTTTTTATTTAAGCAGTTCGAGTCCAGTGAATAACCTGAAATGGTACAAAGATAAACTGTAAACTGACAGGTTAAAAAAATGGTTTTGGTTACCAAAAGACTTTCAGGTAAAAACACCTTTTGATGAATTAACAACTTACAGCTGTTGTGCAGCAAAGGAAGTCAATTAAGCCCTTGAAAGTTGAAATTCCTGCAGGTGTCTCTATGTTTGTTGATTAGATACAAACCCTCTGTCTGTATGAAAGCAGTGTTGGAATTGAGACAATTATAACCCTGTAACGTGTAGGTCTTTCCTTCATATTAATTGCAAAGAAAGTCAGTGTCAGTGAGTACAGTTTCCTACACCATCAAAAGGCACTTGGAAACTGGTTTAAACTCTGACAGGAAGAGCTCCGGCAGACCCAAGGCCAAAACCGAATCGGAAGACACATTTCTGAGAGTCAACAGCTTGTTGGACAGGCGGCTCACAGGACAACAGCTTCAAGCACAGCTTAACATGATTGGACTAAACTGCATGGATTGCGATAGAAACTGGATCAATTGAGGGGTTCTAAAACTTTTCATGAGTAGTATACGTAGTCACAAAATATATGTTTTGTTTAAATTGTGACCAAACAGAAAATTTAAAACACAAGTCAACAGCGCAGTAGTTTATATGCCGTTACAAAAAGGACAGAAGAAAATCTTACCAGCGGCCCAGGTTGATTCTTTGCCTCCCTGTCTTTTTTTTCGTTTGGTACTTTCTTTTATATCAAATCCATTGTCACCTCCTCCCACATCTAGTCTTTTGGGGTCCCTAAGCATGTTGTTATGCAGTGTTAAAGTATTTTTTTGCAATGTTACACATTTTGCTATGGGCTGGAGTGAACACTGACTGACCAAGCTTTTCTAAAGTCATCTTTTGACATTAGGTGAATCTTTTGTTTTTGTTGAATTTGTTGAAGTTAATTCCTTGCCGTTTTACACAGTTTGTGTGCCACAGTGTGATGACAAATGAAGCAGTTATAAAAACTAAGTTGCTGTGATTCTATATACTTTGGCATGAGGTATATCAAGTGAAGGTTCAGCAAAATAAAAATATTGAAAAATTCTAACATTTATGGTATAAAAAATTGAAATGTAAGCTAACAATCAACTTGACTGAATTACCAATTTAATTAAATTCGATCATGGTTTACAATTCCTCACAATATAACCTTGTTTCCAGGAAAGTTGGGATGCTGCATAAAATGCAAATAAAACAGAACGCAATGATGTGCAAATCATTTATCCCTGTATTTAACTGAAAATAGTACAAAGACAACATATAAAATGTTGAAACTGAGAAATGTTATTATTTCTGGAAAAATACACACCCGTATTGAATTTGATGCCATCAACAGGAGTATGTTTACCAGTGTGTTGTATCACCTCTTCTTTTAACAATACTCTGTAAGGGTTTGGGAACTGAAGAGATCAATTCCTGTAGTTTTGAAAGTGGAATGTATTCCCATTCTTGCTTGATATAGGATTGCAGCTGCTCAACAGTTCAGGGTCTCCTTTGTCATGTATTTCATTTCACAATGTGCCAAATGTTTTCAATTGGTGACAGGTCTGAATTGTAATACATGCAGAATGTGGTTTGGCATTGTCTTGCTGAAATAAGCAAGGTCTTCCCTGAAAAAGACATTGTCTGGTTGGAAGCATTTGTTACTCCAAAACCTGTATATATTGTTCAGGATTAATGTGGCTGAGGCTGAGGTGGCTTGGGCATCTGTTCCGGATGCTTCCTGAACGCCTTCCCGTTCCGGGCCCGTCCCACCGGGAGGAGACCCCGGGGAAGACCTAGGACACGCTGGAGGGACTATGTCTCCCGACTGGCCTGGGAACGCCTCGGTGTCCCCCCGGACCTGGCCCCGGATAGACCCCTGCCCCCGTGACCTGGCCCCGGATAAGCGGAAGAAGATGGATGGATGGATTAATGTGCCTTCATGGATGTGCAAGTTACCCATGCCATGTGCTCTAATGCACCCCCATACCATCAGCACTCTGTGCTGATAACAAGCCTGATGGTCCTTCTCCTTTATAGTCCGGAAGACACGGCGCCAATGATTCCCAAAAATTAATTCTAATTTTGATTCATAAGACCACAGGACAGTTTTCCACTTCACCTCAGTCTATCTTAAATGAGCTCGAGCCCAGCGAAGGCAGCTGCGGTTCTTGATCTTGTTTATATCTAGCTTCTTCTTTATATGGTAGAGTTTTAACTTGCTTTTGTCAATGCAGCGTTGTACTGTGTTCACAGACAATGGTTTTCAGAAATGTTCCTGAGCCCATGCAGTGATGTCTACAGAATTGTGTCGGTTTTGAATGCAGTGGGCCTGAATATCCCGGCCATCCAATATTGCTTTTCAGCCTTGTCCCTTGCATATAGAGATTCTCTGAATCTTTTAGTGATTTTATGATGATGAGATCCCCAAACTCTTTTACATTGTGAAACAAATTTTACATTGGGAAATGTTATTCTTAAATTGTTGCACTATTTGCCTGCGCAGTGTTTCACAGAATGGTGAACCCCTCTCCATCTTTACTTCTGAAAGATTTATCCTATCTGGGATGCTCCTTTTGTACCCAATCATGTTACTGATTAGTTTCAAATTAACCTAATTAGTTGTGGGATGTTCCTCCAGGTTTATTTTTGAGCATTACTCAACCTTTCCAGTCTACTGACGCCCCTGTCCCAGCATTTTTTTAAACCTGTTGCAAGCGTCAAATTTCAAATGGGCATGTATTTTTCAAGAAATAATAAAATGTTTCGGTTTCAACATTTGATATGTTGTGTTTGTACCATTTTGTATTGAATATTTGGTTTCAATTATCTGAACATCTTTGTAGTCTGTTTTTCTTTACAGTTTACACAGCGTCCCAACTTTTTTGGAAACGGTTGTAATAAAATTGTTTGTCAAAGGGAAGGGGTTGAAGGTGGGTTCAGAAAAAATTAGAAAATGTATAAACTGTTCAAATATCCTTTAATTTATTCAAATATCTTTGAGTTGTAGGAGTGCTAAGTGGATGAAGTGAGAATGCCGATTGGAGAGCAAATTATAATTTATTGCCTCATTTGTCTAGCTGTCAAGTGTAAATTGAGAACCAATGAAGTAAAAAAACAACTTGAAACAAATGATATAACTTTTTTGGTCAAACATTTTGGACATCGTCCAGGGGATGCCACTTAGGGTGGCTCTTGCATAGGGTCATAGGGGTAATGTAGGGTGTCTAGGGTCATTGTGGTAATGTAGGGGTCTAGGGTCATTGGGGTAATGAAGGTGTCTAGGGTCATTGGGGTAATGTAGGGGGTCTAGTGTCATAGGGGTAATGAAGGTGTCTAGGGTCAGAGGGGTAGTGTAGGGGTCTAGGCTCATAGGGGTAATGTCCAGTGGTTGGGGCTAGGAGAATGTACTATGGTTTTTGGTGTATCACCAACAACTGTGGTCTTCATTATAAAGGCTTCCTCTTGGCCCAGTTCCGTAGGGCTGTTATTACGTTGGAGCGTGGAGAACTGACGTTGACAATGGAACTGTGCACATCAGAGCTCTGAGGAAGAGAAAGAAAGATACAGTGAGGGGGTGGACAGAAAATAAGGAAATTTGGGAGAAATTGAACTAGCACTTTATGCTTACTTTATCCTTCACTATCATATCCTTCTTTAAATCAATGTGTTAGTACTTATGTATTAAAATAAACTATTAACTGTTCATATGTTAGCACTGTCATGTGTTAGCACTGTCAAGGAGCTCTGTTAAAGATAGTATAGTGTGAAGTTGTTAGTTTCTTTTTACAAGGTTAATGATCTTCAAGATTGAAATTAAATCACACGTGCTAACCTCCCTATCAACCGGCAAGAAGTGTTAACTAGTATTTACATAGAGCGGGAAATGTTCTTGTGTAAACCTTTTTATCTTCACGGGGTCATCAAAGTACCATGTCGGCCAGGAGAAAACATCTGTTTACTATGCCTATGTGACCTTTTGTCTCACCACTGATAATGAATGTTGTTCTTTTGTAGTTCTTCCTGATATGAAGGTAAAACTAGTTAGCAAACAGACTGTTCCTCCATATACATGTAAATTAGAATATAAGAACTCAGCTACACTTTGTGTCCATGCAGAACACTTCCACGGTAGAAAGAAGCTATTTCGAAAATGGATGCTTTAACCTGCAAAACACCAGTCTCAGCGTTAACAGTGAAGGGGCGACTCTGGGATGCTGGCCTTCTAGGCAGAGTTGCAAAGAAAAAGACATATCTCAGAATGGCCAATAAAAAGAAAAGATTAAGATGGGCAAAAGAAGACAAACACTGGACAGAGGAAAGAACTCTGCCTAGAAGGCCAGCATTCCGGAGTCGCCTCTTCACTTCATTATAAGCCTTAAATTAAACCCACAAACGCTGATGCTGAAGATACTCAACTAGTATAAAGAAGGACAGTTTAATTGCCTCTTCAATCAGCACAACAGTTCAGCTGTGCTAACATAATCACAAAAAGGTTTTTTTGATGATCAATTAGCTTTTTAAAAGGATAAACTTGGATTAGCAGACACAATATGCCATTGGCACACAGGACTGATGGTTGCTGATAATGGGCCTCGGTACTCATATGTAGATATTCCATTAAAAGAAATCTGCCGTTTCCAGGTACAATAGTCATTTACAATGTTAAAAATATCTACCCTGTATTTCTGATCAATTTTATGTTATTTTAGTGGACAAAAAATGTCAAGGACATTTCTAAGTATCCCCAAGCTTTTGAACGGTTGCGTAAATCCAGGTTTGAAAGGGTAAACTACTCCTACTCCAGTTGACATACAGTTTGAAATCTTGCCAGTGGTCCCGGCGGAAACAGACACCGACCTTTATGGGGAGATTGCCCTGTGTCGGGGAGCCTACAGTGTCCTGTTGTTCAATGGACGGGGGGATGCTGTAGAAAACAGATGTGGGAAAGATGTCACAGGGAGTCGAGCTGGCAGCGGAAGAGTTGGGGGAAGACTGTTTGACCTGGATGTCGGGGGCTCCGATGGTCGTGCGTCCTATCCTGAAGAAGCCTGTTCGTTTACGTGAAGGGCAGAAAAGAGGGATTTGAGGCTTATTCCATTGGAATAGATTCTCCTTCTCACCCGTTTACCTCACATGTACATCCTCCCATCGATCCTCACCCTTCCCAGCCTCACCTTTCTTTAGTTTAGGGACTCTGTGTTTTCTTTTTTTGTTCAGTTCAATGCGGTGTTTCTGCGCAGAGCTGTCCAGAACTTCATGCGACTGAGAAATCGAGAGGATGGAGACGGTGTGTGAGCGTGGGAGGGAAAGAAAAAAGGACGAGAGATTTTACTGAAATGGAAATATACAGCTCCGGGAAGAATTGGAGACCGCTGCACCTTTCCTTTCCAAAAAAGTCAAAAGGGAAGGTTTGAGTGAGGAACTGAAGGGTTAAAATTAAGAGACCACTGCAAGTTGAACGCTTCTGTTCGTCACTAAAAACTTTCGAGGAAAGGAATGATAAAGGTGTTGTGGTCTCTTAATTCTTTCTGGAGCTGTAGGTCTGCTACATCTCTTTACATGAGTGCACATTAAATGACTGCACTTTACATGACTGCGCTTTACATGACTGCGCTTTACATGACTGCGCTTTACATGACTGCACTTTACATGACTGGGCTTTACATGACTGCACTTTAAATGACTGCACTTTACATGACTGCACTTTACATGACTGCAGTGTGACTCACCTTAACACAGGAAAGGTCAAGGGGTTGGTTCCTTATTGGTTCCACAGAGTAATTGCTCCCGTTAGAAGATTTAGCTCTGGATCGGTCCAGCTTACTCCGTCCTGCTGCACCATAGTCCAATAGAGTCTCTGATTCAAGGATAGCCTTAACTCCATTGTCATTGCACTTTACTTTCTTTTGTGCTGCATCATATTGGTTTTCCACAGTCTTATCTGACAGGTTGACGATTACTTCCTCATATACAGAAATATCTGTGTCCATGAGGTTCTGTTCAACATTGTTCAGGGAGCCCAGCTCTGGCTCATTTTTTATTTGGCTGTTGTCATTATAACCATGTTGGCTAGTCCTTTCTGACTGATCAACAGATGGTGAGGAACAGCGTCTGCTGTTGGGGGACAGGAAGGGTGCCCACTCCTCTCCTGTTAGAATTTCGTCCATCAAGCTAACGGGACTGAAGTTGAACTTGAAGGAGCTGAATGATAAAGAATGAAAGATGGAAGTGAATAGTTTGGCAAATCACAATCTATTCCTTATAAAGGGATCCCAGATATATTACGCCATGAGTCGTAGGGCTACGTGTGAAACAATTCTTATGGCAAAAATGCCACTCAACTGGATTGACAACTAAGAACTTGGAGCAAAGCATGTGGGTGCGTCTGTGTATGCGTGCTGAACTCCAGTCACAGAGGAAGTTGTGACTTCTACCGGAAAGTAATGTCTGAGTCACTGCAACCGCGACGCAACATGCACAAGCTTTTTTTTAAGAGGAGCGGAAGCTAAAGCAACAGAACGTCTGAGGTGTTAGTACAGCCCAAGTCCAACAATGCTAAAAAAAACCACAATGCTAAACTGTGTGGCTGAGACCTTTTTGTGTGTGTGTGTGTGTGTGTATGCGCACTTGTTTTTGATCTATAATGTTGCCATATTTGATGGTCTTGCCTTGCCCTGTCTACACATTTTATCAAAATACAGGTGGGCTCTAGTGCTTTGTTATTGTGAAAATGATGTGTTCCGTGACCTCATGTAGTGGACACACACACACTCAAACACTGATCTTGGCTGATTTGAAATGGTGTTTGGATTCAGGTCAGCTGATTAGGCTTGACATTGTTTACAGTCTTCTCATGAGTCAGCATGTTTCACCTGAGCTCTTTGAAGGGCTCATTTTATTATTTGGCCTCTTCCAGTAAATTACCCAGTGCACTCCTTTCAGAACACATCCCCACCTCTTTGATTTTGGGCGTCAGTAATTGCTTTGTATTGACCTATTTGAGCGACATTTTTGGTTAACTATTAGGGAACGACACGCACACACACCAATATAGAAGCTAAGGCCAAGGGTGTGTGTTTTTCAATGACAAACATCTAGTGCATTTCCAGTCATATGAATTACCATAAGTAGTTACTAAACCACAGACAAATTAAAACAGATGGGGGAAACAAATTAGATGATACATTTTTATGGTGGAAAGATTCACTTTCTAGCACCACGGTCACATTTTTGTTTCTCTCTCTTAGTCATTCTTTTTCTATCCCGGTCTTTCCCTCTCACCTAATGATACTTCCTTGACGTCTAAATGACTCTGCCTGGCTGGGCTGCTCACTCATTGGTGACTGCTGCATACAGGTAACGCTGCTAAATTCCTCCCCCTCCTGGTCCTCCCCCTCCTGGTCCTCCTCATCGTTGTCATCCTCCTCATTACTGTCCTCCTCCTCATCTTTGCCGCCCTCCTCTTCTTCAATGGCTGTCATTTGGGCCTGCAACCTTACTGAATTTTGACCTCGATGGAGGTTCACCTGTCACAATGAGAAAAAAAGACCAGAATAAACATGCCCTGATCACCCCGAATAATTCCCAAAATAAAAAAGAGGGCAACTTTGGTTCAAAAAACGTTTTGGATTTCTAGTAAAGCTAATTTAACACAGACGAAACAGGTAAAACATATGCAATAATGTATTTATTATTAAAATAATATTGGAGTTCATTGGTGTTTTTTTCTTGTGTGTTTTGTAACAGTAACATTTTATTAAGTGAAAGAAAGAATACCAATGACATTTGATCACATTTGATGAGCAAAAAAGACTCACTGAATGCAGTTTGTTTTCTGTCTCTTTTTCTACATCCTCCCCACGTATCTCCTCTTTTCCTCTCTCCTTCCTTATGTTCTCCTTCCATCTGTCGATTATCTTCCTGGCAGATTTTGTAACTTTGTCTGCTTTCATATTCATGTTGGGGTGTTTTGACCTGAGCACGGTGTCCTGAATCACAGCTTCTTCTGCGCCTCCTTCATTTCTCACCGGCTGCAACAACCCTCCTACCTCCACATTAATCTGGTCTTTATCCCTGTCTGACAATACGCTTTCTACTCCTGAATTCTCCTTGTCAACTATGGGAGTGAGGAAGCGTGATCTCGGAAGCGGTACAGGCAGGAGGTCAGGGGAAATTTCTCTTGTTTCAGGCCCAGAAGAGGTACTTCCATTTAGGCTGTCCTTTGATCTCCCCTCAAGCCCAAGGGATAAATGTTTGTTTCTGCTTGGAGGTTTGGACAAAAGTTTGGGTTCTCCCATTAGCCCCTTCTCCTCTGGCATTGAGGCTTTTGGGAGGCTCCCTAAAACCTTCCCCCTCGGCTCAATAAGGTCCTGCTCCATAATGGACCCAGTTGGCTCCATTTTCTGCACTACTTCGCTGCCTTGTGATGTACAGGTTGGAGGAGGATCCAGCAGTGGCTGCAAGAATTGGCATTGGGACTTAGTGATGACAGAGTTCATAAAAAGACTGTCTCGAGGGGACAGCAACACATCCTCCTTCTGAACCGGCAGACGAGGTAGAAACCTTGTCTTTGGGGATTTTGGTGGTGTAGGTGTTCTGGGGTCTTGGACAGGAGAGCTGTGTAAAAACGATCGCTTGCAGGATTTGGGTGTAGGAGGGGTTCTGATGTCAAGGACAGGGGGACTGGGTAGAAACATTTTTTTGGGGTATACGGGTGGAGGAGGGGATCTGGTGTTTAGGACAGGGGGTGTAGGTAGAATTTTTTTCTTGGAGGGTATGGGTGGAGGAAGGGGTCTGGTGTCTAGGACAGGGGGTGTAGGTAGAAATGGTTTCTTGGGGTATACGGGTGGAGGAGGGGATCTGGTGTTTAGGACAGGGGGTGTAGGTAGAATTTTTTTCTTGGAGGGTATGGGTGGAGGAGGGCGCCTGGTGTCTAGGACAAGAGGACAGGGTTTAAACACCTTTCTCTCCCATCTCGGAATCACAGCGGGGGGGATGCTGGTTTCTTCTCCCACAACGGGTGTTTCCAAGACTGCATGCAAAATATGAATACCAGAATTCCCCTCGTCGCTCTCCTCCGATTCCATGGAAGGCGATTTCAGGTCTTCGTGCGTCTCGGTCGGAACTTCCGATTGCTGAACATCATTACTATTATCATCTTCCTCAGTCACCGCGACAACCTCCGCTCGAAGTATGTCAGCAGCGTCCGTTTCCCCCGAGGCTGCGCGGCAACGGTACGGGGGGGTGTTCGGGCGTTTATGATATGGATCGTTGTGTTCTGCATCGCTTAGTCTCTGCAGCATGGACTGGATCAGTGATTTACTTCTGGACGGACTGTTCACTTCAGACATCTGAAGAGAGAAACGGAAAGACAGTGAGCCTGTGTACCAATTGGACCTATGTGCCTTTGAAAGAAATACACTATATAAGTTATGTGGGGTCACCGGACACTTCTGGAGTCTGCCAGCATCGGCCATTATTGCTGTAACAACAACAACCTGCTGGTATTACTATTGTTGACTCATCCCATATCACAGAGTCACCAGATTTCATTTTTGCTGAGGGTACGCTTCTTCTGCTTGACACTGTTCCTTCTTCATCTAAACTCCGGTCGCACCCATTATAATGAAACAATACTGGACCCGCATTTGCTTTTCGGGTAGCTGCTTTATTTCCAAACTCCCGTTTTAAGCATACTTTTTGAAGCAGGCCCTTGACACCCAAATGCAGTCCGACAATGTCCTGTTTGAAACTCTCCAATTAGCGTTGTGGGCCGAAGCGTCGCACTGAGAGTGCCCTAGACCAAAGTTTTCAAACACCTGTTCCGTCTAGTCTTCCCCCTAAACGTAGCCCTACCCTTCACACAGCACATGCTAAATTATGTAGCTTTTCTATTTAACTTTAATTATGTGGACAGTAATTGATTTCATCCTCTTTTCTGTGTCCTCGATCATTTTAAAAGTTGCTTTAAATCCCACAAATTAATATCAGTCGTAGTAGTACATCTTTTTATCAATATAATGTCCTTTTCAATAACTGATTTGTAACATATACATTATAGTGTTTGTTATAATAGTTGGACTACATCACAAATGGTCCCTTATTTCCACTAGTGTACTACTTTGGGTCCTAGTAAAAACAGTGGAATATGTACAGAACTGGGTGCCAATTGAGACGCAAACCATTAGTCTCTCACCTCTTGTCTATGCTCTTCCTCTGGATTTGTATCTGACATATTCTTCTTGTCTTTCTTCAAATTTTCTTAGGTCCGTTAAAAGGGTTCCATCAAACTAGTGCTTTCCATTTTTCTCTCTTTGCCATATGTGTTTAACAGACAAAACTTTAACATCTCTCCTGTATTTTTTCTGCTCCTTCCTACTCTCTGCCTGCCTGCATGTATTATTTTCCCCTCATGCTACAGAATCTAACCTAGGACAGTTGAAACTGCCTCAACCAGTTCTCCCCACATTGTTGCATGGTTGTGATTCTCAAAGTATAACATTGTATGCAATACTTGGCACAAAGATTCAAAACACTAAAATATGTTTTCTTTTAGGAATTTTTTTAGACAGCAGTTTTTCTTTTTTTTAACTGAACTGTTGTGAAAGATAGATTTTGCATCAAAGATGATAGATATTTTGAATGATGTGCCGTAAGTAAAGAGAATATTTTAGAGAATAACGTTTGCAAATGTACTTTCTGTCATATCTCTTACACCAAGTGTATGAGATATATCTTACACCAACTGTCATAGAATCATTCCTGACACATACCTGGTAAGGTATGTGTAATTCACATGCTTCAGCTTCACATTAAAAGTGCACAGGAGGCTTATACACTCACACACATTTCGACAACTTGCTTGTTCGTGCACACTTTATTACAGTGTACGACAACAAAGTATTTTCCATATAAAGTAATACAAACGTTCAAATCTTCTATCTGCGTTAATATTTGAAGAATTCCAAAGTTCAGAACGTGTATCCAATCAACTGCTTGATATGCTATCATGTGATAGCAACCCCGGAAAAACAAATGAAGTAAAATGAGTGTGTAAACACATTTCAGTTTCTCATTGTCTTTAAAAAAAACATTTTCATATAAGTGCAAAGAAATATAACCGCTTACAATGAAGTCGGCATTCATACACGTTTTATTGCCACTTTGTTTTTGTCTTGCTTTGGCGAACACAAGTCTTTTCGACAGCGTTCTTGTGGACATGAACTATGATCACTACGCAGAGAAGAACCTCGAATCCCTACCCTGTTACCTGGCAATGCCATTCAACTCTTTGATCAACTTGGGATACCTTTACATTGGCATTTATTGGCTACTACAACAAACGGACAGCAAAGGAGACCCTAAGGCAGGTTACGTTAAAGATGTATTCGCACTTATGGCTATTGCCTACGGACCAGTGCAGTGGGTGCGCCTCGCAACCCTCCGACGCGCGCCCTCGGTGTTGGACCAATGGGTCACGCTTCCCATCTTTGCGTGGGTACCGGTGTGGTGCCAGTTTATAGAGAATGGTTGGCGGCCACGGTACACGTTTGCGGTTGAGTTGTGCGCCATTCTCAGCTATGGTCTTTCGCTGTTGCACGACCAAGGGTTCGAGGTGGCCCTCGGAATTCAAGTGACATTCGCAGTCATCAAAGGTTTCGGGGTGCATCGAAAATATGGAGATTTCCGCTCCCAGAGATATTTGGTTCTCGCGCTGCTGTCCTGCAGCGGGTTCGTGGTGTTGAAGGTGTTGGATCACACCCTGGCGAAGTACCGATTGTTCCAACACCTCACTGGACACTTCTGGTCCAAGGTGTGTGACATCCTGCAGTTCCACTACAGTTTCTGCTTTCTCACGCACCTCACAAACAGAGGTTTAAAACGGACTGAATAGGTCTGACCTAACCGTTACTTACGTTGCTGATCGTCTAACCGCAACTATTGATTCAGTTTAGTTCATACACTGATAAATTGTGTGAAAGAAACAAAGCCCACTTCAATGACAGTTGTGACTGTGAAAACAGGAAAGCAACACTTCAGAAAGCTGAGTTAGACAATTGTCAGATTATATTACTTTATATGAGGAATGCATACTCATAAGATTGGAAATATCAACATCCCTCTTAAGAAATGTCAACAAGTGCAAGAAAGACATAATATTTCAAATACAGTCATTTCCATAATATTTCAATTAAAACAAATCTATACTAAATGTGTTAAATGTACATTCGTTACTTCGATGTTCAATGTTTACAGTTCCAGTCTGTTCATGACTGTCAACACAGGCTCTGATTGTAAAGGCTTCTTACAACTGCTCCAGAACAAGGCGAGCCCTGCCACACGGAAGTCCTGATTGGTGGCGTAGATGATGGGGTTCAATACACAGTCTAGGTATGACATCACTGACGACAGGGTTCTAATCCAATAAGGAGCCGGAGATAGGTCCAGTCTACCCAGGAGAATCAGCTGTGGGGAGGGGTCAAAACATGTAACCGTTGTTTGAGCTCCAGAGTAGTGACTGGCATTCTGGGTCTTTTCAGCTAGCCTGCTAATGTGGCTACATTCACATTAAAGTAAAGAGATGTTCAGCTTGGCTCCCCTAAAGGCTCTTCATTCAAAATGAAAAAAAAAAACGATTAAAGTTCTTATTAAAAAATATTAAAGAAAATACTAACATGAACCCAGAACCATGAAACAGCACCAGTAAAAGATTTGGACACGGCTACTCATTTACGGGTATATATTTAGTTTTACTGCTTTTCACGTTGTGGAATAATAATGAAATAAAAACTATGAAATTGCACATGATTCATTTAGCTGCCAAAAAAGTGTTAAACAGAACAAAATACAATATTGTAGATTCAAAGTAGCCACCCTGCCTCCTAAGTAGCTTGCCTTGATGATAGCTTTGCACACTCTTAGCATTCTCTGAACTTCAAATCGAATATCGAGTATTTTGGTTTAACTTTTTTCATATTATTACATGATTCCAAATGTGTTCATTCATAGTTGTTTTCGCTATTATTCTACAATAAGTAAAATAGTCAAAATAAAGAAGTATGAATTGATTGAAAACTTGTGTCCAAACTTTTGACTGTCACTTTATGCCGGACCAATACAACGTTTTCTATCCCACTATTTATTTTTACACTGTGGATACTCTATCTATAGTGAGTTGTCTTGTAAGCTATTGGCATATAATGTTTGTTATACTTAAAAAAAAAGAGCATAAAAGTCAGGAAATCAGGGAGCCAAATGAACAGGTCTTACATAACTGGGAGTGTGTGTGTGTGTGTGTGTGTGTGGGGTCACCTCAGACACAGCAAAGGGAGTGTAGCAGAACAGGTAGAAGACCACCACCAGTGGAGTTACAGAGGAGAGGTCATCCAGATCACTATGAAGAAAAGAGAGCGGTTAGGAAGAATAATGGGTAATACCCTGTTTGCCTATGTGAAGTTGCCCGCCCTTGCCTTCCCGTCCTCCGCAATGATCTGGATTCGGAGAGCTCTTCTGACCATTGCCATGGATGCACACATATGGGTCAGAAAATCATGACGTACCAGTCGCTGTGCCTCCCACAGCCTGCAGCGGTGACTAGAGAGCAGGAGACAATGAGGAGGAAGGGGAGGAAAATGCAGACGGAGAAAGCGCTGAGGATGTAGACCAGCATGTCGGAGTAGCTGTTCATCCAGAACACTCCGCACAGCATCTCGGCCGGGTCATACCTTAGCATGACAGACAGAGAGAGAAATACAGTAGGAGGCAAGACAGAGAGATTCAGAGAGATAGAAAAACAGACTCAGTTCAGAAGCAGGGGCAGACTGGGACCAGAAATCTAGACATTCGGAAAACAAACCCACACCAGCCCTCATTATTAGCCCATTAAAGACAAGTCAGTCCAAAACTCCCCATTACCAACCCTGGGCTAAAGATGCGTTAGAGAAAGAGAAGGAGAAGAATAATCTTCTTCCTCTTCCTCCGATTGGTGTGTGCGCGTACGTGCGCGTGCAAGCATATGGATGACCCAAATAACGACACGACCGCCCATCTCCCTCACCTGACCCAGTGATAAACCACAGGGATGCTTCCACACACCACCCCGGTCACCCAGGGACACAGACAAGCCATTGCCATGACAACAGAGGTGCTACTTCCTGTTGAGGCGACGCCAGTGGCCCGTTGGACGCAAAGAATCGCTGGGGAGAGGAAACAGAGCTTTTTAAAAGTAATGATATTTTGAACACACAAAACATGTAAATGGGTTCAGGATTGTGGAACGTGTCGTAAGAGATGCAGGTTAGAGGGCAGCGAGTGTTTGAAAGTGAATTGTGAGAATACAAATGGAATGTTAATAGCATGTTGGCCTGCTGTGTCCTCCCTTCCAGTACCTGTGTGGGTATGTGCAAGTGGTGCTTTTCTATTGGATAAGAGGCAAGGTTGAATGTTTCCTATGGAGAGTCCCACCTATACTGCCGATAGAAGAAGTGATGAAGGCAAATTTGAGCAAGCAGACGACCTCACACCACGGTGACCTCTGACCTTCAGTCAGTATAGCCAGTAGGGAGCCAGAGGTGAGGAGCAGGGACGAGCAAAGGTCAGAGAGGGTCAGACTGACGAAAGGGACCCAGTATTTACAGGGGAACCAATCCCTACACTGAGAGGGAAAAATATGAAGAGAGTGACTATTTAGTGGGAGGCAGAACGTAGGCTTACAGTTAGAGCATCTGACCAGCAACTGATTGGTATTTGGATCAAACACCCAAGCCAGTTATAAAAAACATCATATACTTTGCTGTAGTAAGACAACTTTTATTATTTAATTTGAATTTCCAATTTGAATTTCCAACAGTTCTGTTTAACTTATATGTTTAATCATCGTTGCATTTAGCATTCTGGCTTGTTTCTTGACTGATTATCCTGGCAGATTATCCATGATAACAGTCTGGCGTTTTGTCAAGGGCATTTCCAGTCCTCAGGGTCTAGATTGATGTCACACTTTCCCCCCTGTCCCTAGCTAACACAGTCTACTAAACAAATTCTATTCAAAACTGATTATTAGAGTCTGTTTACAACCAACTGATTATTGGAGTCAGGCATTTTATCTAGGGCTGGGGCAAAACTGTGATATCGATTACGCCCAAGAATAATGCTCATCACCATTTTATTATTTACCATGATTTGTGACAATAGAAACAGGCAACACAAACACACACAAATGGGAGCTATAGTTAATACGTACCGCGATTTTGATCAGTAGAGTCAAACTGTTCCCAATAACCCCCAGCACCATCTCCAAGATTAGAACCCCCACCAGAACTAACCTCTCAACCTCAGTCCAGGACCGCTCCAACACCACCTCTGTGCCATTGGCCCACTCCGTCACTGAGAAAGAGACGCCGAGATTGATAGGAGAAGAAGAGATGGAGAGGAAGCACAGCGATCTTTAGTTAGAAAGAATGAAATGCACTCTTTGACTTAAATTATGCCCAGTATTGATAGCCTCTCATTCTGCCCTTTTTTATGTATGATAATCATTATAATAGAGTATTACACTTACTTTTAAGAGGGGTGGTATCCAGAACAATGGGAAGCGACAAAGAGGGAGTTATGAATATGGGAGGAAAGATTACTCAGCCAGATTGTCATCAAAACACCATCAACATGCCAATTAAAACTGTCCTGCTTCATTTGCCTTGACTGCCGTATCCCTTATTAAGCTGTGTGTATGTGTGTGCGTGCGTGTGAGTGAGTGAAAGATCCAGATCTATGTTTAAATTTGGGGACCCAATGACAAATCTGACAAATCAGTTTCCAGAAGATTTTTTGGCAGGTTACCACTGGAGAAAATGAAAATTCTGGCTGGGTTAGGTTTGGAGATAAATATAGAATTGGACAGAGTGTTAAAATTGGGGTTACTATTCAGTTTAGTCATTACGGGTTAGGCATTAGGGCTAGGTTAGGTTTGGCATAAAGATTATGTTATTGAGGTTAAGGTTATAGCTAGGTTAGGGTTAGGTTTTCTGTGCAGATCGACAATCAACATAATATTTTAATGTAGTTCTGTATTTAGGCAGAGACTGTAAAAAGAAATACAGAATATTAATTTCATACATATTTCCTTAGAATTGTTACCTTACCACCTGCTGCCACATCAAACATGGCGATTATTTCTAAGTACTAAATTTTTTCTGTCCTTACGTTCACTCACTTCCTGTGCACGCAAATTGCACTTCGCAAATCGTCCGCTGTTCTGGTTTAGAAGGCCAAATAGCGACAGGTTGGTGAGCTTCAGCTATTTTAGTTAATTAAATCAGTGTTTGCAATTATATTAAATATATTTTGTACCATGTTACACATTTGTGGATGTTTCTAGAGCATTTTGGTGCTTGTATGACCGCTTCTTTCACAACTAAAGGGACATAACGTCAGTCATTGGGAAAGTCCTTGAGGATTTTGGCTAGCCGGCTCGCTAATAAATATAGCTAGCTAGTAGTACGGTACCTACCTAGCAACATGCTTTTGCCGTGAAGTCGTTCCTTGTTAGTACTGTAATTCAAAAATATTTTCTATTATATCGAATTGACAGGGTGTACAGTAATTGGCGCCGACTAGGGCATGGGTCACGTATGTAAACGCTTGGTATTTTCTCTTTTTAGGGAAAACGATTGTCCTCTGAAGTAGTTAGCTACAGTACTACCTATGTTGTCGACAGATATTCAGCCAGGCAGTGGTAGTACAGTAGTTAACTATATTGTTTCAATTGCATCCCATAGCATCTTGTCATCACTAAGATTGCTATGGTTGGTAGGCACTGTTGACAAACAGTTGCTAGTAGCTATTAACATGACCTGTGTTATGGCGTGGGTCTGTGAAAAATACACAAACACCAGACCCCTTTTTTAAATTTACTTCATTGAATACCAAACAGATTTTGTTTGATAAAATATTCCCCAAATGATATGCACATACATGTTGTGTCACATGATTAACGTTATTGTGTTTTTCTTTCTGTGGTGTTAGCGTGTTCAAGGTGTGATGTCAGCAGCGTTGCGTGTGCTATACTCTGTGTCTCGGCCAGGTAAGGCTGAGTTCAGCACGTTTTCTGGTTGTTTCATTGAGAGGAAACTATTCTGTAATAAAAAGTTTGAACAACGGGGAGGGGATGTGTTGTGGGTTGGGGAATACTGTCAACATGGCCTCCTCTCTAGTAATTATTAACTACTTAATCGCTTCAAGTCACCTCGCAAACACATTGGAAAGTATGTTTAAGACTGTTTTGGGGAATGCATGGTTCTGTTCTTACTGTTTGGCAAAATGTTCAAGCCAACTGAATGCACTCCCTGCTATTTGGTAGCTGTCGTTCTAATGGACTTGCAGAATGTTGCCCTCTTGTGGTGAAAATGTCACCGTCAGTGTCGCTTCGCTGCCTCTTGTGTGCCTCTGTCTTTTCTCGCAGGCACATTTGTGGCCGGACACAATCTGGTGCGTCCAATCAGTCTGTCAGCCCAGAGAGAGGGATACAGTAAGTACTGCCTGTTGAGGTTCAAATTGTTATATTGTGGAGGAGGGTTGAATGTTATTTCCAGAGTAACACTGCTGTTTGTCTTTGCTAATTAAGATTGTTTAATTAAATACGCAGTTCAATCCCCATCTCACTCTGTGTTTCTGTCCGCAGAGTATGTGAATGCTCAGGAGTTGACCACGGACATGAAGACCATCACAGACCGAGCAGCTCAGACCCTGCTGTGGACGGAGCTCTTCAGAGGTCCGCTCGGCTCCCTTTGCACTTCTGACCTGATGCTGACCTCCAGTCTTAATCCTTACCTGAAGTCATACATTACCTCCTGCCTCCACAAAAATGCATATCATTTAAATTAAGCTGCATTTGTATATGAGTGGGAGGTGGGAATAAACCAGTGGTGGTCATAAATACCATTTGGATGTTTTTGCCATATTTGAGCATGTTGGAAAAAAGCCCTTGTTCAGAAATTATTATTGTTACGACACACTACATGTTCTGACACCGGGCCCAGTTTATTGGTTGAATATTTCTGATAGCAAATGCAAAGTCGGCCCATTAGATGTGCTTGGGGACATTATGCTTCTGTAGGATGGAAACAACTGTATTATTAGAGCTAACGTGACCGTTACAGGATGAGCATGCTAGCTTACTCAATTCTACTAGACTCGTACGACAGAATAATACACTCATACCGTTTTTGCCAAACATGCGTTGGATTCTGGATGTATACAGGATAAATACATTTATACATACTAGTCCTTTGTACTCTCCCTCCCGACGTGCGCCCTTGTTCACCAGTTGTTTTCCGCCTCTCTAGGACTGGGCATGACCATGAGCTACCTGTTCAGGGAACCTGCCACGATAAACTACCCTTTCGAGAAGGGACCCCTGTCGCCCCGTTTCCGCGGCGAACATGCTCTACGCCGGTACCCTTCTGGGGAGGAGCGCTGCATCGCCTGCAAGCTGTGTGAAGCCATCTGTCCTGCCCAGGTACATTGAACGCCCCCATCGCACTCACACACACACACACACACACACGCGCGCCTGCTAGACCAGAACCTCTTCTAGATGACTACCCCTAAGATGTTTTCACCCCGCCGCCCCGTGCACAGGCCATCACCATCGAGGCGGAGCCCCGGGCCGACGGCAGCAGGAGGACAACGCGCTACGACATTGACATGACCAAGTGCATCTACTGCGGCTTCTGCCAGGAGGCCTGTCCGGTGGACGCCATCGTGGAGGTGAGCAGGACGACCTCCCGCTGTGGCTTCCCTGTGCAGGGAAGACGCGTAAAAGTCTTTGGTTTTGGTGTCTCTGAATTTAATTGTCTCCGGCGCATTCTTTCCTCTCTCTTTCAGGGCCCGAACTTTGAGTTTTCTACGGAGACCCACGAGGAGCTGCTCTACAACAAAGAGAAGCTCCTGAACAACGGGGATAAGTGGGAGTCAGAGATCGCTGCCAACCTACAAGCTGATTTCCTTTATAGATAGACAGGCTGACGCGCACACACATATACAAACCCCCAAAAGCCGGCTGACCAACTGTACCCTGCGGACCACCCTATACACACACAACCACCGACTGACAGGACTCTGTGGATTATCGCAAACGCACACTTCGTATCTGAACGGACGCCATGTGAAAGATCGCCCCCACGCACATATATATTGTACTGAATATGCGGATGAGCGGTTCACTCCCGGACCTGTTTCCAGAGACCCAGGCGACACAGGTTATCTGGTTCACACCCTTCTACGTGACATGGATGCCGAAGGTGACTTGGCTGAATGAACACCAAGAAGCCACATGTCTCTTGAACCAGGTCTGCGTGTGAGCCGCTGTCTCATAGCCCTCCTTTTCCTCTCCCAGCAGCCAGCCCGCAGATGCCTACTCTGGGGCTACAACATGTAGAGTTGGCTTAATTTAACAGAGGCGTTTTTACAACGTTGTGCCCTTTGAACGCACCCCAACCTTGGTCTCGTCAGTTTGACCGTTTGTCTGGTTTGAGGTAAGATGCTGTCCCGAGATCCAGGATCATATTACCCTGTATTGGCGTAACCTGATTACATTGTGACTTTCAAGAGTTAGCACTGGCTACCTATTCTGGGTCTAAATGGCAGCCTTTGCTCTACATTGCTCTACAGGTTCATAGTGCTCTGCTCTGAAGTAATGTGCTTGGCAGGGAATAGGGTGCCATTTAGAAGGCTGGGCTACTCTGTTAAAGTTATTTTGTGGGGCAGTGTTACGCATCCTGTTGGCACATGATGGACTCAGGCACTTGTCTTTATTTTAACTGTCATTATTACCTTCAGACTCTAATAGATGTTAGCCTGTGGATCCAAAGGAACATGGTGGTTTGGTTTTCTGTCATAAGAATTGTACAAAGGTTAAATACTCGTTGACTTTGAATGATGTGGAATAAATAAATGTTCTGTCCTAAGTTTCCAAATAGCCTGTGGTGTCGTCTTTTCAACATGACCCATCAGGGTTTGTTCTCTGATAGATCTGCATCTCAATTGAAATACATTTTCTCATACAACATGTGTGGACTAACAATGAAGTGCTTGCTTATGGGGACTTTCCATAAAGTAGATAAAAGTAAAAGAAGGGGAGCAATCAAAGTCAAATAAAAGACAGAAAACTGCAATAAAAGGAATGCAGTGAATCGTGTAAATATTCACCTCCCCAAGGAGGTACACATTTAGTTGTTAATATTTCAACTATAAGTGGTGCTTTTCCAGAACATTCTCTAGTACTTGTTTGATAGCTTTTTCATGGTGATCATGGTTGTGTAGTTCGGACATGCCTGCTGCCATTTTCCGTTGCCTTCTGGAACCTTATGGATTTCTTTCGGGATTGTGTCTAAATAGATTTACACTTACCCAGCATTGGACTTTTAATGTTGTAGATCAGTGTCAGACAGTGGCGTCGTTAGGCCTGGGCATCCAGGGTTATAGCCCCAGATCTCAAATTGACCAAAAAGAAGAATGAAAAAATAGCCCTGATCTATTAATCTATAATTATGTTTGCAAATTGTGACAATGTAGACATGTAGGCCACTAGCATGTACATTCAAAACCCTGTACTTTCTGTCCTGGGCAGGGCAGGGTGGGGGGGGGGGGGGCTAAGACCAGAATATGTTGTGATCCTAGCAACGCCTCTGGTGTCAGAAAATCCCAACTGAATAAATGTTAGTTTCAGATTGCCATAAAACCTCACAGGTCATTTGCAGGTGTACATTAATGCTCTCCACTGTATATACACTGTAAAATAAGATATAGATACACACAAATAAGAACAATTTAACTACATAGGCAGGACTACTACGGAGATGGTATCAGGGGTTACAAGGTAATGGTTACTGTACATTTGGCAAGCGGAAATGATGGAGTTCAACTCGACTATGCTCAGCCTCTCAAAGCATTTCATAGCTACAGATGTCTGGGCCACTAGGTGATGTTGTTATTGGCTGGTTGCTTTTGTCTCCTTGGGTACAAGGACTAGGACAGTCTGTTTAAAGCCTGTTATCATAATGGGCTGATGGTTGAAAATGTCAGAGGAGTCACCCAGTCTTAGTCCCAGTTCTATGGGGGCTTGAACCTGTTTATACCATCTACATTTAAGTGTGTTGTGGTAAGATTTAATTTAATATAGTGTTGTGGCCAAGAGCTGGTCCAGTGACCTAGAATGCTGCCCTTGGTGTATATGTACAGCTGCAGTATGTGACCCACGGCCCTTTCAACCAATACTATTTCCCCTACATTTCCCCAGTTTTTTTCAATAAAGCAAAACATGTAGGTTATTGCACAGGTTATTTCTCAATTAATTTTTTTATTTATTTTGTGTGTGTGTGTGTGTGTATATATATATATATACAAACAATATTGTTTATGTATATAGTTTCTAGCAGGAATATATATTCTAAACAGCACAAAAACGAGCACCTTCATTAAAAACCAATATATATTTAGTTGATTGACTATTTATAGTTCATTTGAGTAAAAAAATAAAGATAACAACATGCCAGTAGTCACGTGATGAAGGAACGAACGTCAGACACGTTATTAGCATGAGCCAAATTCATTGGAGGCGCTTCAACTTCAAGGCCCCATAGCACCTTTAGCGCTTAACTGGCTATCCCATCAGAAACCGTTAGGGTAAGTGAGGACACAATGTATATATATTTTAAATATTTTACATTTACTCAGTGATGTCAAAACACCGACATTACGTCTACGCTCTGAGTACTTGAAATGTGTTGTTGCTATGTGTTGACACTTAAGCATCGTTACAAACTAAGTTTTGAATTCTGTTATTTTGCTGGCTAGCTTGCTAGCTAGCTAATTTCTCAGCTTGAGTACAGCGGTTCCCAGTGGCGCGCGAGGTAGCTAGCATGTAAAGGTGTTTTGGTCGAGCTGCAATGTCGGTGTACCGTACAGTGTTGTATGTACGAACAATTAAACCTAACACGTTTATTTATTTATCTACGTGTACGCTTAAAATAAGTACTCTGTTTACTGTACCCAGAGGAAGCAGGTTGAACTAACCCCCGTTACCAATGAATGGCATTAGACATTCTGAAACTACACTATACATATCTCGCTAGCTCGCTGATGCAATACGCGGTGTCCTGTGTGTTTCACGCCGTTGTACCCAGCTATATTAATACGAAGAGAAGATACTTTATTTATTGCACGCCAATCCAGTGTAACAGCTTAGTCAAATAAGTAGTGATGGCGCCTTTGATTTCGCTGGGGTATTTTGGAGGTGTGCACATTCATTTTAGCGCTATTGTTTGGAAGTTGCTAGAATTTTTCAGTGTGACTTATGAAAGAGTGGTGGTCTAATGCATCTTTTGACGTGACAGATGTTTCCATGTCGAGTTCGGAAGTGTCAATTTAGAAAATCATATCCTGTCGGCCACCTGCGCCTGAGAAGAATGAAGCCTCTTCCCCCACCATGTCCAGAAATGATTACAATTATATTTGTGTCAAGAAGCGATATGGTCATTTAAACCAGGCGTCAATCACCGAATCATATGCGAATTACTCAAACGTTCAACACTTCTAAGACACTGTTGTTGTAACTTTCGCCATGCCTTGTTTTGAATCCATGTCGTTGCTCCAGCACCCCTTGTGGCTTTTATTGATGGTTGATGGATTCGTTTGTGGAAAGCCCTGGTCAAACATAGTAAACAAGGTGCCCTTTGGGACCCACTGCTGAGTGATGTTAACCTGTTTTTTTTCTTCTTTCTCCCTGTTATTTCAGCGTATCTTCACTACTACTGTGAAAAGAGCACTATGGCAGAACCAGATGTACAATTTAAGGTTTGTCTCTGGCTGTGTCTCATGGAATCCTACTCAGGTCAAAAGTAGTGTACAGTGCAGGGGTGAGGAGACCCCACTAATGTTATTCTTTGGTATAGTCCCTTTGTAGGATAAAAAAATAAAAAATGAGTTATTTTCAACAGTCTAAATTATATATTTTCTTTCTAGACCCTGGTCTGATTCACTGCTTAATTGGTGGACTTATTCATTGCGGAGGGTGTGGGTCTGTCCCTGTAGGCCAGTGGTTCCCAACTCCGGTCCCCAAGTAACCCCAGCCGTACATATTTGTATTGCAGCCTAGACCAAGCACAGCGGATTCAGCTTGTAAACTCTAATTAACAGGCTCTCATTGACTTGAATATGCAGGGTTTATTGGAGGGCCAGGGTTGGGAAGCACTGTGGTAGCCTAGTAGTTCTCCAAGTGGTCACAAAATTAGTTTTGATTGGTGCTCAAATGCATCATATTGAATAGCCTACAGGTTTTAATAGTCTGAGTGCTTGTTAAGAACCAAAAATGTATTTGTTGTGACCAGCCATCAGCTTTGGTGTGAAAAACTCAGCTCATCCTTTTGTAAAATTTTTCCTAATTTGACCTGACAGAGTTTACAAATCCATTACAGACATATGTTTGACTGAGTTACAATAGGTTGAATGATTTGACTACTCTGTTTGTGCTCTGTTTGTCTGGAAAATCACATTGCCTTCAATATTAGAGGATGAAGGAAGATGTTACCTATTCTGGGGAATATCTTGTGGTATTCAAAAAGGAAAAAGGGAGACTGACCCAGTGGCAACAATCACTGGCTGGCTGGATTATTCTGCTAGTTTTGGACTAGTTATACAATATCAATAGATAACTATCTGCTTAACATTGAATGACTTATGCAAAATATCTGGTCTAAAACCAATCGTGTGTTATAAAAAATCTTGCTGTTCACAGCAATGCAATCATTGGCTGTCGTGTGTGTGTGTGCGTGCGTGCGTAAACTGTACGAGCTTCCCAGCAGAATCTGGGTTTATCTTGATCACTACTAATAAAAATACAATATAGTTCTGTAAGTCATGCTCATAAAGCAGGTGTCAAACTCTTTGCATTCAATGCAAAAGTCCAGTCGATTGGTCGAAATAACTATTATTGGTCAGACAAAGGTGGGCGGGATCTGCCTTAATATAGAGAATAATGAATGTAGTCATTCGGTCTTCCACTGGCCTTAAGCTCTTCCTTTTGATGAATGTTTGTTTTTACTGTCTCTCTTTCAGCTAGTCTTGTGTGGGGATGGCGGCACAGGAAAAACCACCTTTGTGAAAAGGCATTTAACAGGAGAGTTTGAGAAGAAGTATGTTGGTGAGTCTCTTGGGAGTACAGATAAATGCCACCCCCTTCATCTAAGCTTTTCATCCCTTTGCCCGGGGATCGTCTGGAACATGTTTCCATTCTGGAATGTAATCATTTAAATCCCACAGGGAAAGTACACACAAACCAAGTTTTAAAAGTGTAAGTAGTTTAGTTGTAAACCAGTGAAAATCTGGCTCATGTATCAGTTTCAGCAGTAAAGTATGTTATGTCAAGTCTTCTATTAAGACTGTATTCAGCACCAGGGCCTGAAGGATCCCTTCATCAACGTTCTGGACTGTGCACTTGGAAAAGGACCATGCAGAGGCCATCTTGATCAAAAGTACATAGTCAATATAAGAGTTTAAACCTTCCAGGTCCCTGAAGCCACTTTAATGTCCTTCTGTCTTCCCCTGTAGCGACTCTGGGAGTAGAAGTGCATCCTTTGGTCTTCCACACCACCCGAGGAACTATCAAGTACAATGTTTGGGATACAGCCGGCCAGGAGAAGTTTGGGGGTCTCAGAGATGGCTACTACATACAGGGTGTGTTGTGTGTTTGTGCCCGTGTTGAATTTCTCTGTATTGTTTTATAGTTGTGGCAAAAAGTATTGGAACCCATGTATTTACTATTAGAAACAGTTGTAAGTTATTTAGAGTGCAATATTTTTGGCCTCCAGTGTATTTTGTTCACATATGTAGAACCTGAGTAGAAGCTGAGTGAATATAATCGTACGTATAGGGGCTTATCGAGACTTTCCAGTTGGCATTTCCTGCAAGTGTGCAACAATGCTGTGTTTATGAATGAAATCCCATAAAGCACTGCAGGATTCACGAAAGAATTGGGTTGTACTTTATTCCATGACTTGTGTGTTGTTTTGTCTGAGACTGGATGCGTCCTAAACTAAATCTCTTAGTCAGTTTAGTTGTTCCTTCAATCGTCCAATTGTAGGTTCCAGCCCTACTGGACACTGTGCTTTAATACTGTATCTTGTTACTTGGTTTTAGGCTGGGCGTTTGTGTAAGCAGTGTGTCGCTGTCACTCTGACAGGGACCGGTCGTCAGCATGTCGTCATGTAACGGTCACTCTCTACGTCCCTTGTTCCTCCTCTCCAGCCCAGTGTGCCATCATCATGTTCGACGTCACATCCCGTGTCACCTACAAGAACGTGCCCAACTGGCACCGGGACCTGGTGCGAGTCTGCGAGAACATACCCATCGTCCTGTGCGGCAACAAGGTGGACATTAAGGACAGGAAGGTCAAAGCCAAAAGCATCGTGTTCCACCGCAAGAAAAACCTCCAGGTAGCCGTGGCAACTGTCAGTGATGCAGCCTTGTTGGTTTCACGTGCCGACCTCCAAATGTCCGTCACAAACCTGTATTCCTTCGCTGTGTTTGCTTTGCCATTCTTTTTGCCAAATTATTAGGGGAATGTATTCATTTTTAAATGGCTGAGAATGATGGAATCCAGTTCGACTCTCTCTCACACTCTCTCTCTCTCTCTCTCTCTCTCAGTATTACGACATCTCGGCCAAGAGTAACTACAACTTCGAGAAGCCCTTCCTGTGGCTGGCCAGGAAGCTGGTAGGAGATCCCAACCTGGAGTTTGTGGAGATGCCCGCTCTGGCCCCCCCGGAGGTGGTCATGGACGCGTCCCTGGCGGCCCAGTATGAGAACGACCTGAAGGTGAGTGAGGACACAGAGGGAACCTGTTCCTGACGGCTGGTTTGGAGACCCTGGAGTATAGAGCTTCATACAAAACAGTTCATTGAGTGTGAAGTGTCATTTGATTATATCTGTGACGTGCAAGTGTTTTGTTTTGGGGGACAGGGTTAATGTAACACAGGGTTAGCTGTAACGGCTCAATAAAGACATTTTTATAATCTCTGTAAATCTTGTTTGTGGTATTGACAAAAGAAGAGAAATCGGAATATGTTACATTAATCCTGGGTCTCTGTTGTAGCTCGTCTTTGTCGTTAAGTGGCTAACTCCTCCTGATGACTGGGTTGTTCATGTGATTACAACACCAACTGGGTCATCAGGAGGGATGAGCCTATGAGCAAACGGGTCATCAGGAAAGAAGACAATGAAATTAGGAGTCCCATCCAGTTGACTGCATTAAAATGGCTGATTCCTTTAATGGGGAAGCACATGCTAGGACAGGATTTCTGACCATCTTTATTTTCCCCCACCTTTTCTAGGTTGCAGCAGAAACGGCACTACCAGATGAAGATGACGACCTTTAACTTGTGACCCGTGACCTCTCTCTGCAATTGCTGATATTAACCGTTATCATTTTATTGTAAACCACCCCCCCCCACCCCACCCTCAACGTTTTTATGGCTGTTCATTTGTTTTTGGCTTTGTTTTGTTTTTGTGTTTCAAACGTAGTGTTTGGTAGCTTACAAATTCTGTTAGTGACAAACATAAGTAAAACTTCTGAGTGCTCATAGCATAACACACACATACGCGCGCACACACACACACACACACACACAATTTCTCTTTAAAAAAAAAAAAAATACGAATGCAAGAGTTTGTACACTGTATGAGACTGACCGAGGGTGATATAATCACGCAAAATAAAAACTATTTGAATATAAGCTTTATGCTGTTTCAGTGTCATTTAATGTGAACCACATTGACTGCAATTTAGCAGAAAAACTAATTTTACTACCTAAGTGACCTGACAACTTTTATTATTCCCCACTCCGAGTTTTGACAAATTCAGAATTTAAAATACCGAATGAGAGGGGGTTGAGACAGCGCATGCGTGATTGTACTACGTTTTACGCTAGGTATTGACAGGAAAGAGGGAGATTAACTGCCCTGTACACAACTGTTGCTTTAATCCTCCTTGAGAGGATAGGCTTAGTAGAGATGTAACTGCAGCCATATTGAACAGACTATGTAAAAAAAGCTTGTTTTTTTTTCATTTTGACCTTTGATTACCACCTTTTATGACCAATAAGCATTAATCTTTTTACAAATAACTTGAAATAACTGAAATTTATTTCTGGCCATTCTCTAGATTAATTTGTAGCGTAATCAATTTGGTAGCCACTAGTTCATTGATTCTGGCAGTTAAAGTGTGACAAAAGTTTTCAATATGAAGGATCGATTGGAACAGTTAAAGGCGGTAAGTTTTCATTTAACCAACTTTTTGAGTTCTTGCTCTAAAGTAGTCATAGAGTCGTTACCAATCGTAGTCCCCCTATATATGATGAAACTCCTGTATCTGATATTTAATGGTTATTTTTGCGCACTAAATGTTCGTTTTGATGAGCAGTTTTATCTCCGTTTCGATCGCGTTCAATCTTAAAAAAGCGGAAATATAAATTACCTATTTAATAATTGGGTTAAAAAAGTTATGTTTCTAATACGTTGGGCTTGGGGGGGGGGGGCGGTCAAATCATGTGTAGGCCATACTGCACACTTTTTACTTTTTCAGGGATCAATACTCAAAAAGGATACGAGGGTGATGCGCGCTGCAAGTTTCACCACAAGCGCAGATGGACAGGCGAGGTGGTGTTGGAATACGCCGGCATTGAAAGCGCGCATCACAAATGAGTCAGCCATCAAGTTTTTCTTTACTGGGCAGTGGTACAATAGAGGGTCTGTTCTCTAATGGTAGGGACCGATCCAAAGGCAAGATAACATGAAAACACGTAGGAGTTTGTACTGAAAGGTGACGAACAACCTCTAGGAGGGATGAAGGAAGGGGGAGGGGTAGCTGGGATGAGGGGATATCCTACTGTCCAGGGGGGATGGGTACAGAAAAGAGAACAGAAGGGGTGATTAAGGGACGATGAAAGGATTGTTTTCTCCTGATTTGCTCACCTCTCCCAATGTCCAAGTCACATCCTAGTAGCCTATCGTTGCCTGTATGCACTGTAAGTCTCGTTTAAAACTGTAGTGGGTTTGTGTCTGTCTCTCTTTGTGTGTGTTAGAAAAGTGATGTGGCAGGGGATGATGTGGAGATTCCAGTGGAGAACCAAGCCTTTATGGATGACTTCTTCGCCCAGGTATTTTCTATCAGACTTCTGGTGTGTGTGTGTTTGTTTGTGTGTGTGTGTGTGTGTGTGTTCATTCACCAGTTTATCATCCATTGCCTGTGTCTCTCTCAGATTGAGGAGATTCGCGGCAGCATTGATAAAATAGATGAGAGTGTGGCACAAGCTAAGAAGCTGTACTCGACCATCCTCTCCGCCCCTACATCTGACCAGAGTAAACATGACCATTTACTCTATCTAACCCGCTCACTCTTTCTTTCGATCTGTCTCTCTCTCTCTAGTTTCTTTCCACATTATGTTTCCATTTCATATTCAAAATTATTTTGGGCATTTTAATACTTCTACATTGCAACCACTCATGTTTTCTTTTGTCTGTGCTCACTAGAAACTCAAGATGATTTGGAAGCTGTCACCAACGACATTAAGAAAGCAGCAGGCACTGCTCGTAACAAACTCAAGAGTGAGTCCTGCTTGCCCAATTCAATATTACAGATGTACCATATCCAACCCAAAGGTTTTCTGACGAGAATCCAATTGTCAACGTACATTTTATGGAATGCCATGGAATGCAATACAGTTGTCATTTTTGTTGTTGTCATAGTCATGTCACTTTTATGGCTCCATCCCTTGCAGGTATCGAGAAACAACTTGAGACGAACACAGAAGAGCGGTCATCGGCAGACATGAGAATACGGAAGTCCCAGGTAACCGCTAGGATCTTGAAATGAAAGACCTGGGGACAGTTTTAACTCTCTGATAGACCTTATCCATAACCCGATCCTTAAAATGAACCATAAACAAACTCTTGAGCATATCTTTTACACTAACCTTGTTTTTCATGTTTGAGACCGGGTTCTGAAAGTGTGATCCCCACTTATTACCATAACATGCCCTGCCCCCTCACAATTTTCCCAGCATGCCATCCTGGCCAAGAAGTTTGTGGAAGTGATGACCAAATACAATGAGGCTCAGACGGACTTCAGAGACAAGAGCAAAGGTCGCATCGCTCGGCAGCTGGAGATCAGTGAGTCTGAGGCCTATGAATGTTCATAACCATATCATAGCCATTACATTAACATATCATAACCATAACATGACCATGACAAAACCATGACCTAATCAGTATATACAAGATAACTGGGTTGCAGTCAGATTTGGAATTTCTGACTTAAATTCAGTTCAACCCATGAATTTGAATTGACCATAACCAACATTCAGCAGATGTATTAATGCAAAATACAAATTCAAATTTGAGATTGTTGATAACTCCTACATGCTAAATTGCATTTGTCAATGTAACTATATTGGATTGTTGCCCTTCCATACTGCAGCATTTGATGCATGTACGAACTGTCATTGGCTATACCAAAAGCAGAACGATAGCAGTTAAACGCTTCCCCTTTGTTTTATATGTATTTTCAGGCATTTTTAAGCTTTGTTAGACAGATAGGGGGGAGAGACAAAGCAGGGGGGTTTTGCTGAAAGACCAGTGGGCCAGATTCAAACCCATGCTGCAGCAGTACATGTGCACCGGACTCAGTGGTCTGTGTTTCAGTTTGTTTTCTTGCCTTTTTCTGGGTAGGTTATCTTAGACTCAGCTTTGCAAACATTTTAGTACAATTGTCAAAAATGAAACATCAGTGCAAAGGGTTTTATTCACAGAATTTCAAAAGATTGTTTTCATCAAAAGCAAAGGGATTGCGAATGTGTTTCCAGCAGTCATGAAATACCATACAACAGCATTGTAATATACATCTAAATCAGGTACAATATTGAGAAAGATCTGCTTATTGTCTCATGTTTTAGATTTTTTACAACATTGTGGACATGCAGAGAATTAAGTTGACTTACTTTGGGTTACTCGTAAGTAACATACACATTTAGATAAACTTTCATTACAAAGCTTAGCTTTGTATCAAACCCTTTCATACATACCCTTAACCTTTTCTCATCTGTTATTTCACTTCATGATTAAACCCTTTATTACTGCACATGTTATTAACCTGTATGTACCTACTATTACATCCTTCCATACATGTTATTAACCATTTTGATAGACGTTATTAACTTACCCCCAAATAATGCACTAACCCCCAAATAATGCATGTTATTTAATTGTATACGTGTTATAAACTCATTCACACTATTTTTTTAACTTATTCAAACCTGTTATTAACGGTCTTTGCATGTCCTTAACCCTTTCCTGTGAACTTTGACCTCCACAGCGGGGAAGACGACAACCGACGAGGAGCTGGAAGAGATGCTGGAAGGAGGGAACGCAGCTGTCTTCAGCGCAGGGGTGTGTGCGTTATGTGCATGTGTACAACAGGAGTGGTCCTGTGTGAGAGTGTGTGCGTTTGTGTGTGTGTGTGTTAGCATGTGCTTGAAAACCATTTTGTGTCATCCCCTCCACTGTTCTGTAGATCATGGAGTCGGGCATATCGAAACAGGCGCTGAATGAAATCGAGGCACGGCACAAAGATATTGTTCGGCTGGAGAGCAGCATCAAAGAGCTTCACGATATGTTCGTGGACATCGCTATGCTGGTGGAAAACCAGGTGACCTTTTAGACTGCATGACAATTCGCACCTGTTTGCCTTTTATAGTGCTTTCATGTCGCGATAAAATTGGTTCACCACGGCCTGCTTGTCACTGTCCCAACAACCCTCCCCAAAGGGCGGTATGATTGACAGGATTGAGAGCAACATGGACCAATCGGTGGGCTTTGTAGAGCGGGCGGTGGCCGACACCAAGAAGGCAGCCAAATTTCAACAGGAGGCTCGCAGGGTGAGTTGGCTGGGAAGAATTTAACTGGTACAGGTAAAACGGGCATCTCCATTTAGGCCAATTACACCATAACAGGTCATTTTCATTGCCAGTCATCGCTATAAGGATAGGTCCAGAAATAACTGGACGTTGACACAGGTTTTGTTATTTGGGCTGTTCACCAAAATATATTCAAGTTACAGTTAAATAATGTAACTTGAATGTATTAAACTTAAAGTGCAGTCCCTCAGTTTTATTTTGAGGGTATTCACATCCAAGTTGGAGGAAGGGTTTAGGAATTACAGCTCTTTAATATGTAGCCCCCTCATTTTCAAGGGACCAAAAGTAATTGGACAATTTACTCAAAAGCTGTTTCATGGACAGGTGGGGGCTATTCCTTCGTTATTTCTTCATCAATTAAGCAGGTAAAAGGTCTGGAGTTGATTCCAGGTGTGGCATTCACATTTGGAAGCTGTTGCTGTGAACCCACAACATGCGTTTAAAGGAGCTCTCAATGCAAGTGAAACAGACCATCCTTAGACTGCAAAATAAATAAAAAAAATCCATCAGAGAGATAGCAGGAACATTAGGAGTGGCCAAATCAACAGTTTGATTCATTCTGAGAAGAAAATAACACACGGGTGAGCCCTGCAACACAAAAAGGCCTGGATGTCCACGGAAGACAACAGTGGTGGATGATCGTAAGGATCCTTTCCATGGTAAAGAAAAACCCCTTCACAATATCCAGCCAAGCAAAGAACACTCTCCAGGAGGTAGGCATTTCATTATCCAAGTCTACCATGAAGAGAATACTTCACAAGAGCAAATAAAGAGGGTTCACCACAAGGTGCAATAAGCCTCACAAACAGAAAGGCCAGATGACAATGGCATGCATGGCTTCCAATGGCACTGGGTCACTGGTGTTTATTGATTATTTGACAGAAGACAGAAGCAGCCGGATGAATTCTGAGGTGTATAGGGATATATTGTCTGCTCAGATTCAGCCAAATACAGTGAAGTTGATTGGATGGCACTTCATGTTACAGATGGACAATGACCCAAAACATACTGTGAAAGCAACCCAGGAGTTTTTTAAGTCAAAGAAGTGGAATTTTCTGCAGTGGCTGAGTCAACCACCTGATCGGATCTGATTAACCCGACCGAGCATGCATTTCACTTGCTGAAGACAAAACTTAAGGCAGAGAGACCCACAAACAAACAGCAACTCTAGACAGCTGCAGAGAAAGGCCTGGCAAAGCATCACAAAGGTTCATGCGTTCCAGACTTCAAGCAGTCATTGCCTGTAAAGGATTTTCAACAAAGAATTAAAAATGAACATTTTATTTTTGATTGTGTTAATTTGTCCAATTACATTTGAGGCCCTGACATAAGGGACTGTGTATGGAAATGGTTGCAATACCTAAACGTTTCCTACAATATTTCTGTTCAGCCCCTTCAATTACAGCTGAAAGTCTGCACTTCAATTGCATCTCGGGTTGTTTTATTTCAAATCCACTGTGGTGGCGTACAGAGCAAAGAATTATGAAAATCCTGACAGTGTCCAAATATTTCCTGACATCACTGTACATGCACAGTTTCATTTTCCCTTTTTTCTGAATTCTCTTCTCTTTTCTTGTCATCCACTTCCCTTTGTTTTTCCTCCTGTTTGTTTTTCCTCCTATTCACTCTCTTTCCACTCCCCATCCTTTCCTACACTCCCTGTTTCCTCTTACTGTTTTGCATCCTCTGTCCTTTTTCTGTTTTCTGCACTATAGAAGCAGATGATGATCGCATGTTGCTGTCTGATTCTCTGTGTCATCGTGGGCTCTTTTCTCTACAGCTTTATCAAATAGGAGCTGCTGGGTAAAACTGTCATTGTGTAAAAGCTGTTGTCAGAAATGCGCTCAAAACTCCCCACTTAAATGCTAAAATCTTGAATTCATGAAGAATGCCTGGTCCCAGATTGGTTTGTGGTACTGAGCCAACACAGTCAATTTCAACAAGACTGGGTTTTCAGCATGACAACACAAAACAGGCTGGCCCTCAGGCTAGACCGATGCAAAATCTATCCACGTTAGATATGGTCCTTATTTAACGCCTCTAAAAGAGTGCTGATCTAGGATCTTGTGAACAGGGTCCTAGATCACTCCTTCTCTAAGACGCTTCATTTATTCAAGACAGGTTAGATCACATTAGATCCAGTTTTTTTTTTGTCTCCGGCCCAAGGGAGTCATTTGAAAAGCAGCCTAAGGCTGTTGAATTGGCCTCTTAAGGTGTTTGTCGCTTGTGACTCTGGTCTCAGGTGACGTTGAAGAGGAGCATCCCAGATTATCCCCAGTCTAACTCGGATGGATGGACCTGCAGTGGTCACTGTCTGTCCAGAGATTCATGCAGCTCTAATCAGAGGAGAGAATCTCCAGTCAGGCTGCAGGCCTTCCGCCCTGCAATTCTTTTGTCTTCTGTTTTTATCTCTCACACGCTCTCGCTCTTAAACACATAGGCATGCATGTGTTCACACATGCTCACAACTACACGCAGGCATGCAGATGCTCACATGGTATTTTTCTCAACCTCTTTTCTCCCTTTTTTTTCTCTCTATCTGGCATGCTGTCCTCAACAGCTGCCTTTCTCACGTCAATCATGTTTCTAGACTAGATCTGTTTTGGTAGTGTGGTTTCTAACTATTTTAATGAGGCAGGGCAACAATACCATAATGATATTGCTTAATAAAATGAAATAATATTAAAACAATGATTACAATTTCTCACCGCCCTATTTACAGCTAGCAATCACAGTAAACCTACCATGGATGCCCGTTTTTAAATTATATTTTAGTTGTTGTTTTTTTAAAGTTATTGCATAATTTTGCATTCGTTTTTCTTTTTTTCTTTTTTATGTGTTGACGCATGGACCACCAGGGGGCGTTCCTGTGTCATAAAACTGTCATAAGAGCTCAACCCCAGCATTTTTGTAGTGACTTTTTGTAGCGATATGAGTAACCGGGCAGGCAGTATTATATAAATAGAAGAACTGTGTGTTTGTGTCTTTTGTCGCATACGATTTTGTATATGGGGCATTATATCTGATAAATATTTAAGGTCAGATTTCCTGTTTTGTAGCTTTGCCACTCTGTTTACAATTAATAAAAGACATGTCAAAACCCTTTTCAAGTGTTAAATATGTACGTTTTTATCATTCAATGTTTTTAAAATGCTTTTAAAAACCGGAGCAAAACGAAACGAACTGCCTTTGACATCTTACTCTCGCCGTCTGTAAATTGTTTAACTGACAGATGATATTCTCCAATCGCTGACACCCACCCAAGTCTTTGACCAATAGCCAGCTACTTCCGGATTGAAATAGTCATGAATGGGCGGGCTTTGATATAGCAACCCGAAACCGATGTAGCTACCCAGAAAACGTGTCTCAGCGATGCAAGGCTCCGGTAGTCAAGATACAACAGAAGCCAGGAGGCAGATTACGCAGACTCGGACTACTAACCGTCCTTGAACTGTCCCGCTCAACCATGGTGGTGTGTTAAGTGAAATACATTCTATTTTATATGTTCATACGTTGTATGACACGACTGGTATTTTGTAAGGTTGAGTTAGTTAACACGTTGTCGCTGAATAGAGCGATTGTGTTTTGGCTGCTTGTTGACCCTTTATATATGTTAACCAATTATTATTTTGCTTTGAATATAGTTGCAACATGCTCTCAAATTGGAGTTGGGTTCGTTCAATAACTTGAAATTTAATTGGTCATTGATGTCTTTTTTACTTTTTGTTGTATGTTTGTCCAATCCTTATCGACTCAATATATTTATGACTGACATTTTTACTGACCAATTAGCTCCGCGCCGGCTTTGCTGTCATTGGACGATCTTTGTTGTAGGCGTGTCTTGAGAAAAGGTATTGGTGTTTTGTGATGAGGCGAAAATGGCGGCGGATGGCTGACCACATTAAGTTTATCGGATATTATACGTATAAGATTGCGAATTAATTCCGCGCTCTCTGACGATTTGAACGGAATTACATGCTATTTAATATTTACCGATTTTAAGGATTTTCTAGACACATCTTTGGTTTATTACAGTTTCCCAAAGGACAAAGCGGAAAGTTCCTTGGAAATAATATTGTTCGCTGTCTGCGGTGGCATTTTTAACTTAAACGTTATACGACTGCTCCTTTCAGTTTAGCTACAGTAGTTATCAGTTTGTTATTCAGCAATAAGGAAATGTTAAACACTTTCGCTGTTAGTAGGTAATAATGTAACCCACGACTGGTACGTTACATCTGTTAAACTCGCCAGACTTCAGTGTCTAAAAATGATAGCTTAGTATTTTATCAAGCCACAGTAGCTAGCTACTCTTCATTTTACCTAATGTTAAATAGTTAGTAGTAACACGATTCATGAAAAACATTATCCCAAATGAGAGATTGGCGGTAAATACGTCCCCTAATGCTAGCGACGCTAGCTATCTAATTCATTCTCTATGTTGGAGTTTGTTTTGGCTGTGTGTCAAAACAACAATGCTTCCCTTTAGTGCGGGGTAACTAGCAAAGCTAGTAAAAGATGCTAGCCATAATAATTTCACTTCCAACTTTAACTAGCAAGATAGTTAGCTGTGTCCTAACCTGTTAGTGTTAGTGGTTATTAACGTGTGGTAGCTTAGTGTAATGTAACGTTTAATATATATATATATATATATATAAAGTTAATGAACTTACTATATTACTTAGTCGAAAGTTTTATTTTTTCTCTTATGCCATATTGGATTTAATGATCTAGGTTAAAGCTTTACCACCAAGTAACGTTCACTAACATTAGCTACCGTGGAAGTTTAAACCGGTGTCCATCAGCTGGACAGCGCCGTCAAATACCCCACGTGCATGCGCGTCCTACAAAATAAGCACTGCAATCACTGATTCATAAATGGACGACCTGCGTCCACATCGATTTAGCAAGCGACTGGTAAGTAGCTATTTACCCCAGCGTTATTTCTGTTTTGTCTGTTCTATAAAAAAAAAAACACTGGTTAAAAAACGTGTAGCGTCGGCCCCTCGTCTTTCATTTATTTTATAGTAATGTTTTTCGAAAATCAAATGGTTGAGAAACTGACGTATGACTGGTTTGCCTTGAAGTGCAGCTTGGCGCAGTTGATTAACTTGCTGTAATTTGAGTACAGCAACTTGCGTCCCAAATGCTACCCCTTTCCCTTCATACTGTTCTACTTTTGAGCAGGGCTGTGGTCTTAAGTACAGCGCTCTGAAGTGAGCAGGGTGCCTTGTGAGATGAGTTCAGGTTCATTTGAGGATTCGGCATGTCACATTCACTCCAAAACATCTCAACAGCAAACTGTGCCAAAGACATTGAGTTAAAGAGGACATAATCTACATTTTCTGGAGGATTACAGAGTGATTTTGAACAAGTACTGAATAGGGTCTCCAGCTCGTCCGCCAACCGTATAATCTCTATGGTTACCGGTGAGGTGACACGCTGTTACTATGCAATGGACGTGTGTGTGTGTGTGTGTGCATTAAAAGTTGTCTCTCAGTAGTCACATCAGCTGGCACCAAACATGTATGAAGGCAGAAGTGGTCCAAATTGCTCTTCTGAAGCAGGAAAAAAGCTATCTATTATGAATGGGAGGAGATTTCTGCTGGTGGTCTGTCACAGTCTCAGGGGAGACTGTATATTTTTACTTTGCCTGTACTGCCAGTGGATGTGATGAATAAAAACTGTGGGGGATGGGTCAGGGGCATTCGTGCCTGTGATGGGAGGCGCTGGTGAGTGCGCTCTGCTGGAAGAGATGGTGTTACCTGAGTGGTTGGCCGGCCATGCGAGTAGAGGGGGTGGGGGGGGGGTGTAGGAGAGGCGCGCAGTGGGTGGGAGGGGATACTGCAGGGGTGAAGGAATGAAAGCGCATGATGGACCGCAGGCCTCTCTTTCTCTCTGACAAGAGAGAGCGAACGGAGGATGGAGACCGGGCGGGAGGCTGTTCCGCCGCGCGCCGGGGTTGGCAGCGCGCGGGAAGAGCGGAGGAGGGAGACGCACGCCGGCGGGATGAAGCGGTGGATGGGGAGGGAAGCCGCGGTGACACTGCAGGTGCGAGGTGCGTAACGTCTTCGGGCTCCTTCCCACAGGGTTGGTTCCCGAAGGCGCTGTAGGAGTGAGGGGACGCGTTGACCGAGCAAGGAGACGTGGAGCAGACGAACTAGCGGATTGCTGCAGTGGTAACCGCCCCTAGTCGCGCTTGTTCCGGCTCTGTCTCGACCCCCCCATCTCTCTGCGACCGCCTGCAAAAACAAAAACCCCCGGCCCGTGCGACTGGAGAATACCTGCCCGTTACCCACGCTGGTCGTACTGTTGTTGTGGTTGGACTTCATCGTTTTCCTTCCGCGGGTGGCCAGGAGACTCCAGACGTGGTCCAGCCGGGGCGGCCAGTCTGTCTGCCGCTTCCCGGCCGAGAAGGCGTCAATGCGGGTCCCGCCGTGTCCTTGCACCGCGCCCTCCGCTCGTCTCGCCAGCCCGTCGCTTTCCGTAGCGCCCCTCGTCAGGCGGGCAGACAGGGCTGGGTGCCGGTGTGCTCGGGGCCGGCCGGTGTGTTCACGCGGTCTCCGTCAAAGGTCGCCGAGGGACGGTCACGCGTCTCCCAACGACTCCAGCCGCTGTGCGCCGGCGCTCAAAAGGAGGACACCGTGCAGGGGGCAGGGCGTCATTTGGGACGCAGGCGCTGTCAAGCTGTGCTGGGCAGCGGCCCAATAAAGCGCGGCGTAGACTGGCGCAACCGCTCACCGCAGTGCCCCGCGTTTCACCCGCCCGACGAGGACGGCTGTCAATCTGGCGCGCGGGCGGGGGATGGATCTTCCCTCTCCGGCGAGTCGTTCTGTCTTTTCCGAAGGGCTGGGCTGCCCCGGAGCCAGGGAGGATTGCCGCGGCCGGCTGTCTAGATGGGCGGGGGGATATTCGAGGTAGGGCGTGTGTTGCCGGCTGCGTCTTGTCTCATTGATTTCTGCGCCGCAGAGCTGTGGAGTGTCACCAGCTTGCGACCGGCTGGAGGCCGTTTTGACGTTGTAGGTTCTTTTGTTTTTCGTGTGTGTGTGTGTGTGTGTGTGTGTGTGTGTCTGCCTGTCTCCCTGCAGCTTCAGGCTGAGGCAGTTTAGAGGTTGCTTGTGAGACGGGCAGGGAGGGCTCCTCAGCCGTCTCTCATTGTTATCGCAGAGCTCTGGGCTGCTGTCTCCCCTCCCTGGGTCAGCTGGTGCATCGCTATGGCAACCCCGGTCCACTTGGCAACGTGAGGGAGACTTAAGCTCGTAGACGTGTTGTGCACAGGATGAGGTGATGAATGCGTATTGACGTGACTGCTTCACTCCGTCTCCATCTGGTCGTACTTGGATTGGCTAGCCTTTTCTCTGTGTTGTATTCCACCTTCATTTCTTGAAGACAAAAAACAAGCGATGTCCTTTTGAAAAAGCATGGTAAGTTTGAATGGAGGCGGCGGGGCAAATCAGAGTGGGTGAGGAATGGATTGTCGTGAGGGCTTTATTTATAACTCTGCTTGTATTTTTGCGGGTGGACTTTGGGATGGTGGATCAGTGGCGTGACCATATCCCCCTCTATTTACACCCTCCTCCACAAGGGTTGTGTAGGACCAAGTCCCATTTGATTTGAAGGCGTTCTGAAAAAAACATTTCTTTTTAAAAAATTACCTATTGAAGCCATCGGTCGCCGATCCTTCATCCGAGCGAAGACGTTTAGGCTTGAAACGTTTCATTTGACGTGGAAGTCGAGCCTGAGTTCTCCCAGCGTGAGCAGTCGGAGTAGCGCCTCTGTCAGTGGTGCCTCACGCCTTTGGTTGACAGATGGCTGGGGTGGAGAAGTAGAGTGGTTTTGGGTAACCAGCCCGTGTTGAGTGGGCTAGTTGGGGAGAGGCAAACAGAGGTAGGTGGATGGATTTTTTCATCTGTCCTGCTCAAGGGTGCTGGGCAAAGAAATGCTCTAATAAACATGTCCCTCACCCTGTGAGTCTGTAGCTTTCTCATAGTATCTATTTACTCTATTTCTATAACCTTCTCGTTACCCTCATCACTATGAGGTAAGGAGGTTATAGAAAGGCCTGTGTGTGGAAGGGAATGCCATGTGAGAGATGTTTGATAACAAATACCTTGGTGTGGATATAGACACTCAAACATTTAGGCCCTATAAAATGTGGTCTATTCTTTTGCTTGATTCCTTAAGAAGAAATGTTCTTATTTTATTATCTTCTCCTGGCATAGCCAAAAGAGAACTGTCTGCCCCGGAGTCTGGCGGCTATAGGTTTCTATTCAAGCGTTTTTGCTCTGTTTGTTGTTGCTTGCTCTTTGGGGTTTCAGGCGGGGTATCTGTCAAAGTGCTTTGTGACAACTGATGTAAAAAGGTCAAATTGATTTATTTTCCCAGTTTGTTTTACATTTCTGACTCATTTTCAACTGAAAAACATCAACGTTGAATGTTCTTAGTCCACAACAACGTTTAAACCACCCCAGGAGACCACTTTTTGAGGTCTAGGGGGAAATACTTTTGTGTGGTTACTCATTAATTCAAGTTTGCACCTATCAAACGTTGATGTTTAGCTTTGTTTTTATAGCATGGATTTTTTTAGTACTGGATTGATGGAAGTAAACATGATACAAATCTGACAAGTTAAAATTAATCATGGTTTTCGGGAAAGCCTTTATTTACAAGAAGACTGCTGTCTTGGGCATAATCAGTAACTGCAGCGCAAATTAGTAGTTGCATGCACAAACAAAGCAGGCATTCTCGTTCTCACTCAGATGATTTGAGGAGATATTCATCACTGATACATTCTAGTCATGTTTTATAGTGTATGTGCATTTAGCTTTTAGCTGATTTCCTATTATGTTCAATAAAAAAAGTTTTTATTTTAATGTCTGGGTCCTGCAAGCCTGTCTGTGTTTTCAGAAAAGCAGATTTTATAGGTTCTAGTCTTGGAAAAACAGCAGGCTTTTTATAGGAGGGAGTGGGTTGTTGTGTGTGAACTTTGTTAGCACAGCCAACATCCACTGTCTTAAAGTAGCAAGTTACCCTAAACAACCTAAGAGAAGGGCTATGGCACCTTTATATTCCATAAATAGCCTACCGTAAATACCCTAAACACTGCACTGCTGCAGAACTTGTGGAGTTTAATCTGCTTGCTCCCACTAATCCTTTTCCTTCTTCCACATCTTTTCCTTTTTTCTCCTCTCTTCCCTCCTCCTGCTTTCTCCAGCGGTCGGGCACGCGGCGGCGCTACCATGACGATGGTATCTCGGATGACGAGATTGAGGGCAGAAGGACCTTTGACCTGGAGGAGAAGTTGAGGAGCGAGAGGTTCACCTCAGACAGGGTCAAACGGATGGAGGGCAAAGGTCGGTGTGGGGGGTGACTAAATCGGTGTCATTTAATTGTGTATGTTCAAGACCTTGACCACAAGTTGATTGCTTATTGTATGTTATTCCAGACCTCACGTTTGAGTACATCCAGAGAGGTGGACTGAGGGACCCCATTATTTTTGAGAAGCCAGATGGACTGGGCATCAAGTACGTCCCTTTTTACCACTCTACAGCGCACTGCATTCTCTCTAGGGCAATCAGGATGACTGAAATTCTATTTGTTAGTGAGCCTCTGCAGATTACTGTGTAACGGTTGTTTCTGGTTGATTGGTTTGTTCGTTCTGGACAGGATGCCAGATCCGGACTTCAGTGTCAATGACGTCAAGATATTCGTCGGTAAGTTGTCGTCGAACCCCCCCAATTTCTCTACCCCCCCCCCCCCTCCCTTTACATGCTGACCCCCATCTCTCCCTCGTCTTTACCTCCAGGGAGCAGGCGTATGATCGATGTGATGGACGTGAGCACTCAGAAAGGCATCGAGATGTCCATGGCCCAGTGGAGACGTTACTACGAGACGCCGCCCTCCCAGAGGGACAAGCTCTACAACGTCATCAGCCTGGAGTTCAGCCACACCAAGCTGGAGAACCTGGTCCAAAGGCCCACGTCGGTCAGTCAAGATGCACACGCATGCACACACACACGCATACAAACACACACACTCATCCTCCTTAAAACATCATTCTAATAGCCCTATTCCTTGTTGGACCGACCCAATGTCCCCCACGAGGCCACGTCTTCTTTCTACTGTCCTTGTGGGTTAGTAATGAGTGTGTGTGGATCTCCCCAAACCCCCACCTGTGTATTGCGTCCGGTCAGGTGGACATCATCGACTGGGTGGACAACATGTGGCCGCGCCACCTGAAAGAGAGACAGAGGGACTCCACCAACTCCATCACCGACATGCAGTATCCCAAAGTCCAAAAGTAAGGCTGGTGTCGGTGTCCTGAACGGTTCCCTTTTCCCTAAGTAGGGCGTGTCAGCACGCGTGCACACCTGAATAATGGGGCGTTTTCCTTTGCTCGCATCCAGGTACTGTCTGATGAGCGTTCAAGGCTGCTACACGGACTTCCACATCGACTTTGGGGGCTCTTCCGTCTGGTATCACATACTGCGTGGAGGCAAGGTGAGACGCCGGTCCTATGGCCTCGGCCCATCCCGGCTCTGGCCTCCACTTGAGACTCGAATAAGAGAGTGACACGACGTCTTGCTTCCTGTCAGGTGTTCTGGCTGATCCCGCCCACACCTCAGAACCTGGAGCTGTACGAGGACTGGGTGTTGTCGGGGAAACAGGGAGACATCTTCCTCGGGGACAAGGCCCAGGACTGTCAGAGGATAGAGCTGAAGCAGGGCTATACCTTTATGATCCCCTCTGGTACACACACGCACAGATTTTCAACTGTTTCTAAGTTTGTTTGAACCAACTTTTAGTCAGAACTTCTTCTCATTTGCTTTCAGGTTGGATCCATGCTGTCTATACCCCAGTGGACACCCTGGTCTTCGGCGGGAACTTCCTTCACAGTTTTAACATCCCCATGCAGCTCAACATCTGCAGCATTGAGGACCGAACACGAGTGGGTCACAACTCTTCGCTTTTAAATGTTGTACACCCACTTCTAATGTACGCACTTGAACTTACTTAAATGGTAAATAACTGACATTTGAGTCTGTGGTCTCTGCAGGTGCCAGCTAAGTTCCGCTATCCATTCTACTACGAGATGTGCTGGTATGTGCTGGAGAGGTACCTGTTCAGCCTGACCAACACCTCCTATCTCACGCCAGAGTTCCAGAAACACTCCCTGGGCATCGGTAAGCACAGAGATTGGAACAGAAGATTGAGATGGCAGCCTTGGCAATGGTGTGAGTTGTCTTTAAAAAAAATAAAAATAACGCTTGGCTTTCAATCTCCGCCCATGGCCGAACGGTTGCTATTCTGAAACCAGGGAGAGGACGGTCCGTTCTGTCCTTGAGCAAGACAGGTAAACCAAAATGCTCCCAAGTTATTGCTGATAATGAGTGTTCTCAGTCATACTCTCTTGGTTAAACCCTGTTAAAAAATGTAATACATTAAAATTAGGCTCAGTGTACATCCAGTGATTTTGAAAATGAGTCCCTGTTCGTATCCACCATTCTATATAAATCAGTATACCAACTTGGTCTCACTTTCAATCTACTAGTAAGAACAGAACAGATGCTAAAAAAAAAGCGTTTTAAATTTAAATTGTTAAATAATGTCTCGCAGGACATTTTTCTGTGTTAAAGTATGTACAGTACCAAAGTATAATCTACTTGTTAAAGCATCACTGCAAAACTGAAATTCTGTTAATACAAAAATAATTAGCTGATTAAGTCTGTGGAGTTAAAACTGTTTCTTTTAAAACAAACCATAAAATCTACCAGTTTCATTCAAGCCCAAGACCCTCCTGAAACACCATGGTAAATTGGAGGATTGTATTGCAAAATGATACCCTTAGAAATGATAATACTGGGAAAGTCAGGCTAATTTGTGGACAGTGGGGGGGGATTTTAAATTAACTACTGACTGAACAATGGATGGTTAGAGGGGTTATTTTCGGTTTTTATCTAGTGGGATGGGTGGGTGTCCTCATCCGACCGGTTCTCATCGTCCTCATCTTCCTCGTCAACGTCCTCCATCTCCTCGTCCTCGCCGTCCAGCTCCCGGACGGCGAGGTTTTGATGCGAGTGGTCAGTTTTCAAGGGAAAAGAACAGAGGAAAGCAAGAAAAAAAGTGTGAAGACCACTGATCATATTAATTGCATGATTCCAAGTTGAATCATAATTTTACAGAAACAATTTGTGAACAAATGGTCTGTGGACAATGTCCTTTCACAGGCACATCTTGTTTTCATGCCACCTTTTTATCAAAAAAAGATTCCCAGTTCAGCATGACTGTAGATTGAAGCGTGTTGGTTCTCTCATTAGGTGACAGACAGTCACTGTCATCAGCATTGTGCTGTCAGTAGCCAGCCCAGGAGCTTATTATGCTTTTAAGACCACACAAGATTTATAACTTGTACATTTCCTGCATTAAATTATGGACCCCCCCCCCCCGCCAGGTTTGAAGAGGGAGCCCACCACCAGCGAGTCAGTCAACGGCCACACCAGGGCAGAGGAAGAGGACGACGAAGAGGAGGCTCCACTGTCTCGAGGCCCCAAGGTTCACCTGACGCCCTTTGAGCTGGAGGGGTTGTGGAACCTGTTGGGGAAGCTCGAGTCTCTGCCCTCGCCGAAGAAATGTGTACCGGCCGGGATCCACAACGCCCCCGCCCTGCTGCACGACATGAGGGTGAGTGCTGGCATGCAGGTGACCCCTACTTCAGTAGTCCGTCGTGTTATTGTTGTACCATGATTAGTCCGAAATACGTTTCAGTCCGTAAATGTTTCATTTGAAACAAGAAAGGCACCTAACACTAGGGTTGTAATGTTTCGTCTAAATCTGAAATGTAAATGCATGCGAGTGCCTGAGAACAGAGAGATTGTAAATGTAGGCCTTGTTGGTTTGTTTCTCAACGTGTTAATCGGACTCCTCCGGTGTCCCTCCCATTCGTCCAACCTCCTCTCGTCTGCTCCGCCAGGCCCTACTGAAGGACCACGCCAACGACATCCCCAAACTGTCCTACACCGGGAAGCCCATCGTCAAATGGCCCAAGAGGGTGAGACGGTCACACACACACACACACGAACCAGAACACACTCTGGCTCATGCCATGTTAAGAGGCACAGCTCATAGCTCGACTTCGACACAAGCTCGAACCCTTCAAACGAGCGCTCCTAAACCAACGTGTCGTTGTGAGTCCACGGAGGGGTGGTTTCCCGGACGCGCATGTCGTCAAATCAGACCACTAGGATGAAGATGTAAACCGTCTTAACCGGTACCTCTTTTCCCATCCAGCCGTCGTGGTACCAGCCCCCCCCCTCCTCCGCCCCCAGCGGCTCGTCCCAAGCTGGCCACCACGGTGGTGACCCCGCGGCCCCAGAAGCCCGCCTCGTCCATGTCGGTGCTGCGGCGGCGCCGGGTCCGGTGCAAGCGCTGCGAGGCGTGCGTCAGGACCGAGTGCGGGGACTGTAACTTCTGCCGGGACATGAAGAAGTTCGGCGGGCCGGGGAAGCTCAAACAGACATGCGTGCTCCGCCAGTGCCTAGCGGTGAGGGTCGGGTGTGTGTGTGTGTGTGTGTCGGGCGTCGGGGTGTGTGTGTTGGGGTGTGTGGGTATTAACTTGTCTCCCCCCTCCATCCAGCCGGGCCTGCCCCTGTCAGCAGTGTGTGAGATCTGTGGAGAAGGCAACCAGGAGGCTGGAGAGGGGCCCGTCTTCGCCCTAACCCTGATGGAATGTTCCAACTGTGCCGAAATAGCCCACCCCGCCTGCCTCAGGGTAATCACACACCGCTGGCTCTACAGATGACCCCCAGCTCGAGTTCATTTTGCAGTGTGTTATTTTAGGAGACGCTCTGATCGTAAAAGCGTCGACGTCGCCCCGATCCTCCATAGGAATCAAAACCACAACTCTGACTTAGTGAGCACCAGGCTCTACAAACTAATCCACGCTCATACCGAAGAAGCTTTAAACCAGAGCATTGTGCCACCAGGGTTGTGGGTTTGATTCCCATGAATGAATGCAATTAGTCTTGAATTAAATGGCTTACTGTACTTCAGGGCTGTTTTGTTATGGTTTTGCCGGGCCAAAACACTCCTGGTTTTCATTCTTTCCGTCCAACACGGGAATGATTCAGAGCTGGGGGGAATGATTCAGAGCTGGGGGGGATGATTCAGAGCTGGGGGGGATGATTCAGAGCTGGGGGGGATGATTCAGAGCTGGGGGGGATGATTCAGAGCTGGGGGGGATGATTCAGAGCTGGGGGGGATGATTCAGAGCTGGGGGGGATGATTCAGAGCTGGGGGGGATGATTCAGAGCTGGGGGAATAGGTGATTGTAGGAAGTGTTTAGGCCCTCCAGGACTGGGGGTAACTAGCCCTGCTGTACATGCCTAGTCTCTCACTCTGCCTGTGTCTCTAGGTGACAGGGGACGGTGTGGTGAATAAAGATCTGCCCAGCTGCTGGGAGTGTCCTAAGTGTGTTCTTGGAATCGTCAGCTCCGAGGTAGACACTTCTCCTGTATACACACACACACACAACTGTCCGCTCCACTGTCAGAGTCCTTCCACGCTACATCATCATTACATGCCCCTCACTGCTTTGAGCGGCAGAGGGGAAGGGTCTCAACAAATGAAGGGGGGCGGCTTTGTGTGCTGGTCCGATGCCTAACCCTTAACCTTTGCTTTTGGGCTGATATCCCCCATTGACTTGACAAGTCATTTCCAGTACTTCATCTAGGTTGTAATAGTCATCAAACTGCCAGTCCTGACCATCAGGCAGTCCAGGGTGACTCAAGCCACTGCTCCAAGTAATGGAGAGGATTTTTCATATATTTAACCCAGGTCTCTACAGCATGCATTTCTGAGACCACGTGTGAGGAGAGGAACGTCTTTGTGGCCCATACATGCTGTAGTTTAGAGGAAGGGCCTGTAATGTCTGTGGGCAGCCTCTGTTTTCAGTGCAGCAGAAATGTTGGAGGTGTTTTACCTGTAAAAAGATTTTGGCTTCTGATGTTTCTCTCTTCTGTAATTCCAGGTGAAAGTGGACAAGAATAAGATGCTGCATGCGGTAAGACTGGCACACTGAAACCCATTCAAACCAACAGGATTTAATCCTTTATCAGTTATTCAAACCAACAGGATTTAATCCTTTATCAGTTATTCAAACCAACAGGAGAGCATTTAATCCTTTATCAGTTGTTTTTTAGTTGTTCCACTCCTGTTTCTCCTTCCAGAAACGCAAGTCTTCATCGTCCCTAGACGGTCGCATTGCAAAAAGCTACCGTCGTCATGGTCACAGCCGAGACGACGACGACGATGACGACTCTGGCAGCAACGATGATGACGATGATGAAAGCTCCAGGGTTGGAGGCGGCGTGGGGAGGAAGATGTCCCGACCCCATCCACGTGGCAGTGGCTCCGCCTCCAGGAGAGGCTATGGGTCTGGGAGGCGGGGCATGTGGAGAGGCTCCTCCCACAGAGGAGGAGGGACAAGCCGGGGGGTTGGGCTGACCTCCCTGAAGATGAGGCGGGGAATGGGGCGAGGGGACCGAGAGGGGGGACGCAGGGAGAGGGGTGGGAGGGTACGCCTCCGGGGCGGTAACAGAATGCAGAGACGCCGGGATGAGTCGGAAGACGACGACGACGATGATGACGACGACGACGAAGACGATGACGACGATGACAGCGAGGAAGACCAGCAGCATCACCGGCGCCACAAAGACCAGCGCCACCGGCGCAAGCGGAGGAGAACGGAGGACGAGGAAGATGACGAAGATGAAGACGACGACGAAGACAGCTCGGCCCGGGAGCTGGACGGCGAGGACGAGGAGATGGAGGACGTTGACGAGGAAGATGAGGACGATGAGAACCGGTCGGATGAGGACACCGAGCCTCCTGTCCTGCTGGTGTCTGACCTCAATGACGACCTCTTAAACGGTTCGTACCTGACTGTGACCCTCCAGCGCCCCCCCAGGGCTAAACGCCTCCCCGGCTCCATCGTGCCCAAGCTAGAGGCCGCCATGTCCCCCAGAGCCCACGGGCCTGGCTACGTCCAGCGCAAAACCCTCGGCAAGACGCGGCACAAAAATGGCGCGGTCGCCGCCGGCAACGGCCTGGCTCAGCCCGCGAAGAATCCGGTCGGCCGGCCCCCTCGTCACCGCGGCAGCAACCCCCACGGGGGCACGGCCGACAGGGAGAGGGAAACGGCCTCCTCTTCGTCAGACTCGTCTGCCTCGCCCGCCCCTCCGGCCCACTCCTCCCAGTCTCCTTCCTCGCTCCTGTCGCTGCCCTCCTTCAAGGACGCGGGGAATGAGAAAGTGGGCGAGAAGGAGGTGTGGGTGGCGGTGTTCCGATACCTGAGCAGAGCGGAGTTGGCCGGCTGTATGACCGTCTGCAAGGCCTGGTACAAATGGTGAGTGGCCCAACCGCCTGTCGCGTCTGTTCATCCCCTTTCTCAGCAGGTGCGTCATTGCTACACCGATGGACTTTCAAGTTTGACCGCGCTTTTGTGTGTTTGCAACGACACTGTACCGTTTCTGGTGTTTTATGTCCTAGCCGGGGGTCGTGGTCCCAGCCACTGCCTCGTCGCTCCTGTCAGTGAGGCATAAAATGCCTGAAAGTGTGTATTGCGACTGTGTTGACTTTTGACGTGACGAGCCGTTCCGTCTCCAGGAGCTGTGACAAGCGTCTGTGGAGCAGTGTGGACGTGTCACGGCGTCCCTGTCTCAGCACCCAGGCCCTGCAGGGCATCATCAAACGCCAGCCCACCTCCCTGGACCTCTCCTGGACCCCCGTGTCCAAGAAACAGATCACACTGCTCACACACCGTCTGCCAGGTAGGAACCTATCCTAACTCTAAACTCAACTCACTAGTCTGTAGGACTAAACAACTACACATCGACTCAACCCACTAGTCTGTAGGACTAAACAGCTGCACGTCCACTCAACCCACTAGCCTGTGGGACTAAACAGCTGCACGTCCACTCAACCCACTAGTCTGTAGGACTAAACAGCTGCACGTCCACTCAACCCACTAGTCTGTAGGACTAAACAGCTGCACGTCCACTCAACCCACTAGTCTGTAGGACTAAACAGCCACAAATCCATGGCGTCTATAGAGAGTCTCCAACCCCCTCGAACTGTTCCATATTTTGTGGAGGATTGGATTGGCTGGGCACTCGAGGACACTTACATTTTCATGGTTGAGTGTTTGCTTTAAGTCACACCACCCAGCAGAGGGAACCGACAGAAAATACTGCATTGATTTGGACCTCATGTACAGGTGGAGGCTACTTAACTCGGTGTGTGATTGATGTTACTAGTGGTTGGCGACTTAATTATTTCAGTTTTATATTCATAAAATATAATTATTTTACAATGACAAAAAAACCTTTGCCTCAAGTGTTGAGTGTGGCTTGTTGGTGTGTAGAAAGAAAGTGCATGAAACGTGTGAAATGTTGAGGCACCGTTAAAAAGTTTCAATATTCACTGTAGATAAAACAGTAAACACACTATGCCACAATGACCCCTCTCTCCCGTCAATGACCCCTCTCTCCCGTCAATGACCCCTCTCTCCCGTCAATGACCCCTCTCTCCCGTCAATGACCCCTCTCTCCCGTCAATGACCCCTCTCTCCCGTCAATGACCCCTCTCTCCCGTCAATGACCCCTCTCTCCCGTCAATGACCCCTCTCTCCCGTCAATGACCCCTCTCTCCCGTCAATGACCCCTCTCTCCCGTCAATGACCCCTCTCTCCCGTCAATGACCCCTCTCTCCCGTCAATGACCCCTCTCTCCCGTCAATGACCCCTCTCTCCCGTCAATGACCCCTCTCTCCCGTCAATGACCCCTCTCTCCCGTCAATGACCCCTCTCTCCCGTCAATGACCCCTCTCTCCCGTCAATGACCCCTCTCTCCCGTCAGGCCTGAAGGAGTTAAAGATGATTGGCTGCTCCTGGTGCTCCTTGTCAGCCCTGTCCACCCCAAGCCTGCCGTGCCTCCGTTCCCTGGACCTGCGCTGGGCAGAGGGGGTCAAAGACTCCCAGATCAGGGACCTTATCACACCTCCAGGTGAGTGGAGCCACAATGACGGCGGTCTATTCAGATAAAGACATGATGCAAGGAGTCAAAGGATTGGAGATTCACTCAATGCCTTTACATGTTTGAGCCAATCGGGCGTGAGTAGGTTAGGTTAGTGGTTAGATTCGAGTGTTTCGGGGTGACGGTTAAGCGTTTGTATTGAACCGCGTGTCATACATCTGGCTCTGGTGCGTTTAACACCCGGTACGTCGTCGACCCTTCCCCTCAGGCTCCGACAGTCGGTCGCGGTTACGTGGCTGCACGGTGCTTCGCCTGGCCGGCCTGGACATCAGCGACTCCACCCTGAGGCTGATCCTGAGACACATGCCCCTCTTAGAGAGCCTGGACCTGGCCCACTGCAAAGACCTCACCGACCAGTCCGTGTGCCTGCTCACCTCAGCCGGGACGCACACCCGCAATACGCTCACAGAGATCATCCTCGCAGGTACGTGCACGACAAGTTTTGTTCGTGGTGGTAGGCCTACACAGAGCGCACCAGAAATTAATCAGTTTCAGCGGTAAAATTAGGGTGAATTTAGCATTTATTAGATGGCGAGAGCTGAAGTTTGTGTGAACAGTGATGCAGAGTTGGCTACGTTTCTACTTGACAAGCAGGTTACGTCACCTCATTTAGCCAGTTGGCTAGATAGTCAAGGAAAGATTAGTGCCAGTTACTAGATTGACGATGACAGAGAAACAATTATTAGATGTAGAAAAGCAATCGATGGTCTTGTTTATTTGTATGAGCGCAAATCCGTTTTAGGAAGGTTTCTCCAGTCGGCCCAGACGGAAGGCTAACGTTAGTTAGCTAAGTAATGATTCCTTTTGCTGCTGGAAAATCGTGTTATAATCTGGTGTTCTATGCAAAAGACAAAAACACTAGCATGCATTTGACCAAACCTAATACATAAGCGACTATTGCTTGGAAGAAGCAATTACTTAGCATTTTAGCTAGATTCAGCCTTGTGCAAACTGGTCAAAATGCTGATATTGTTCCAGATTCCGATTGGGGTTTCATGTTCCATAGAAAGCCCTCAACGAGTCTCAGAAACGCAATACATACAGTCCCGATGACGTTTTGATTGGTTTGGCTGTTTACTTCGTTTATTCTGTGTTCCGAAGTTATGGAACGGACCCATCAACTTCGACCCCATCCAAAACGAATGTGTGTGTTCATTGCTCCAGCATCGACAGTTGCAGTTTACACTGTATCAGACCAGTCAGTATGCTCTTAGTAATGATAGTGTCAGATCCTAATGGAGTTATAAAACCCATATTCAACTTATTGTGGATAGGTGGCGTAAACTAAAGAAGACCAGTAAAATCACCACTAGTCATGATTTTCCATGAGTTGGTATCCTTGTGTATAGCAGTTAGACGCTCACTCTTATTCCCCAAATTCTGATCCCCCACCCAGGTTGTAACAAGCTGACAGACACCTGCCTGGCCTACCTAAAGAGGGCCCCCAGCCTGGAGCTGCTTGACCTGCGGGGCTGTAAGGCCGTGACACGGCGGGCCTGCGAGGCCTTCATCTCCGACCTCTCTCACTGCGCCCTGTTCTGCATGATGGAGGAGAAACTCATACAAAGGATATCCTAAAACAAGAACCCCACCCCCGCTCCTCGCTCAGACCCCAATACAGACGCTCTACCCCAGGGGGCTGGGGGGCATGTGGAGACCGACCAGGCAGGACGTTGCTGTGGACCCCCCTCCCCTGAAACTGAGAGGAAGCGCTCCAACTGGAAACCCCAGGAACGGAGAAAAGGCGGTATTTTCTCACCGCCCTCCCAGACTGAAAGGGGAGATAGGAGGCTGATGTTAAGGTTAAACGGGGGCTAGCAACGCACCACTGGGGTGTTAACCGTCGGTTCCATGAAGACCTCCTGGGAAAGGACTAGCAGGTAGGTCTGCTGTGCCCCAACATTTCCTGGCCACAGATTTCTGCTAATTTCCAAACGATTCCACGTGTTTCGCGACCCCGCATTTGGGTTGTTCTGTCTTGTCCAAAACACACGTGGCCTCTGGCCGCTAAATGGAAACGTGCGTGCGTTCATGAGTGAAAGAGGTTGAGTGAAACGGTCTCAAGGTTGTTGAGACATCAAGCATTACCACCCCCGAGTAAATCAGGTTTCCCGTTCCAGAGGGTGGGGTTTCATAAACCCCACCCTATGCCCAATGTAGTGCCCCTATGCCCAATGTAGTGCCCCTAGCGCTTTTGTCAAACACAAGGCACCCTGTAGAGAGTAGTGCCAGTTGAGACTCCGGCCCAGTGTTAAGGACTTGACTGCCCATACATCTGTGGATTTCATGAACAACTGAATAGTTGTAACTTTGAGGCACAGGAGAGGTGACAATGATCAAATGCACTTAGGAGTTTAGATAAGTGCCATCCCTTTTTTATAAGATCCCTTGGTTTTCAGCTCTCATCCTCAGAAATGCATTTCCCTCATCTGTTGAAAACATGCTGCTGTCAATCTTATTGGATGAAACTGTACCATGTCATTATTTGTATCCCCCATTTAGTACACCGCTCTGGTCAAAAATAGTGTACTAAACAAGGAATAGGGTGCAATTTGGGGTGCATGCATTCTCTTTAACAAACTCAATCACTACCACCAGCAAGCGCAGGTCTTGAAACTTCCTAGTCGTTCCTTTTAAATAAACTGATTTGAAAGAATGTGTTCTGTCATTTAACCGCCCCCTCCTGTTTTTTCCTAGACTGGTGTTTTGTCTTTTAATTTTAAAGATTTGATTGTCTTCTCGTTGCCTTTTACACTGTTTAGTTTTGTTCTTCCTCCGCACAAATGTTATGTGTTGAACCGGAGGACGAGTCCCAAATGGAAGCCTGTTGTGCACTATATAGACCTTTTCTAGGGTATTAGGGTGCCATTTGAGATATTTCTCTTGGAGAATTGTTCCTGGTGCCCTACTGCAGCTGCTCAGTAGGATTGTACATGCTGTAGTATTGCATTTAAGGATATTATTTTCTGAAAATAACTTGTTTTCTGTTCATTTGTGGTTTTTACAAGAAAATAAAAAAAAGTCTAAAATGAGTGGGTGTGTCTTGATTAAAATACAGATTTAGGCTTAGTTTCCACAACCTATGATGTTTGTGGGGGTGCAGTGTATATACTTGGCATTGTAATCCGTTCACTCCATAAGCTTTTAGGAATTATAAAACAACTGTTTAATGGCATTCATTCATTAGTGGTTATAACATATAGCAGTGGTCCCTGGGAAATGTACTTTTCAGAAGTAGCCATCTCTGCTGTAGTGCTTATTAAAAGTCCAGCCCCCTCCCAAGCAAAACAACAACCAAAATGCGAACTCTACATTAGATCCCCCATTTCAAAAATTCAAGATAAAATTCAAGTAAAAAAGATTAAGTCTAAAACAACTTGCAAGCTGATATTAGCATTATGTCCCAAATGTCAACCCATTCCATGGTGCCTTGGAATAGGATGGCATTTCAGACACACCCTAATATGGTATTTCCCATGTAACAATGTCCAGGGTAGAAAACAAAAACTCAAGTAAAAAAAACTAGCTTGTAGAGGTCCAGGTTTGTCTGTGTTGAAACCCCAGTCTACTGTGGGTTCAGGATTGTGGAGAAGGAGAATGGGTGGAGCTTGTACCCTGCTCCACTGTAGAACTTATTCTGGAACTCCACCCTGGGAAGAAAGAAGATCATTAGAGACTGTGTGTGTGTGTGTGTGTGTGAGTGTGAGTGTGTGAGAGAGAGAGAGATCACCGAGTCAGAGAGACCGGTTTAGTGTCCCATCCAGAAGACACCAAATCTTAAGACCCAGAAAGAGGAGCACCTCCTACTGGCCCACCAACACCACTCCAAGCATCTGGTCTGTGAAGAGGTTGAGGCCACCTGGCTTTGTCGGTCTGTATTCCTGTACACTGTGTGGTCGGGAGAGATTCAAGTCATTGAGGGGGCACCGATTCGTGTACGACCTACCAGTGCAGTCTGAGCGCGTGCAGGAAGGCCGACAGCCCCTCCATGATGAGCAGGATGGAGACAGTGAGCGTGGCGAAGAAGGAGAAGACTACGACGAGAACTACGCTACCCACGTAGCCCTGCCACGACAGCGACACGCGCATCACCATCACCCACAGCACCTCGGACAACTCTGCAACACGCGCGCGCGCGCGCACACAAGGTCGGCACGACGACGGAGAACAGAGACGTGTATTCAGAAAATAAGACGGGTGACGTTTGTGTCTGTGCGTGACTCACGTGCGTGCGCGAGGCTGAGGGCCCACAGTCGTAGGTAGGAGGCCGTGTTGGAGATGCAGCCCAGGCAATATTCTATGGTGTGTATCGCCTGGTGCATGAACACATCCGCCGTATCGAAGTCCTGCAGGGAGAGTTGTTTATAGGGCGCCGTTATATTTCGGTTCAGTATACAACGTTCCCCGTCTGATCACAGACTATTTCAGTCCCCGGTCACCAGTGGGGGTGCAATTATGAGGTATAGCAGAGAACCACCAGTGTTCAGGATGTCTGGTTCAGGATTTTATGGCCCCACTCCTGAGGGAGGAATGTGCTAGTTTTGTCTTACTCTCACATCGTTTTGCATATCCCCCTTTTCACTAGACACATAAAATACAAGATGGGCCTAACACAACCAGTCTAATGTTTCCATGTGTATGTTAATGAACACCCTGTTTAATATCTTAAACCTCCCTGCCTTTCATCCACCTTTTCCACCACGACCCCCTTCCTCCTTTTTCTCCTCTCACCTCTGCCTCTACCGCTCCTCCTCCCTCAACGTCGCTTTGTAGTGTGTTGATGGAGCTGGTTTCTGACACCAGAGGGCGCTCCTCTCCCTGGCGAGCTTCTCCCTAGTCAAGACATGTGGCTTCCGTTACTTCCTGTCAGAGGGCTGAAGTCTAGAACCATTACCTCAGCTGGGAAAACAGTCATTGGACAGTAGCAGTTTGACTTGTTTACTTACAAGCAAGAACGTAGCTACACACTTCCAATACTCTTTCAGTCCACTCACCACTCTGATGCTAGCTCTTCTTCTGTGGTTGTAGTAGAGATAGAGTGGTTTCCCTAGTAACAGGACAGGCACTGAGGCAAGAGCTACAACCACCAGAACCTTCTGGACTATCATCTGGGGGCAGCAGAAGAGAAGACACGCATTACGACGACAACAAAAAAACGATGTTTGCTAAGTGTCTCGACTAGTTGTTTGTTAGTTTCTGTGCGTTCCATACCTGTCCATTGTAGAGAGGCGGGTTGTCCTTGTTCTCGGCGAAGAGGAACATGTCTATGAAGTGGATGAGGATGCTGGGAGCCCGGTCCGAGACCCGTGGGCCGAACACCAGCCACTTGTACACCACCATGAAGACCAGGTAGCCGAAGAGACACAGCAGGAACAGCAGCTCCGGGATTAGTACCAGAAACACACTGCTCAGCTGGTTGAAGTGACTGGAGACGGAGAGAATAACTTCAGGATCACACAAACTGATAAAAATACTTCAGAAAATGCATAAAGACCAAAGCTTATTTCTCACGAGAAATCCATAGATACGGATATTTATTTTAAATAGTTTCCTTTTATGAACTGACAGCCAAAAACTATAGATTTTGAAGCAGAAATACTTGGGGTCAAAAATGTATTTTCCACCGATATTCAAAGGTTGTCTTTTGAAAGAACTTGGCGGTCACAGCGGAAGCCGAAACTTACATGTAGTTGAAGAATGACAGGCAAACTCCGAAGGTCATGTGGATGACCCCAATGATGACGGACATCTTCATCTTGTAGGAGTTCAGGAACGTCAGATGGTTGTTGGCTAGCCGCCAGATCTAAAGGTCAAAGGTAAGACAAATCACAGCCATTTTGGAATGTGTTCAATTCAAGATTTCCTGTGGTCAAAAGGGGGAAAGACCATGGAGAATGGGGAAGAATAATTTTTTGTTGATTTTAGCATCCAAAGAATCGCAGTACAATAAAAGGGCATTGCTTCTGGACTGCTATTTAGCCTTTGGATGTGTTAGTAAAAGGTTGGACTTGACAATGCATCTACTTTTGCCTTGCTGACCAACCCAAAGCCCTGCTTCAAGGACAGAGGTCCAGTCCGGCATGGGAACAGGCCCAGAGTGAAGCCCGCACTCTGAGCAAGACCCAATCAGTCCAGCAAATCCCTCTGGATAAGACTGCCTGCTAAATCAGTGGTTTACCGCCAGGCCCCTATCACCTGTCTGAATGAAATGTTAAATGATGCTGTTACCGGGTCGATGCCAAACGGGTACGGTCCCAGGAACACTCCGGTCACGTTGGGATCCAGAGTTAGATACCGGTTCCCCTTTAGAGTCTCATCACTGACACACAATGGAGAGGAATATATTAGTGTGTGTGTGTGTGTGTGTGAGAGAGTGCGTACGTGCGTGCGTGCGTCCACCGACCTCCAGTTGTAATGCTGGAACATAGGTTGTATGTGCCAGCCCGAGGGGAAGGGGCTCAGGCCTTTACTGAAACACTCGTTATAGACTGCTCCCGTATAGACCGAGAACAGACCCATCAACAGGATCAGGTACCGACCGCCGAACATCATCTGAAAGATCTGAGACAGACGCACAGGGACGGAGGGAATGACTGGGGCGGTTGAAGTAACTTTCAGCAGTAATTCAGGATTATTTCTATTTTTAGTTCATTTAGCAGACGCTTTTATCTAGAGCTGTACTGGAAACTTGAGGTCAGAGGGGGCTGACGGAGCGGTTAGCGTCTCTAGGGTGTAGCGAAAAACTGAGATGGTTGTATGGGATTGTTTTGATACGAGTCTTGACATTAGAAGGCTGTTCTCCTGTATGTGTGTGTGTGTGTGTGTACGTACCTCGTTATCGCTGGCCCGTAGCTTGGGGTCACGTTCCTGCAGTACCATCCACAGGGCGGCCGTTGTCATGAGGAGGCCATGACCCACGTCCCCGAACATCACGGCAAACAGGAAAGGGAAGGTGATGATGGTGTACAGCGCTGCGGGTGGAGACACGGGACGGCTCAGAACACAGAGAGGAGCTGGTGTGTGTGTGTGTGTGTGCGCGTGTGCGTGCGCGTGCGTACCTGGGTTGACCTCTCTGTAGCTGGCCACCCCGTATGCGTCTACGATGCTCTGGAAGCCGGATGTGAAGGAGTTGGTGTGGAAGAGGGTGGGCGGTGGAGCGCTGGTGTCCGGGAGGCGGTTATAGAATGAGTCCAGGCCGCTACCATTCTTCCTCTGAGAAAGAGAAAATGAGAGAGAGAGAGATTCTCGTAATTACCTAGAAAATAAAATAATTGTAACTGTAACCTATATATCCGCAGTCTAATGATGTATCCCCCTAACCCAAATCCTGTATTCTCCCCTGACCTCCCCCTTATCTTACCGATCCCTCTATCAGAGCGCTCTGCAGGAGCAGTAGCTTCCGGACGGGACACCAGGCCTCGGCGATCAGACACTTGTCGGTGACGGACGGGCTGCATTGGTTGAGCACGGCCTGGACGGCCTTGCACTTCTGGACGCTGACCTTCCACTGTGGGAGGGCTGCCACTGAGCGATACACCAGCTGCTGGAGATAGTCCTCCGTCTGGGAGAGGACCTGAAGGAGACCACGGGAGGGGTTAGGAGCGTGTCTGCAGAATATTGCTGCTCCAAAATGAGCCCGGGGGGGAAATCAGGAGGGAGGAGTGGTGTCCCAGGGGATTCCTGTTTGAATCTGTCCCACTCACTGTTTTGAGTTCCAGTATTCTTCCCTGCAGCCGGTCCAGAATGTCTTCTCTCTCCATCGCTCCTTCTGGGTAAACAAAGGTGCGGGTGTGAAAGCTGAGTGGAGGAGAGGTGGAGAGAGAGAAAGGGAGGGAGGAGAAAAGAAGGCCAAGAATAATGACATCAGATAAGGAATTCAAAATTCCAAGTAATAATGATGATTGGATCTGTTCCCGCTAACCAATCACAGATCTTCTTGACTTTCTGTCCAATCTGCTCGCCCCAGTAAGAGATGAGGAAGACTGTCCACTGTATCACCTCGCCCTGAGATTGGTCAAAAGGGAGGAAGTAGGAATTAGAAACAAATTCAAAAATCTACATTTTTGGCATAGAACTGGCAAGAGGTTTTGGAAAAAAATCCATGTTTAAAATACTTTGAAATTAAAAGAATATTTTGAGCTACAATATTGTACCCCTTTAACAATGTAGGAAATTATATTCTTCATAATCGAATCCCGTAGCATTCTTCTTTTTTTCCTTTCATTGGTCTTCTCTACTTTCCATCCCTCCCTCGTAGTCATCCTGCCATGTTCATCGTAATTTTTTCCATGTCTTACCGTATCAGGTAGCTCCAGTCTCTCCTCCATCTCCCGGAAGTCGACGATGATGTAACCGCGGCACGCTCGCCATAGCAACCGCTCAAACGACGGAACCTTCCACGGGTGGACTACGCCTGCCACAAAACTGGGGAAACCGGTGAAGAAGAGCGGCCCTGAGTGCTTCCCGAAGGACAGCCTATTCCCTACATACGGCACTTCATTTGCAACTAGTACATTCTGGATATTTGGACATCTCTCACCTCAACCTGATGTCTTGTCGGCTGTCCAGCAAGGCTACAGTCTCCAGAGAGGACCGGGGAACCTGAGAAGGACAGGGGAACGACGGATATCAACACTGCTTCATACATACACACACAGTACATAGATACTTACATACTTTCAAGCAGCAGTCTTTATGTATGTTGTACCCCTTGTGCGATTCTAGATTTACTTGGTGTTCACCTGGAAATCTTAATCAGAACCAACCTTATCTGACAGAACAGGTTTATAGTTACCAATTCAAATGTTGGTTTAGAGACATGTGTTTAGTAGATAAACAGCGAGAGCATGCTGGAATATGTAGTTCTTACCTATGATATAGTAAGAGAGTAGGCTTAAAGCTTTAGGTCCTATCTATGATAGGTTGAAGGAGCATGCAGGGAGCTGTAGTTCCTACCTGTGAGACAGTGAGGGGGTGTGTCTGGATCAGAACCCCTCTGTATTGACTGAGCTGGGTCAGCTGATTCCTTAAGTTGTCTCTGTTCCTGGACACCTGGACCAGTCAGAGAGCAGCAGATTCAAAACACAGTGGAAATACCCAGCCACGCACTAGTATTGAGTCCCACAGCTGTTTGTGCATTTCACTTCTGTCGTAACCCCTCTCTCCTATTATCCCCTCCTCCCTTTCCCCTCTGCCTCACCTCTCGTAGGTCCCTGGCCAACCTCTCGCTCTCCTCCTCGATGGCCATGAGTTCTCGTGGCTGGGGGGCATATGGTACAGGGCTGGGCAGCGGACCGGTCAGGGGCGGGGACAGGGAACGGGCTATCTCCATCTCCAGGTAGGCTGAGGGCGAGCGAGCAGGGAATTGGAAGAAAGGATTTAAAGGAGAAGAGGAAGGAAGGGAAGGAGAAGAGGAGAGATGGACAGAAGGATGGTCGGGAGAGGAAGACAACGGCGCGAAGAGGAGGCCTGATGTAAGCCAATGTTGCATATGCAAACATGGTCTGACATTAACGGGGCCACGGTCAGAGGAACTTACTGAAGGTCTTCTCCATCTCCTCACATCGCCGCACCTCATTCACAAACTTCCTCTGGAACGAGTTGACATTGGGGTTCAACTAGAGAAGACAGAGAATAAGGAAAAATCAGAGAGAGATGATATATGGTAAGAATCAACATTGATTACACATTCATAAGCAACATAGAAAATAAAGCTTATCGTCTTTTATTTTTACTGAAAAGGCTTCTCAGCACTTTTACAACTTTATTATTAAGACTCACGTCTCGGAATTCGACCAGTCCCAACTCTCCGAGCTCACTGACGCAGTTGTAGGCAGAGCCCGACTGGAGGAACAGCTGAACGAGACAAACCTCCTCGCTCCGAAAGAACGCGCCCATGGTGACCTGCGGAAACGAGTGGCGAATTAAGCAATGAGTTTGAAAAGATATTGTAGACTACTGGTTAAAAACGACAGATATGTAACATTTGTTTAAAAGGAGAATAGCTTGAGTGTCAATTTGTTCGTGCTATCATACAAACTTCCAGTCACTGCACTGTGAGAGTGACAATGAGCTGGGTCCAGGCTAAAAAGCAAATGTAGTAGTTTTGAATATTACCAAGCGGCTGATTAAATCTCAAACTAAGAAGCTAATAAACTAGAGCTAATAATAAGTTGTAGGCATCCAGGGGAAGATGATGGGTACGGAATTCTACAACCAGTCAGAAGCAGTGTGGCTACCAACTGAATAGATACAAGCTAATTTCTCATATGACACAGATGGCGGGACAGTAATTGAGTTTAGGATAAGGGGAAGAGAACAGCACACTATCACATGTGATGGCAACTAGAGAGACAGGAAAGGGGACATAAACGGATGGAGAGATAAAGAGGGTGTTTGAGAGAAGTAGAGAACACATTCACTCAATCCTAAATCAAAGTCAGCTGATGCCTGGATGGGGTCAACTTTAAAGTATTGAACTGCATGGTGTGTAAATAGTTGTACAAATAGATAGTTGTAACATCACAAACAGTGATTTGTTTACGAAATCCTGGGGGCAGTGATTAGCTGGGTAACTTCAGACGCAAAATAGTTTTTACTTCCGATATTCGTAACAAAAACTGTCAACGAGTGACATATCTAGCTAGAAAGATAGAGGAAAAGTCGTTTTTCGTTCCATTTTCAAAAAGTGACTATGTTCATTTCAAGTAATTAGATATGCACTCACAGCCGTGAGACCATCTTAAAGATCCATTAAGCAGGACTTATTTACAGAAAAAATACATCGTTTTTTACACATATTTACGCACTTCTAAGACGGTCCCTAACCCAACCGCTGCGCTAGAAAGCAGCAAAGCCTCATTAGTCAAACCCTCCCTTAGTACCAGCTAATATAAACAAACTATCCACACAAAAACACGTGTACCTTGTTCTCTACCTCATGTTAAGCTTGATATATAATGCTTAAAATCTTAAGATGAGAACTATTGACAAGCCAAGATCGAATATCGAAAATGAAACCATATTTACCGCGGTGTTGGCTAGCTTTAGCAAAATTAGATGCAGCCCAGATAGGGGAGAAATAATATTACAGTACAGTAACTAACTAGGATACGATTAGACACATCACACGAATATCTAACTAACGTACTGTTACTCATGAGTCACTGCTTTACATGTATGTTCCAAAACGTCCAGTAACGTAAGCTACTTGCTAGCTAACGTAGATGTCAGAGATATTAGTGTACTTCTTTCTGGCTGTCATCAGCTAGCTAACGTAACGTTGTCTTTAGCTAGCAACTAAGTTTAAATGCTAACATTAGACAGCAAGCATACATGTCTGTACTCATGCCGGGTACATCAACAATTCTGAACTCTCATCAAACAAATGTCTTCGTGAGGTACTAGATGGCTTCACTGGCAATAATATGAACGGTGAAACTTACTGTTATAGAGCTAACGATCAACTACTAGTGTAGTAGCTAGCTCGCAGCATAGATATCCGTTGTTTTTGCTGCTATCCCAGCATTTTTTTCCTCCTCGCTTCAGGTTTGTGCACTCAGTACCACTGCACTAGCAGAGATGTAAACAAAGGGAGTCGGCGGTACACGCGAAGGTTAAATTTGGTAGATAACGAGTTTAGACTTGAAAACAGTTTTTCCTTGTGTTTCGTTTTCTACGTTGACTGTTCCAATCTCAAACTAACGTGGCGTCTCCAAGATATTTTATATTCCGTCACTGTCGGATTAAAGATTTTGCTGAAATGTAATTAAAATAAGGCAGGAGATATTTCTAAGTACACGCACTGGGATTTGACAGTTTTGTAGTTTTATTATCCAAAACCAGTCTTCACTTGAATTACTAATAAGGTAAATGAAAAACATGCATAAAACAAGCATTTTATTAAGAGGGAGAAAGGGACAATTAGCATGTTTTGTTTTTCAACAGTAAATCATCTTTGAAAATGAAAACAATGCTCTTATAAAATCATTCACATTTTACCAAAACGGTGGGAAAAATTAAAAAGGTATATCAGTAAATGGATGGAGACAATGTAATGCATGAAATCACAAACGGTAAAATGAGGACCACATTGCGACTACAAATCAACAAAATGAGTCACTAAGCGTTAAATCATTGTTGATCTCCATCCTACATTGTTGGCGCAGTGATTTTGCTGCTCCCTCTCTGTGTGTTACACAAGGTTCTACTCATATTTTGATTAAAAACCTATCTACAATATGATCTGTGTTAGCTGTCCATAGCTGTTTAGGTCCAAATTGCACACATTTCCCTACACATTGCACTACTTTACTTTAGACAATAGTATGCACTATGGACAATATCCCATGACTGGTAATAATATGAAAATGTATGCACTTAAACACTGTATGTCTCTGTAGATACGAGCATATGCTTAATTACTTAAATGTATGGGTGAACGACTCCAGGATTCTTCTAAGACCCAACATGTACATTCCAAGTAGCCTGAAATCTAAACTGATCTGACCTGTTTGAACTATTGTCAGCAGAGCATATCAATTACGACTCTAGGCTAGAGCTGCCCAACCCTTTTCCTGTAACTCTACTGTCCTGTAGGTTTTTTTCTTCAACCCTATTTGTGACTAACATGACTTAAGCTTTTCATTCAGCTAATAATAAGAATCAGGTGTGCTAAATCAGTTGGAGAGCAAACCTACAGGAGAGTAAGTCTCCAGGAACAGGGATGGGCAGCCCTGGTCTTGGCTTACATTTTAGCCTGAGATAATTATCCAATCAGACTGTTACCCTTTGGATTGACTACTTGTGTGTCCCAAATGGCACCATATTCCCTATTTAGATCATTACTTGTGTACAGGGCACTATATTTGCCAGACATACTGAATTCCTATGCTGCTCCATTGCTCCATACATAATTCAGTCTTCGAGTGACACTGTTAAAGTATTTTGTGGTGATAAGGGAAAAGGGTAGCGGCAATCAAAACCCTATTTGCATGTGGGTGTTCTTGCACTGGCCCATCAAATCAGGTTCTAGGACCAGTTAGAACTTGTCTGCTTCCTAAACCACTGGAAGGTGGTAATTCAGACTCACAGTGGAGTGGAAATCCCCTTCATGGGCTTGGCGCTTGGCTGGGGCAAGGATACTGGGTAGCCAGACAAGCATTATATAGACAATGAGGTGCCATTTACACATGCCCGTGGTGTTTTCCCCTGCCGTCTTTGCCACTGTGACCTGGCTGAGGTCGGCCTATCTCAGCCCCCTGGTATGTCCTTTGAATCCAGTTGCTGTTACAGGCTGTAGAACTTCAGGCTCCTGTCCATTCCGGTGGAGGTGAGGAACTGGGCGTGCTCCCCGAACGCCACACCAGTCACCACCCCGGTGTGTTCTGGGTAAAATTGAAAAACCAGAGAAAATTATGATTGTTTATATGTGGTATTAACTAGCTGTTATCATCTAGTAGGTGTTAAATGCCTTGCTCATAGGCAATCACAGTTTGTCACCTTAGGGATTTAAACCAGCAACCTTTGGGTTCCTCACCACGACAGCTCCAAAATGCTAGGCTACTGACTATTCACAGGAGTTAACAGTTTTTCTTACCTGTAAAGTTGAGCACCTCGGACCACTGCTTGCAGATGTAGACCCTAATGTCAGTGCCACCGACAGCCAGGTACGTGCCACTCTGGTCGAACACCAGAGACTTCACCTGATGGACAGGAGAGGTCCGCATATTATTTAAAAAAACCTGGTAAATCAAACCCTGAATGCTGATAAGCCTTCGTATATACCATGACTTAGTGCTGTGTCCAGGCACTCTGCAGTGTCGTACATATTAACAGTTTTACAATATGTGTACGACACGTATGCAATTACTGCACTTTTTAAAAAACAATTTCTGATGGATCTGTAAGGCCAGTTACAGAAATGGAGCATTTGGCAAGAGCACAAGGACATGTTCAGGAGCCAGGCAAGATGGTTAGCAGGCTACATGGTACACATTTTATTCATTTCCTACACAGTGCAATACTGTGGAAATAACTCATTGTCTTCTCACTTCATAGTTGTTGTCCAGGGTGATGGTCTTGAAGTTCTTCAGTTTCCTCAAATCCCACAGCTTCACTGAGCTGTCCTGGGCTCCTGGAGGGATGACAGGACAGGAGGACGTGTCAGGTGGAACAATGTGACGCACACGCTGGGCGTCCTTGTAAGGGCGTCCCCCTGATTGTTAGGTGGTTGTGTTGTGGTTCGTAGGACATCTAGTGGCCTCACCTGTGGCCAGGTAGTATCCGTTCTCAGAGAAGGCGATGGAGGTGACGGGCCCGGTGTGGCCAGGGAAATTGGCCACGTTGGTGCGTTCCTTCAGGTCCCAGATCTTGATCTGAGAGTCAGCCGTGCCCGTCCCGAAGATCAGACCGTCCGGGTGGAACTGGGCACAGGTCAGAGCTGGACGGGGGCACAGTGAAGCAGAGGGAAACAAGGTGAATATGCCCTTACATTGTTAACGGTGGGCTCTTCAGTGAATTCAGCGGGTAGGGTGGTTAAGAATGTGGTGTTGTATTTATTTCGGAAACTCTGGTTGGGGTTCCGAAATGAATGCACAAAGCCTCTTAGAATAGGATTGCTGTTCTAAGATCAGTTTAGTCTTTTACATCATAACGAACAACATCATTTGGACTGATGCTAGTCTGAGAGGCTTCGTGGTAAACAGAGCCAGGTTAGAATAGATCAGGGTTGGTTAAATATTGACAGTGTTAATTTATCTATTTAGATAGGACAGATAACCTAGCATGTTAGGGGTCTATTATATGGGAAATAATTGGCGGGCTTCACAAAGGTCTTTGGCTCTGCTCCATTTAGGAAGCCCTACTTTCTAAAAGACAATAAAAGGAAGCATTTCTATTGCAACATGTTGTGAATGAAAATGGAAAGAAAAGTGACTAAAGACATCCTGAGTTGGCTAGACTTGATAATCCACAGCACATGCACACCAGATTGACATGGCTGCACATCCTGCCTATCCGGAGTGGTTGCACATCAAGCCTCCTCATACTACTGAAACCGCGCCGCTATGGAGTCCACTCAGGTTCTCAATATAAACAACAACCACAAAAAAGAGAACCACTGACCACATCCCGCTGCCTCGTCGGTGACCTTGGTGAGGACACGACCCGTCTGGATGTCAGAGAAGGCCCAGTACTGAGAGAGAGCAAACAGAGCTATTTAAAATAATAACAACAAATTGTGATGTAACAGTCTTAATTAGGGAAGCACTAGTTTCTTTGTGTGTTAAACCTGTGCCAGGCGGCCAAAACACCACTAAAATATTCACGCTTCTTCTATTCCTGCACTTTTGAAGACACTGTTTTACTGTAACCAGCGAGCTGTGTCCAAATGCAGTATAGTGACCAACACTGGTTTGTGTGTTACCTGGTCCTCGGAGGAACTGAGCAGGTAGTCTCCGGTAGCGTGGAGCGAGAGCCCGGTAACGCCGGCCTCGTGAGCCCGTATCACCTGGACACAGTTGCCCCCCGTAACTGACCACACGCGGATGGTGCTGTCCGGAGAGGCCGAGAACACGACCGACTGGGGAGAGAGAATCACAGTGTGTCATGCCAATGCAAGACACTTGCTGACTATTTAATAGGGGGGTGGGGGTGTGTGTTACCTGAGAGGGGTGAAAGATGACTGAGGTAACCTTTTTGGTGTGTCCCTTCAGGGTGGCAACAATCTGCTCCTCCTTCTTATCAAACACCACCACATTCTTATCAGCCCCACCTGTAGAGGGAGACGGATCGACGAAGAAAGACTGAGAGGGTCCCTAATTCCATCCCACCACAGATAAACATTTCCATGAGCAAATCATCTGGTGGGACAATTTTGTTCTAAATACTTCGACAAGAATCCTAAACAGACTAATATAGACAAAAGACTTCACAGTTGACAGATTACCATTTCGAAACTTGATTACATTGGGCTACAATCAGAACTATTTATGCGTGGAATTATTTTCTAAAATAAATGGGGAAAATAAATCTGATTTTTTTTATTTTTTTTATTTGATTTATAGTCAGGGAATTTGGCTGACTATTGGGGAACCCAGGGTGTGTAGAATGAGAAACGATTGTACAGGGAAAAACAGTCCCTCTCACCAGTGAGCACTTTGTTGGTGTCGGCTGGACAAAGATCTAGAGACAGGATCCCTGGAACACTGGCACTGTGGAGACCCTGATAGAGAAACCGAAACCGAGTGAGACAGGGAGAAAAATGTAGACGGAGAGAGGGCTTGAAACACGCTACGGGAGAAAATGTACCAGAATGATGGCAAAAAACCAAAAATAATACATTGTTCCATAGCACTTGAATATGAACTGCATTACGGAACAGGCAACTCACAGCATGGGTAGCCACTTGTCTGTACTTCCCGAGGTCCTCCGATCGGACAAGCTCTTCCGGAACGGTCTTTCCTCTCTGTGGGTGAGAGGTGGGGGAGGGAAACAAAAACATTGAGGAAAAACATTTCTGACCGCATGGCTCGATCGCAAATATGTACGCTTTAGCGTTATACTCAGCAAAGACCGAAACCAACACATTATGACTGAACATGCTAAACAGAACCGCTATAGGTTACCTTCTTCCTCTCCGTGGTCAGGACGGTGGCCTTGTCTTGGAGCTGTGGAGAGGAGTGGACACCAAGACGTTAGCAACTCTGTGTCGCACCGTGTGACCCAACGACAGCGTGACCGATTGGCCGGTAGGCTATTGATGTACGGGTGTATCTTTTACCTTCTGGATGATGTCCATCGTCATTCCCACCTGCTCGCTGACTTCCATGGCGTCTGCAGCTCCTCCCGCCTGTATGGAGAAAAGAACATGCGTGCTGATTATGAATTAGGAACACATTACTATGTAATTAGATGAACCAACAAATAACAATACTGAATTCTTCACACAGAAACATTTACTGTAGCCATTTAGGGGTCATTAGCTAGTCCATTACTGAAGATTAATTAGAAACTGTTCAGTATAAATTAGAAAAAAACATTTAAACACAAAATAAACATGAGCTGATGGGTTTACACAATCAAACCAGTGATTAACCGTCAAACAAAGCGATTGAGTAGCCTTCGAGCCAATCACTGACCGTGACGGAAGGCTGAGCACTGATTGCCTGGGCCACCACCAGACCCGCCTGTGGCTTCAAAGTGGCCAGAGCTACGGGCAGAGAGAAGGGTCAAACGCAGACAATAAATAACAACTGAGGCCACAATATTCACAAAGAACTTGGGTGTGCCTGTAAAATGTCCCTTATAACTGTATTACGTGTGCATAATGGGTGTACAAAAGTGTGCGCGCCCATGTGTCCTTCTCTCACCCTCCCTGGCAGCAGTGACCTCCTTGGTGAGACGGGCGATGACTCTGCAGGCGGCGTCGTGCTGGTAGAGGGCGTGGCTTAGCTCCTGGCGCGTGGTCTGCAGTTGCTGTCTCAGGGTGAAACTGTGGAGCATCACAGCATCCTGGGAGAGAGCAGAGAACGGGGGAAGGATCCCATTGGATGAGAAAGGGGGGTCTGAGAATGAGGTGAGGAGGGAAGTCACGGGAAGCGCTCAAACGGGAACATCCCGCGGACTCACCCACTCGTCCTGCAGAGACTTGAGGATGGCTGGGATACTGGTGGCCGAGGGAGCCTTGGGTCTGATGGGGTGAGAGACTGAAACGGAGGGAGAGGAGTTGATTGTTGGGTGACATCATTTAACCAGCGGCTACTGGGTGTCCTTGTTGCTGAAGTGTCAGAATGCCCTCTAGCCTAGATCTGACTGGGTATCATGTGTTACTGGTGTGAAATGGCTAGAACATTGGTATTCAAGCTTGTTTAGAGGGGATACATTTTTTTTCTGACAGTCTCGAGAGGCCATTCTCTGGCGACCCCTGATGCGATTAACACAATCTTATTGATTTGAATATATTGATTTTACATTGCCAAATAACCTTAGTGATTATATTTAGAATATTGTCAAGGGCTGCAAATTGCTTTACAAGGGCTGCAGATTCTCTGGAGGTGATGGTAACAATGCTTTCTGGGTGACAGTTGTTGATGTCCTCAAGATTCCCTGGTGCTTACAGGGGCAAGGACAGGGCCAGAAGCAATATTTATGCACATGGGGGAAGAGTTGGGTGTGAAATTATATTGTTAAGCCTAATGTCATGTAGTCATAAAAAATCACAAATCCTGTTTTTTGACGAGACTAGGATTACCTGTGTAGTGCTGCTACGCGTCTGAACACTCAACGTCACGTCTCTCTCACCTTTAATGTCTATTAGTTGTTCCTCAGACAGAGGCTGTCCATTCATAGGGTCTGTTCCATTCTCCACGATGTACTTCTCGATCAGACGCCGCTCGAACACCTGGTTTGATACCGGTGACACGCACGGATGCTCCGGGACCTCATTGGAGACTGAGTACATAGATTAAGAGATGCACATTCAAATAGAAAAGTCCCCAAATGATTTAAATGAAGGGAATATTGCATAGGTTTTCTATGTAGTTACAGTAGCTATCTATATAAACTGATATCACAACAAGTTAGGAAACTACAGTAGCTGCTTGGCTGCCATGTTTCCGTTATCGTTCCAGCGAGCTAGCCTTTCAATTCACGCGCTAGGATGCTCTTCCTGGCTAGCAATTTACGACACTGATCCTCAATGTGAAAAAGGGATAGTGATATCTAGCTATAAGCAAGGTACTGTACTGTATAGAAGTCAACTCATGTTAACTTACTTGCACAAAACAGTGACATTTTCAGTAGCTAGCTTAACCCTCGTTCGTTTGTTCCAGCCAATATCACCGTATTAGTATGAAACAAAATATGTTATTCGAAGCTCTGCTCTATCAAAATATGCGTTTTTATTGTGTTTATAGAGCGATTGTAACGAAATAAAATGTACACGCAACAAAACAAAAAAAGCTGTATTCACGCACGTTACTCCGCTGCGGCGTGCCTACCACTTGCATGACGGGATACAACCCCGCCCCCTGTTCTGTAATCCATTCCGTTTCGGTTCCTTTTGATATTGATTGAGAAAACAAATTATGGATAGGAGTTGGCCTACTATGATAATACCAGAGGTGGAAAGAGTAACAAAATGTTATACTCAAGTAAAAGTACTGTTACTTAAGTGAAATTTTACTGAAGTACAAGTAAAGTTACCAGTCTAAATCTCAATCTAGTTGTTTTTAAATGAAGGAAGACCTTTACAAATTAGTGTAATAGCAAAAATAATAAAATTAAAATAAAACAGAGATGATTTTAGTAAAGATCATCCAATAAAACATTTTAAACATTACTAAAACCACTAAATATGGCATGAACTGTGGATTCAGTAGAGCATCCTTTTCTTAAACAGAAAAGACAGACTTACTACAAAACATTACATCTAAATTGGGTCAGGGACCTTCATGTATTTAAAGACCCAACTGTGCCATTGTCAGATAACAGACCTGTCGAATAACAAAACATCAAATGAACAACGTGGTCTATTCTTTTCTGTATATCTTTACACTATGAACTTTTTGTTAAGTTTGAGTAGCAGTTGGTTTTCAAAGTTAGTAGATTTCATCCTTGCCCGCTTTGCAGTGAATAACAGTCCAGCACTGCTGAATAGACGCTCACAGGCAGCCGAGGCAGGAAGACCAGTGTTGAGTTTGAGAGAGAGGTTTTTGATGTGTGGAAATGAGTTCAACAGATCCATTTTGTTTGAGATACAAGCAAGGTACCCATCTAGCTCCCCTGTACCTTGTGACCTTCTGGACTTCATTGAGGAGAAGAAATCTTCTTCATCTGATGAATGTTGCCCGACTTGCTCCACTTCTGCCTCTGCCATCTGGTCAATGTGTTGTCTCACATAGACCAGACCTGCTGAACGACAACACAACAATGCATATTTAATATTTCTGTCAATGCAGAAACTGCAAAGATTCATTTGACTGTACTTACACAACACTGGATTATTGAGTAGTAACAAAATAGACAAAACTGGGATAGATAATTAGCAACTGATTACACTATGATATAAAACAATGAAATCATACCTGTTTCTATGATTTCAGTCCTCTCAGTCCAGGTGTTCTTGAACTTTGGCAGAAGGATTGCTGCAGCAATCAGTTCAGGATCTTGCATCATCCCACCAAAAGACTTTTGGACACCATCCTGAACTGCTCTGATAAGGGGCAGACACATTTTGGAGGATGTCTCCAATCTGCTGAGTTTTGCTTGTAACTGGAAGATCACCGGCAGGAGCCACCCCATGTGTGTGTTGGTCTCAGACTGAAGAATGTTCAATGCCTTCACAACAGGTTTCATAACAGTGCAATACTCAGTCAGGAAAACAATTTCAGCTGGACTCAGCCTGTAGGACATACAACAAATGCAAATGTTTAGACATTTCTTGCAGGAATAGGTGTGGATGAAATATAAACAAAATATAAGAAGGGGAACTTTGGGAAATTATTTTAATTTGTTATTTTATACTTATTTGATTATATTGATTAAATTATATTTTAAAAAAACTCACATTTTCACTTTGAATTCTTCACAGACATTTCTGATAGCGTCTTCGCCTTTGTCTTGTATGATCCTTAAGATTCTCTCCACAGCCATGTATGTAGAGTTCCACCTAGTCTGATTTGGGCGGATGAGCTGGAGCTTGCATTTATCTTCAACAGTTTCTGCTGGCAAAATAGTTTATAAAGTAGAAGTACACAAAAAAACGACTCAATTACAGTAACGCGAGTAAATGTAATTTGTTACTTTCCACCTCTAGATAATACAAATCGATCACAGGAAGCACCAACATTTTTGTGAATCTACTTTGATCATTTATGGCAACCTAGAGAAAATAGCCTGGAGAAGAGGACCAGATCCAAAACTGACTTTACATTTAGAGTATTTCTATGGATTTATAAAAATGTCCTTCTAATTAGGTTAGATTCAATTCTGTTTGAGTAGACTACTGGAATATACTGAAGTGCATGCTTTCCTCAATCAGCAATTGAGAATTAACTTATTAAACATATACTAATATATCATAAAAAATCCTAATAAAACGTTATATGCAAATTAATTGGGCACTCCGTATCTTTTACTTGGTTGGGTTATCTAGTCTAATGCAATACAATGTTCCAAATCACGTGTGCCGTCGAAGAATTTCTGCTGCCTGCCTCATACACGCAATTTGAGCCCCATACACGCCCAGAGGCCATCTTTCCGGACTACTCTGGCGCTATTCAACATTTCTCTGGCACTGTTTGCAGTCCAAAAACACAGGCTGGAGTTGAAGCCTTACATAGATGTACGGAGAAAACCGGAAAGTAATCACCTGGATCATTTTATTAAGGTATGTAAGGCCAACAATTGGTAACTCATATTTGAAACAAAAAAATCTGTGTGGATTATAACAGTTCACAGCTCAAAATCAATTGCGAATAGGTTTCTCGGGCAGTTAGATTCAGGGATGCTCAGCGATCCAGCTTTGTTGAAGCCACTAGTTTATTGACCCTACTTTCTCTTTGTATGATTTCCTTGCATCGCCTTGTTCGGTGATGTTTGATTGTCTACATAGAGGTTGTTCGCCCTATTTGAGCGTATCAATCAACGCTGGGATGTCTTGGGCGACTAGGGGTTAAGGGGTGGGGTGTACGGTGTTGTTCTCGCTTTCCCCCCTCTTTACTCGCACAACCATCCGGTTGGTCCGAATTTCTGCATCCGTAGTCATGTAACATGACTTTAAATCAACCACACATCTAGGCTTATAGTTTAATCAACAAGTTATGTTGTTAAGGCTGGGGGACGTTGGTCTGAGAGACTCACATGGATGTTGGTGGACATTTCTCCGCATATTAGAGTTAAGATGGGGTAATTAGCCCCCCCCCCCCCCCCACCCCACCGAAAAGAACATTGTCTACTAGGGACACGATTTAAAATGTTTGGGGAAAAGGTATGTGGATGAGGATTAGGCTGAGGCGAACAAGCTATTAGGGGAACCAAATGGATGCAACTTATATTTTTTTAGATATTTGATGAAATGTTGTTTTCAGAAAAAAATAATTGTACTGGAGTAACAGGGGGGATAGTTACCCCAATTAGGTTTTACACATGTATTAAAATCCATTTAATCGGTTTTATGCATACATTTTTTGTAATAAATACCAATTACAGTTAGCAAGCACAAACTGAGCTTGTGACTGTACAAATGACATGCATAAACATAAAGGGGGTAATTTACCCAGTTACCCCTTGTAGAAGGGGTCCAGTTATCCTCAACACTCTCATCAAACATATTACTACTTTATTTAACAAGTATTCAACATTTTCTATCTTAACAAGTGGATATTTATCTGAAGGCTTTACTAATTGTACATAAAAAAGATGTATAGATCTAACTTAATTGAAACATATTTGGAAATCTTTAAACATTTGATCAACTTACATCAGAATCGTTTTGTGGATATATGTCAAAAAGTTGTGATGACACATTTTTAGTTAAGCAAGATCAGTATGGGCCAGGGAAAGCATTCGGCAAAAACTGTGGTCACACCTTATGGGATTTTTGTGAATTGCATGCGGGGGCAAGTTACCCCAGAGGGCTAGATACCTCCTTCTACCCTATATATTTTTAACTTATGAAAGTCTGATCAGTCTGATCCAACTTAGCTGTGTTAGCTTTGTTGTTGGAAAAAACTGTAAAATGATTTGCAATTACTCACTCAATAGCGATGATAACAACCTGGTACAAAACACTGAACCATGGCTGCACATTGTGTATATATAACTATATACAGTGGTAAGAAAAAGTATTTGATACACTGCCGATTTTTCCCCACTTACAAAGCAAGTAGAAGTCTAATTTTTATCATAGGTTCTCTTCAACTGTGAGTGACGGATTCTAAAACAAAAATCCAGAAAACACATTGTATGATTTTTAAATAATTAATTAGCATTTTATTGCATGACATAAGTATTTGATACATCAGAAAAGCAGAACTTAATATTTGGTACAGAAACTTTTGTTTGCAATTACAGAGATCATACGTTTCCTGTAGTTCTTGACCAGGTTTGCACACACTGCAGCAGGGATTTTGGCCCACTCCTCCATATAGACCTTCTCCAGATCCTTCAGATTTCGGGGCCGTTGCTGGGCAATACAGACTTTCAGCTCCCTCCAAAGATTTTCTATTGGGTTCAGGTCTGGAGACTGGCTAGGCCACACGAGGACCTTGAGATGCTTCTTATGGAGCCACTCCTTAGTTGCCCTGGCTGTGGGTTTCGGGTCGTTGTCATGCTGGAAGACCAAGCCATGACCCATCTTCAATGCTCTTACTGAGGGAAGGAGGTTGTTGGCCAAGATCTCGCGACACATGGCCCCATCCATCCTCCCCTCAATACGGTGCAGTCGTCCAGTCCCCTTTGCAGAAAAGCATCCCCAAAGAATTATGTTTCTACCTCCATGCTTCACGGTTGGGATGGTGTTCTTGGGGTTGTGCTCATCCTTCTTCTTCCTCCAAACACGGCAAGTGGAGTTTCGACCAAAAAGCTCTATTTTTGTCTCATCAGACCACATGACCTTCTCCCATTCCTCCTCTGGATCATCCAGATGGTCATTTGCTAACTTCAGACGGCCCTGGACATGCGTTGGCTTGAACAGGGGGACCTTGCATGCGCTGCAGGATTTTAATCCATGACAGCGTAATGTGTTACTAATGGTTTTCTTTGAAACTGTGGTCCCACCTCTCTTCAGGTCATTGACCAGGTCCTGCCGTGTAGTTCTAGGCTGATCCCTCACCTTCCTCATGATCATTGATGCCCCACGAGGTGAAATGTTGCATGGAGCCCCACACAGAGAGAGATTGACCGTCATCTTGAACTTCTTCCATTTTCTAATAATTGCGCCAACAGTTGTTGCCTTCTCACCAAGCTGCTTGCCTATTGTCCTGTTGCCCATCCCATCCTTGTGCAGGTCTAAAATGTTATCCCTGATGTCCTTACACAGCTCTCTGGTCTTGGCCATTGTGGAGAGGTGGGAGTCTGTTTGATTGAGTGAGTGTGTGGACAGGTGTCTTTTATACAGGTAACAAGTTCAAACAGGTGCAGTTAATATAGGCAATAAGTGGAGAACAGGAGGGCTTCTTAAACAAAAATCTAACAGGTCTGTGAGAGCCGGAATTCTTACTGGTTGGTAGATGATCAAATACTTATGTCATGCAATAAAATGCAAATTAATTATTTAAAAATCATACAATGGGATTTTCTGGATTTTTGTTTTAGATTCCATCTCTCACAGTTGAAGTGTACCTATGATAAAAATTACAGACCTCTACATGCTTTGTAAGTAGGAAAACCTGCAAAATCGGCAGTGTATCAAATACTTGTTCTCCCCACTGTAGCTAGTTACCAGTGATTATTTGTAAACCGGGAGGTCCCAGAACACATTGGGGCACGCAAGAGACATGGACCTGGTGGGCAAATCAACGTGAATAAAGCACATTGGTAGTTCAAACAGCGGACAACAAAAAGCTAAAACTTTCACAATTTTGTCAGGCAGTGCTGAGGCTGCAGGAATATTTATGAACTCTGATTGCTTCTAGTGGAATGTTTACAGGGCAAAGCAAAAACAGGGATGGGAAAAGACTGTCCCAGCAGGATCTGGAAGAATTAACCACTGCTAGTTACCAAACGAAGTTATGCTAGCTGGTAGCTTCCCAACATCTTCTTCTTTTTCTTCTCTTAAAGTAATGGCTGATCGCATCCATTGAAGGTGCACATACCGCTACGGTATAGTGTGAGACCACTCACGGCCTGCCTTTCCTATATCCTCCCGCTCAGACCTGTAGCCCTGAGAAAACGACATACAGCCTTAGCTACAATCCTACTCCCCTCTCTCCTAGAATACAACATATAACGCGACTTGGCCACTGACATTCTGCACCCCCCTTCCCAACATCAGTAGTTGCACACCAGATTTATATGCGCACTCTATGAGGAGATAGGCCAGGTGACTTGTATTAGTTGGTGATTTGGACACTACAGAACAAATGGTTGATATGATAAGTAGTTAATTTTCCCATGCACACTCTGAAGGGTACGCAATCTTGTATCCTTTACTTGTTTCCAATATATCAACATTTTGCAATAGTGATTTCCGAGGTTTTAAGGCAATCATTCACTTGACAGCTTTGTGGACTGATTGATCATTCCAAACGTCCATAACCAGTCCTTTTTTGATACGTCTTATATAAAAATGAATAGGTCACGTGACAAATGGAACCAAGATGGCGAAAAAAGTCTATAGTCTTTTAGGTGGTTTGAATTCTGAATGCTGATTGGTTGAAAGCCGTGGTTTAGGACACCTGGTTTTTTTGACCATATATCACTGGTATGACATCACTGGTATGCTAATCAGCATTTATGATGTAAACCACAAACCACCATGAATACTAAATCATTTGTAGACATTTTTCAAATTGAGGTTCATTATATATTGTGGAATGGTGGTTGATTGAATCATGGAAATTATCAGTTTCATTCTAAACACCAATTATTATTTTTTTAATCTTTTTAGTGTTACAAGAAGAACAGAGATTGTTTTAGATTAGTTATGCACAAAGTGGGATAGGTAGAATGCCAGAGGTCATGGAAGTGATGCATCATGTGTTCCAGCATTCCAGGTCTGAAGTATGCATACAAACTACCCTACAGCTTTTTACATCTTTCCGGTTTAAAACCTGACTGATAACTTCACATTCTAAAATACACAGGTTGTTTGCACCGGTTTCAGCTGTGGCTGTGAGGGACAAGGATGAAGGACAGTAAATGACAGCGGGTGTTGCAAAGTGTGGTCGGCTCTCAGTTACAATATTTTCTTTTTTTTTTATTCAACCAGAGAAGGATCATTGAGGTTGAAATCTCTTTTTCAAGACTGCCCTTTTCAAGATATGGAACAGCAAGTAATTATTTCATAATTACAGACAACATAAATACAGCAAATTAAAAACATTGACAGGTTAAGGAATCAGTCTCACAGTCCTTCATCACAAAGGGGGACAACTTCTTCCAATTTAAAACCATTTTCTAAGGTGTTCCCAAGACCCAAGACCATTTTCCAAATGTAGTTTGGCATTTGGGACAGTCAGCAAGATAAAGTCCTGCGAACCAAGAAGAATTTCGGAAGAATAATAATACACAGAAAATATGGTAGCATGTCCGAATGGCTTTGTAAATAAGATTATACCAGTGACTGAGACTACAGGTGACTAAAGAAGGACAGCCAAACCCAGCATATGAAGTACAATGATGCATAAGGGTTTTGCAGCTTCAAATAAATTGCAATGCGCCATTATCCCTGGCCACTGCATAATCACTGCATAATCACTGTATATATCACTGCATTTACTGGAAGTTACTCAAGATAAGAGCGTCTGCTAAATGACTCAATTGTAAAAGTTAAAGGACAAATACATGAAAGGCCTTTAGTCAGTAGTTCCTTGTTTTTGGATCTCAGTTCATTTCACATGTTCTCTGACCCAGTAGATGTGTTCATACGTGGTAAAATAATGAAAAAATATTTTATTTGGTGGATGCCTTTCTGGACTCTCAAGGATGTCTTACATAATAATAATAGTTCATTATATTCAAAATAATGCAAAACAGAAATAGCGACTGCAGTAAACTTACATTCTGGACATTTAGCCGATGCTCTTATCCAGAGCAACATACTTAGTTTAACACATTCTGCAAATTTAGTTGTAATACTCATTCCAAAAGTTTAATTGTAATACTGATTACAAAGGGTTAGTTATATATTAATCACTGAGTTGCTTTGTTGTTTTTTTATTTTCAGTGGTGTTCTACCCAAAACATGAAATTATTCATTCAATTAATCACAAACAAAGAAATGAAATGAATAATTTCTTGTTGGGGCCTTATTTTCTATGTCATATTGTTTTTTTGAGTGGCCTGATTGTTATTTTTTTTTTTACAGAAATCTTTCTCTTCCATGCCTATGATGTGGAGTCTCTGGATGCTGCTGGGATTTGCTCTCAGTGTGGGTGAGTTGTAGTGTACTGTGTATTGGGCTTGTGAAAAAACCGTTGGACTGATGCACTTGTGAAGATCTGACATTAGTAACAATCACTAATGTTAGTGATTGTTACAATAATTTTGCAGAGACCACTGCAAAATTATCAGTTTCTCTGGTTTTACTATTCATAGGTATGTGTTCAGTTAAATGAACAGTTTTGTTTTATTCTATAAACTACTGACAACATTACTCCCAAATTCCAAATAAAAGTATTGTGATTTACAGTATTTATTTGTAAAATAACAACTGGTCAAAATAACCAAACAAAGATGCATTGTTTTCAGACCTCAAATAATGCAAAGAAAACAAATTCATATACATTTTTCAACAACACAATACTAATGTTTTAACTTAGAGTTCAGAAATCAATATTTGGTGGAATAACCCTGATTTCTAATCACAGCTTTCATGCGTCTTGGCATGGTCTCTACCATTCTGTCACATTGCTGTTGGGTGACTTTATGACACTCCTGGCACAAATATTCAAGTAGCTTGGCTTTGTTTGATGGCTTGTGTCCATCCATCTTCCTCTTGATCAAATTCAGGAGGTTTTCAATGAGGTTCAGGTCTGGAGATTAGGCTGGCCATGACAGGGTCTTGATCTGGGTGGTCCTTCATCCACACCTTGATTGACTTGGCTGTGTGGCATGGAGCATTGTCCTGCTGGAAAAACCAATTCTCAGAGTTGGGGAACATTGTCAGAGCAAAAGGAAGCAGGTGTTTTTCCAGGATAACATTGTACTTGATTCATGCGTCCTTCACAAAGACGCTGAAGCATCCCCAGATCATCACCGATCCTCCACCAAATTTCACAGTGGGTGCGAGACATTGTAGCTTGTAGGACTCTCTAGGTCTCCGTCTCACCATTAGACGACCAGGTGTTGGGCAAAGCTGAACATTTTACTAGTCAGAGAAGATGACCATACTCAATTCCTCTATGGTCCAATCCTTATGGTCTTTTGCAAACTTCAGCCTGGCTCTTCTTTGCTTCTCTCTGATGAAGGGCTTTTTTCTAGCTTTGCACGACTTTAGCCCCGCCCCTAGGAGCCTGTTTCGAACCGTCCTCACCGTGCACTTCACCCCAGCTGCTGTTTGCCATTCTTGTCCCCAATGTCTGTAGCTTGACTTTGTTCTTATGAACCGCTGTCTTTGAAATTTTCAGGATGGAAGCAACCTGACGCTCACTGTATCCCTCTACCAATAAAGCCAGAATTTAACCCTTCTTTTCCTCACTCAAAGCTTTTCTTTTCAACTCTTTTGTCATGCTGAAAAGTATTTTTTTAAATTCAAATAACCTTTTACTTCTTGCACTGTTTTTTCCATCCGGCTAGTCCTATTGCAACAGGATAGTGATGACCACAGCACTGGCTTTTCCTCGTTAAATTAGATTCGGTTCAGGTAATCACCTAATCAGTACCTCATTAAGTAAATTGCGTTGTGGCTGTGTTGGAATTTAACAGACACTGGAATGAAATGGCTGCCATACATGTAGAGATGCTGATTTTAAGAGCTTTTTCCAGAGCTATATATACAGCTCCGGAATTTGTTTTGAGACCACTGCACCTTTTTCTTTCCTTTCCAAAAAAGTTGATAAGGAACGTTTTGAGTAAGGAACAGAATCGTTCAATTTGCAGTGGTCTCTTAATTTTAACCCTGCTGTTCCTCAGAATGGACTTAAGCAGTCAATTTGTCTGAGCTTGAACAATTCTGCAAGGAAGAATGGGCAAATATTACCACAGTCTGGGTGTGCAAAGTTATTCGAGATATACTCAAAGAGACTCGGCTGTAACTCAAGCAACAGGTGGACCCCACCAAGTTTTAAATCTGGGGGGGTTCACTTATACAAATAGGATTTATAAATGTTACTGATTTAAGTGTAATTCATTTTCATGTTTTTCTGGGTTACTGTGTAAATATAGCTGGGAAAAGTCTGATTCTATGTGCTTTCATTTCAGGCCGTAAAGCAACAAAAGCTAAATATTTTGAAACGGTGTGGTGCCTTTTATATATACCCACTAAATGTAAAATGTAGAGGCACTTTAAAATCTTTCTCCTTTGCACAGACCTTAATTAAGGTCACCCACAGTTAGCATTTCTCTTGTGCCAGTCAAATCTGTGATATGGGCGCCGCGGTCACACTGTCAAGTTGTGCATTGGGACCAGCTTCATTGGGAGGGAAATTTGACGGCCAGATAACACAACTTCAATCAATCTCGGTGGTGTGTTCATCTCTACCGATACACATTACTATCCTCGATAAAGGAAAGTGTTGAGGACACTTTCACTCACTAAATAATTTACATCTTCTCGACCACCCAAGCAATTCAACGGAAAGTGGAAGCGGGGGTGAGGATTTACCAAAATGAGTACTTTCCTTGTGCATCTCAGCCAGCAGGGTTGTTGACCTCTACAATCTCCCCATCTAGAACAGTGAACATGGGTGTGCCACAAGGTGTGGGCTGCTGCCCTACCAGAAAATACTGTTCAGCAACACGTTCTTTTTTGACAAGCAAATTCTCGCAACTCTAATGACGCATTTCATCCAGCAAGATCAAGCCTGCCTAAAAGTTGGTGGAATTACAGAGGAATTTGCACAGTGTAATGATGATAAATATTTTTTTTTACAAAAACAGAAGTAATGAAATGAACAGAAGAGATTGAGTGGCACTTTTCCCCACACAAATTAACATGGAATCAGTCCACAGAGTGTCAACATTTAAATCACATGGGAATTTCCATAGATAAACAGAATTTCAATTAGGGTGTCCTAGGTTGGGTCACTTAGTTGACTTGTTTTCTTAAAAATACAGTATTAGTTAGATCTAGCTCATTGGGTCTGCTCAGAAGACTTAAGGAATTGCAAAGTAGGGGCATGGCTTTCAGATAGGTCTTTTTGGCCATCCACAAGAGTAAAAAGTATTCTCTTTTTCTCTGACTCTTTCCTCAAGTTTCATGGTTTATTTGTCAAGCAAGCAAGCGAGTTTATTCATACAGCACAATTCATACATCAAAGCAATTCCATGTGCTTTACAAAGAAAAAAGAAATATTTATATAAATATACAATAACATAAAACAAATACTCAAATGAAAACATCAGAACAAATGAAAACATCATAATAAGAAAAAATTTAATAAGAAAATATAAAATTTTAAAAAAACGGGATAAAAACAGGAAGCTATAAGGCTAAACAGTGTGGTTATGTGCTCAGTCATAGGCACGTGGAAAGAAGTGTTTTTTAACCTGGATTTTAAAATTAATATGTTTGGGGCATGTCTAAGATCTACTGGTAGCTTATTCCAGTTGTGTACACCATAACTGCTAAACGCAGCTTCTCCATGTTTAGTTTGGACTCTGGGCTCTACTAGCTGACCTGTGTTCATGGATCTAAGAGCCCTGCTCGGTTTATATTCTTCAAACATATCAGAAAAGTATTTGGGCCCTAAAGCATTCAGAGATTTATAATGTAAAAGCACCACTTTGAAATCTATTCTGTAACTGACTGGAAGCCAATGCAAAGATTTAAGAACCGGAGTGATGTGCTCTGTTCTCTTGGTACTGGTTAACATTCCAGCAGCAGTATTCTGAATGAGCTGCAGCTGTTTTACAGTCCTTTTGGGGAGTCCAGTTAAGAGGCCATTACAGTAGTCTACCCTACTAGAGATAAAAGCATGGATGAGCTTATCTTGGTCTTTTTGGGACACCAAGCCTTTTATTCTGGCTATATTTCCTAGATGATAGAATGCTGTTTTGGTGACAGCTTTGATATGACTGTTTAATGTGAAATCTGAGTCTATCAGAATATCAAGATTACCCATTTGATCCCTGGTTTTAAGGGATCTTTTATTTTTGTTGCCAAACACAATAATTGTAGACAATTTTGGTTCATACAGGTATTTATGTGCTCTATACAGTGACACAGAGAGTCTATTGAGCTGTTGTCATATGGTTCGAGAGCCATTTATATTTGAGTATCATTGGCATAGCTGTGGTAGTTAATGTTGTTGTTCTATAGAATTTGGCCCAAAGGTAGCATATAGAGATTGAACAGAAGCGGTCCGAGAACTGCAAATGCACCAAGCAACACAGCGTCATCCTGCACAATGAAATTCTTGTGACATGACACCCAACAAATACGTAGTGAGAAATAAGAAGAACAATATAGCAAGATTAAAGCAATAATATACATAACACTGTACACTAGCAGCAGTTTTAAAAGGAGCACTGTAAAACTAGCAGCAATATGGGAAGTAGTATTGAGCATTTTAGATACGGCAGGTATGGCAATAATATACATAACAATGTAAACTAGCAGCAATTTTGAAAAAGAGTAGGAAGGGGAGTATGAACCGTATGGTAGAGGTTTTTAATATTATAGATACATATGCATGTAATATGCTTATGAATGGTACATGCAAAGGAATATTCTAACGTACATTAAATGTACCTCAGAGCATCTGGAAAGTTTGTGTGATCATGGATCTGTGTTGCCAATTGGTCTGAGGGGGAAAACATGACGGCAGCAGTGTGAACAGAGTCAGACCATAACCTGGGTGGCGATGATCTTTAATGATGTTTCGTGCTTACCTCAGTCATCATGTATGGTAGATGCCTTGCACGGAGGGTAGATGGCAGCCGACGAAGCGCTCTTTCTCCCTCTGCTACCATCAGCCTTCTTTCTCCATCTCGCACTCAGATGGCTACTTTGTGCCCGACCAGCACGAGAGTTTGTCCCACGGGCGTCAACTGAAGATCAACCTCCCAAATACTGCTGAGACTCTGGAGTTCATCCCGGCCAATGAGCCACTACAGACCTATCATTACTGGAAACGCGGCTCTGTGTTTGACAAGACCAACAAAGGACATGTGTCTGGGAAAGGATCCGATAGGCGCTGGATTCTGGAGAAGGTAAGTGAATGTCTATTTAAAAGTCACACTTCCCCTCAGGGACACTAAAACATACCAAACCAATGCAACTATTCAACCTCTGTCACTGTGTCCCGTTGAGGCTATGTTGGTATAGCATGGCAGTTGTGTGCCAGGGTGGTGGCTTTGATTCCCACGTGTGACCGGTACACAAATGAAGCAGCTTACTGTTTTAAGTCACACGATCTTGTTTGCTGCTGTTATTGTTTGTACTGTGAAGGGATTTTACATTTTTGTAATTATCGTGGGCCTTTGTGGCCAAGTGTGTCCAAACCTTTGACTGGTGCTGTATATAGGCAAGTAGAGCCACAGTGAATTATCCTTTTAGGTAATGTTTCATTTTCTGTGATCATCCCTGTTAACCGTTTTTGTCCGGTAAAGGTGACATTCGACGATATGGGCACCTATGTCCAGAAAAACTACTGGCAAAATGTGGTCTCCTCGCTGAAAGTGTCTGTGACCAGTAAGTACAAAGACGAGGGGTTGTGGGAGAGATTATGTTTTTCATGATTTCTAGTCCTAATGTTTTTACTCTCACTTCTCCCTTTACTCAAACTCATACTCTCTCTCCTTTAAATGTTAATGTTTAAATGTTAATGTTTTCCTCTTATCTCTTTCACTCAGTCGTTCGTGTATATGAGAAGTGTGTGGCTGGCGAGGACCTCTCTATCTCACTGGCTGGCATTGCCAAGGAAGATGCCCATCTCTTCTTCTCGGGCGCTGAAGCCAACGTCACCCTGGTGCAACACGGGGCGGTGGTGGCCCAGGACCTCCCGGCCTACTGGAACAGGGTCAAAACTTTTTCCGACAAAATCAGAATCCAGAATGTCAACACCTCGGACGTTGGGACCTACAGGCTGACTGACAGGAAAAACAGAGTGATCTCCATAGTCAAGATGGAACTTACAGGTGTGTGCGCGCGCGTGCGTGCATGTGTGCATGCGTGTGCGTGTGTATGTGCGGCTGGCTGGGCGGTGGTTGTGTGTTTGCCACCCTCACTTTCTCAAAGTCGGAGAGACATTTTCTTCGAAAGCAGAACGTAGGTCATTGACTGTCTGAGGGTTTCATGTTCTCCCCCACAATATATAGTTACCCCACATTTTGGGCAGGTTCCACATTTCTATCCTCAGGTTAAGTTTTCGATTGCATAGTTACTCTCTGTTGGTCTGTAACTGATACCTGCGAAGGTGTTAGCGAGAATTGAGACTTCCTTCTGGCGAATTGCAAATGGAAGAAAACGCATAGGTATACTTTCAAACTATTGTTAGCGTCTAAGCATTCTGAGGCTAGACTATAGATCGATTTTGTTGTTGGCAAAATACATACAGGAAGTCTGCACCGCAGAAATTATGTAGCAAATAGCTTCAATAATTCTGATTCCGTTTTGGAATGAAGCACTCACATTCTCCGATTTGGCTTGTTCATTCTGCATTTGGTTTTATTTTTTATTTAAAAAATGGTGTCCATATTGGCCCTGGTCAGTAGGACTGCAGGATCAAAGACAGGTTGGCATTCAGGACGAAGCCTTAAACGTTTGCATTTCCTGACAGTGCCCAGGGTCATGGTCAGTAGGGCACAAATGCATTAAACGCACTGTGACTGAAACCATGTGTTTGATTTTTACAGTGCTACTGGCAGAAATACAAGCATGGAAGAACAAAAGATATCTGCAGTTCATTCTTTGTTGTGTTTTTTGTAAGCTTCCTTTTAGGCTCTGGAATTTCCTGTATCAAGGGAGTTGTATAGTTTGTAACAGTGCAACTGCGTGTTGGTTATTATGCAGGCTTATGTTTAGACTCTTGGTTAGATTATCCACAGATGTTGAAGAGAGACATAGGAACGCTACCGCTAATTGCGGGAGCAGCATTAGCTATTGGGAAGGAGTTAGGGAGGGCTGTGAGGTCGGACTAAAAATAGGCCTGTTTTTAGAATAGAAATATTATACTCGGCACCTACTGAAGAACATGTCACCCGTCAGTCACCCCCTCCCTGGTACGTCTGCTAAAAATAAGCTCCTCCTCGCCGCCCCACTCCTTTGCCCCCTTTACCCTCCCCATCCCTCTATCCATCCAGACAAACATGAGTATGAAGGCAACCCCCTCATGGCCCTCCTCCTCCTGCTGGGGATCCCCGCTGGTATCTGCTGCTGTTGCCGGAAGAAGATCTTCCAGAAGAAAGCCCAACACACCACCACCGTCATTCAGGGGGGGACCACCGAGATCCTGCACCCCCCTCCTCCCGGGGGTCCTTCCCCAGGCTACAACGTGCCCGGAGGTGGGGTCTACCCTGGACCTGGTGAACCAGTAAGGGATAGTTGCTTCCTGTTTCCCTGCTGCTCCCTGTTCCGTTTATTTCCCTGTTTATTCGCTGTCCGAATTGCGGGTCCTTTGTGTTTTATCACAGGCAAGGTGTCTCTGATCTGAAAGACATTTGATGTTTTTCTGTCTGTGTAGGCCGTGGTTCCTGATTTGTATTTTTTGTCCATTTATGTTTGAGTATATTTTTGGGATGTCCTAAAGCATCTCTAACTTTGGAAACTTTGCATATCTGTATAATAATTATGTAGCGTTTAAAAGCAATTATGTTGGCAGGAGGGCAGATATGTAATCCCAGCTACTCAGCACCAATAGTTTGTATATAACTCCAAAATAATTTGGATGATGGTAATGAAAAAAAAATCTGTATTCCAAGTCTTTACATTTGAAATGATATAATTTCTATGGGGTTGAAGTATTTTGTCAGTTAGTTTCACAGCTGTTTCTTTTATAGCAGGTGTGTATATTTGCATGGTTGGCCTATGCACAAGAGCATTTATTGTCTAGTCTTTAATTCAAGACTTTTAATTTGCATTTGGCGTCCGTTGCTGGTGTCTGACAGCATGATGACCAAATATTTGTCATTGCAAATCAAGCTGGCAGTCTTGTAGCAGAACATAAATAAGAACTAACAGATCAGGAACATTGGTGGAGAGTGCCTGCCTCAAGTGGAGGAGTTTAAGTATATAGGGGTCCTGTTCACGAGTGAGGGAAGGATGGAACGGGAGATTGACAGACGGATCGGTGCAGCTTCTGCAGTAATGCGGTCGATGTATCGGTCTGTCGTGGTGAAGAAAGAGCTGAGCCGCAAGGCGAAGCTCTTGATTTACCAGTCAATCTACGTTCCTACTCTCACCTATGGTCATGAGCTTTGGGTCATGACCGAAAGGACAAGATCCCGGATACAGGCGGCCGAAATGAGCTTTCTCCGCAGGGTGGCCGGGCGATCCCTTAGAGATAGGGTTAGAAGCTCTGTCACCCGGGAGGAGCTCAGAGTAGAGCCGCTGCTCCTCCACATCGAGAGGGGTCAGCTGAGGTGGCTTGGGCATCTGTTTCGGATGCCTCCGGAACGCCTTCCTGGGAAGGTGTTCCGGTCCCATCCCACCGGGAGGAGACCCCGGGGAAGACCTAGGACACGCTGGAGGGACTATGTCTCCCGGCTGGCCTGGGAACGCCTCGGTGTCCCCCCGGAAGAGCTGGAGGAATTGTCTGGGGAGAGGGAAGTCTGGGCATCCCTGCTTAGACTGCTGCCCCCGCGACCCGGCCCCGGATAAGCGGAAGATGATGGTGATGAGATCAGGAACACAATCTGGCGAGGTAGTCGAAGATTAGTCATCAAATGCAGACGAGTACAGGCAGAACTTCAGATGGTACACTCCAAACCCCAGTACCCCTTAAGGACAGTGAGCTAAAGAGTACTGCAAAGACCCTGTAGAGTTCTGCAACAAAGTCTAATGGACAAATTAGCCAAAGATTGACTTTGACGCCATACATTGTGTCATTTCAAGTTCAAGGAATACAGAGGGAGAAACAAGATTCACTGCCCAAATGCTCTGAGTTCAATGTGTATATGACTCTGACTGTGGGAACTGTGGTTCTCCATGTTCAGGGAGGTTACCCTCAGGTACATCCTCCCCCAAACCCCGGAGTACCAGGCCAGCCTCAATGGACCGGACCCCCACCTCAACCAGTAAGTCCACCCATCTCTCTTTTCTCTCCTCTTTGTCTACTTTGTATTCCTCTCTCGCTCTCTCACTCTCTGGTTCTGTCACTATTCTACAGTACGTTTCTCTTCACTATTGCTATCTTCTTCTCTTCATTGGACTAGGTGTGTGTGTGTGTGTGTGTGTGTGTGTGTGGGTGGGGGGTGTGTGGGTGGGGGGGGGGTGTGTCTGTGTGTGGTTAATGTTGGGAAATCTTGGTATGAGTCCACCTATAAGATATGTAAAGAACAAATAAGACTTTTGTTAAGATGTTTTGTTTTCATGTGTTTTAGGGGTTCAGTCCTATGTACCCCCCCGCTCAGCCCCAGCAGTGGAACGGTCCACCACCCAACCCCACCCAGGACCCCATGTACCCCCCCGCCCAGCCCCAGCAGTGGAATGGACCACCACCCAACCCCACCCAGGACCCCATGTACCCTCCAGCCCAGCCCCAGCAGTGGAACGGTCCACAGCCTAGCCAGCCACAACACAATCCTAATGCACCTACTATGGTAGGTGTAGCAACTCCAGAACTTCCCAGCATCCTCTTCTGGGATCACCACCTTTCACATTTTGGTTGTAGCCCTAAACTGAAGAACCAAATTAAATGAGGCAATGTTACCAAGCCTTGACTAATGGAATCAGCACTTCCAGTTCAGGGCTACTCTAAATTAGGGTAAAATATCTAGAGCTCCCAGAGGATCCCTACTCTTCTCTTTTATATCCTATCCTATTCTACTCTACTGTATTGTGCTTTAATCTACTTTATTGTTTTCTATTCCTCTCTTCATCCCATCATTGTGTTCTTATCTACTGCATTCTGTTTTACTTTGTATTGTGTTTTACTGTACTCAGAACTATTCTACTGTTCCTTATTATATTCTACTTCACCCTAATTCACCATACTGTACTTTATTCCAGTATATTCTTCTTTACTATTATAATATTATTTACTACTATACTGTTCTACTTTATTATACTCTACCCTGTGTAGATTGTACTTGATTTTAGCTCATTATATTATAATCTATAGGCTCTGTGCACAAGTGTATGGACGAAGTTACGCTTTAGCCAGATGTCGGCATATCAGTTTCCGGTTTACTTAAGGCGATCACCCGCGTCGCCCAAAATGTCAGTTTTAGTAGATGTCTCCAAGACCTGCCAAAAATAAGCATTAGTGATGTCCATTGAATTGTTGATGCCTGGTGCCCTGCTCCAACAAGCAAGCGGAACAAGGGATTCAAACTCTACGTATCGAGTTATCTGCACAACTACGAGGGTAAGTAGTTTACTGTGGTGTGCCGGCCGGCTATCGGCTAAGCTGGTTAGCGATGTGTTCCTTTTTAGTGTAGTATTAGGCAGGACAATAGAACGCATACAAATTCACCCTAGCCTCAAAAATGGCAAAAGAACGCTGGCTGAGCTGGAACGCTAGCGTGTCCCCATAGCAAGTGAATTGAAACGAACCTTCGTTCAGCCTCTTCTAACCTGAATGAAGCTTAAAATTCCATAGCCTCAAAAAAGCACCAAAACAGGTGTCCTCTTTTATTTTACTACTGTAACCTCATTTCACAAAGTAACTGAAAAATAACAACTGGCATAGGAAGTAAACATCTGGCCCTATATGGTATTAATTGCGCTTAAACCTGCGTTACGTGGAAGTATATTAAAAATCGCCTTTTCTGACTATTTCTAGTCTAGCGTTTGAAGTCATTGAATGGAGCAAGCCATATTTTATTAAAAAGAGGACATTCTCCTGATTAAAATGATGCCCCACTTGTACCTTGAAACTTAAATGAGTCACGTACATTATATTTCTTTTTTCCCGTACAACAGCATCACTCATCTTGTTGTGAGTTTAGGTGTTTACTAACGCGGAGTATTAGTAAGTAAACCAGAAACTGCAATACCAACTTCTAGACAAAAACGGAAGTTCCTCACTACTGGTGCACAGAGTCTATTCTTCTGTCTTGATTAATTTTACTATTTTATGTACTAATCTACTTTTTTCTACCTCACTTCTATTCTACTCTAGCCTACTTTTATACTACTGCTTTCTATTTTATTTTTCCCCTTTTTTTTAATCAATTCCATTGCCATCCATACAACCTTATTCCACCCTACTCTATAATGGTCTTCAAGTACACTACTCCAGTCAACTCAATCCTACTTTATTTGATTTTAGCTTTCTCTACTCTGTTCTGTTGTACCTTTATTGTACTCTGTAATGGTCTTCATCTACACAACTCCAGTCAACTCAATCCTACTTTATTAATCTACCCTCCCATATTCTTTACGCACCTCTATTCTACTCTCTTATCTACTCTCTACTCCACATCATACTTTGTTTCTATGCCTGGTGTCTACGTTTGTCAATGGAACTGTGTGTTTCAGGGGTACACTCCAGTGACATACAACGCCCTATCTTCTGGGGAGGAGATGAAGATGGAGAACAGGACCCCTGCTGATCCCCTGCTCCCCACACAACCCCCCCAGGTCAGTCCTCCCCCTCAACTTATGTTGCTCGTATATACAGTTTTGTACACTCACAAACACACTCTCATATGTTGTTTTCCTACCCCAGGTTTCAATGCCCCCTGCCCCTGTCCCTCCACCCTACTATGATGGTCTTCAAAGCTCAGGAGAAGCCTACCAGTTTAATGTTGACACAGGAAAGAACACCACCAACAACTACCTTTAGGGGTCTTTTTTACTCTAAAACCAGATTGGGTCAATTTACCAGCTCCATTTTTTGGCTACATGTTGACAAAATGTGGGGTAGTCACAAAAGGGGACTAATGCATTTATGAATTGTTACCGCAAGGTTCAGAAAAGCACTGTGGTATTCAGCCCACTGTAGAATCAGGTTAAGTCAATATTCCAGAATCTCATTTTAATATGTGTCAGTTACAAGTAATACACACACGCACACCGCTTCCCTTTACCACCATAACAGCTCAAATTCTTTGGAGGCATGTATTTAAAAGCATTCAAACATTTCTGAGTTGGTATCAAGCGATCTAATGTGTGACAGGAAATCTTTCCCCACAGCATTAGACCACCACTCGCCTATACTGTTGACACCAGGCAGGAAGGGGCATTTGACTCAGACGGAGCTACTACTTGTTTTAGGTGATTGTTTTGCGGAGCCTAGTTTGGTCATCCACAGCAATAACTCAGCCTTGACAAGGAAAGAGAACGTGTGCCTTCACAGGTGCCTGTCTTCACACCACTTGTAATATCCCAATTTCTGTCCTGCCAGTTAGTTGACCTGATTCTTGTCATTCTCCTGCAACCTCTGTCGTTGACAAGCTGTTTTCAACCTCAGGATTTCCTCTTGCTAAAAGGTTTTTCATTTGTTGTGCCCAGCGAGGTAAACCCTAGACCCTCTAGAGCACAGGTGTCAAACCGGTTCCACGGAGGGCCGAGTGTCTGCAGGTTTTCGCTCTCACCTTGTACCTGATTGATTAATGAGTTCACTAATTGGTTAATTTCGACCCCCACCTGGTTGTTCAGGTCTGACCTGGGAACCAATTTAAAGGAAAACCCAAAGACCTGCAGACACTCGGCCCTCCGTGGAACCGGTTTGACACCCCTGCTCTAGAGGTTGGCGGAAAAAACATTTCTGAGATAATTGGAACCATCAATTATACCATGCCCAAAGCTACTTAGGTCAATTGTCTAGCCAATTCTAACATTCATGAACATTTACTGAATGCCTCAATGCCTGCTTTATACAGCAAGGACTTTTGACTCGCTGTCTGTAGCAACAGTCCATTTTGAAGAAAGGGCTGGTGTACCTAATGAATTGGTCTCTGAGTGAACATTTAAATATAGTCACCAATGCCTTTAAGTACTAAATATAGCTGTTTGTTATTTTCTGCATGATTGATTACAATTGTAGTACCACATATGAAACTGTTGTTATTTCTAGCGGCTTAGTAATTAATTGGAGACTGCATCTCCTTCAGAAGTTGTGCATTGTAGAATTGTTTATAAGACGGTAAATGTTGGTGATATAACAAATCATATTTATCCTATTAAATGATAGGATAAAATCCTATGTATCCTATTAAATGATAGGATAAAATCCTATGTATCCTATTAAATGATAGGATAAAATCCTATGTATCCTATCCTCCTGACGGTTTTAGTCCCTTCACCTCCTCTACCAAGGATTTTGTTTTACAGTGCAAACCATTTTGGAACATTTAAAGCTAGCTCTTAACTTTTGGAACTGGTTATTTCTAGGTGTTTATTTTAACTTTTTTATGAAAATGACTGAACATAATATTCAGTGTCAGAAGCATTTATTTTCCTCAGGACCAGACCGGGAATAACTCAGGGCCGCAGTTGTTCATAACCCTCATGACTTTACGGCATAGATTATCTTTCAACCATTTTACCTCTTATTCATTCACCTGTACCTTATCTACAGAGATGCTGTTTTTAAAAAACTATTATAATCTGTAAATTACAGTTTAGGTAATAGGAAGTATGTAGTGTCTGTTGTGTAATTAACAACGTGGTTATTGGTGCTTAATAATAATGCATAATAATGCATTGACTGTAAGTCACTCTCCATAACAGGAGAGGCAAGTGTATATGCTCTATGAATATTGATCGTTTCTAGTAAACTATGTATGAAACGCACTTATACAACTCAATAAATACAAGAGAACTATACTTATTCACTGGTATTTACCTTTATTGAGAATCCTATCTCCAGTCAGTTATGTTTGTCACATACAAAATAAGAGATCTTGGTGGAAAAAAATGGAAATGCTTTATAGTGTTAAGTGGTACCAGTATACAATTTGCTTTACTATGTACAAAAATGTTGAGATTGAAACTCCTAGATTAAACTAAGGTCGTCTGTCCCGAACCTTTCCCATCATCCTCTCCATGTCTTTAACTCGTTTTTCCAGCACCTTCACGTGATCCTCCATGTCCTCAGTGCTGTTGCCCCTGGATGGCCCGATACCCAAGAGGACGCAGACAACCACAAGGCCGGCCAATCGCAGCGCAGTAGTCTCTGTTTCGGCTTGGTGATCACTTAGAATCCAGCCAAATAGACCTAGAACCACACCCAGCTTCAGTAGCCACAGGACCCGCCTCAGAGTGGACGCCACCAATCGGAATGCCAGGGAGAGAAGCCAGTATCCAATGAGAGCCAATAGAAGCCACTGACCGACGTAGACCACAGCCTCTGGTGTGACACTGTTAAAAGGCATTGCAACTGAAGAGAAACAGAGGAAGATGCGTCATGCTTTTAGTTCATGTTCTGTTCTTTAGTTTTCTCCACTCTAAGACATGGAACAAACTCACTACGTTGCTATGTGCTGGAAGTTATAACAAAGTAATTTGGCTATTTAGCTGTTCTTGATTCACTGTAGGTCTACCATTGGCAATGTATAAATAGAGGTTAGCCAATATATATTACCATATGATGTCAGACTGAGTCATTATGTCTACAGGGAACGTGATATCGCTGAGACTACTGTGCATTGTGTTGTGCGCAATAGTTCTATAGGAGCAATGAATAGATTGTTAGGTTTTGCAATTAGGCAGCTGTTCAATTTCTGAAACAGAATTTGACATTAACTGTCTGGTGTATTATAACAGGTTTCTGGGTCTTGTCTGTGCTGAAATAAGTGAGAATAGGAGTGCAGGTCTCAGTTTAGTTTTGTCTATTAGGTCCTTGATAAGCTCTTTACCATCCACTCCCGCTGCTTTCAGGAACTGTGTGACATATAACATAATCACATTTGCTCCACTGGCCACTGCCTCAGCCAAGTATCCGACACCCAGGAAGAAACACTGAGAGAGAGAGAAGGAAATTTTTATTTACATTTCTGATTGTTTATTTCACTATTTTAATAATTTTTTTAATGCAATTAAAAATGCAAAATGAGGGCTGGGGAGAGTGGACAAGATATACTAAATCCCAAATTGGACCCCATTCACCCTTTTCCATTTGCACAACTGTCCCAAAGCTGAGGGAGTGAAAATGATCAAGGGTGTATGGATAAATCAGACTGAAGAAGCCCCTTCCAGCAAGTGGGCAGAAATGAAAGGTGGCTGGAAGGCACCAATTTCTTTTTGAGCTTGCATAACTACAGCAAAAACAATGGATAGGCATACCTAGTGCTGTGACATGCATTTCATTTTTTCCTGACACATTATGAACAAAACGAAGGACCTCCTAATTTCAATGTTGAGCTGTTACTGGTGTTACTTTCTTCTATAACAATAAGAGGGATTCGACCATTTGAATTTACATCTTTGTTTTATTATTTAAAAATGGAACATGAACTGCATCACCCGTGTCCTTCGCGTAGGGACCCCTCACCACTCTGGAAATCAACCTCAAGAGTTTCGTCAGCAACACGTGACCATAGAGTGTCTGGTTTAGGGTATTGTTCTATAGTTATTAACATAAACTCACGGGCCATTAAATGCAAAGATAAAACATATTTTTCCATTTAGCTTGCTTGGTAGGGTTACACGTATCTAATTTGACAACAGGATTTAATAGATTAGTGTCTGTCAGAATTTACCCATGATACAATGCGGTTTTAAGCCTCTCGGGCGAAACGAGTGGGTTATTTTAACTATCTCTGTTCTAACTACTAAGCAGTGCGATACAATTGTATTTCCTTACCTTTTGTGTCGTTTCAACTGAACGCGCACCTATGAGGTGGACCAGGTAACCGTGTATCTCCTCGGACAAATCGCCCAGCGTCTCACGGAGACCATGCATCATTCCCGGGAAATACCTGGATGACTTCTCGAAGCTGGTGTTTTCTCCCGAACAAGAAAATACAAAGTTGCTCAGCACACACAAACCGAAAAAGTTATGAATTTCCTTGAACATCTCCAACACTTTAAATGAGCACCGAGAAAGTACAATGTAAATTGGGTCTAGGCCTATACTGACCACGCTACGGATGCGGAATCTTGGTTACAATATAGCCCTCATTATCTGGCCACATGCAAATACAACATTTCTGGATGTCCGCGTCATAGTTTCCGAAAGCAGTGTCAAAAGAAATTGAAAGTAGCAGGTTCAACGTGTATTTAATTGAGCTATCATGCGTTACCCCTTGATGGAATTTTGCTCCAGTTTGCAATAAAAGAAGTTGATAAACGTAGGCGCAGTAGATTTCCAAGTTGAAAGTATACCAGTACCCAATGTAATATGTAGAGACGAAGGGTACGTACGCCACCCAATGTTAAGTAACCGACATCACAAGTTTTGATGTATATAGAAAAAAGCAAAACCGGCCAATGTTTATCCCAACAACATTTTAAACATGCATCACTAGAAAAAGTTGGTTGGTATATTTAAAAATGAACAAATATGCAATGGATATAAATAGCGAAGCGGGCTTTCAAAGTGCGTTACGTTGTAGGGATAAAAAAAAATCCCATGCGCGCACTGTAAACAAAGCCGAACAAAGGTCATGACACTTGGACAAGAGATACGTGTGCGCGTTTGCCCTCATGCCTGTCCCATATGGCTGGGACAGATTTAGTGATCACTCTTTCTACAGTCACAACAAAAATACACTGTTCAAAAAAATTAAGGGAACACATAAATCACACATCAGATCTCGATGAACTAAATATATTAAAGATCAAAACCCTTACTGTGCTTTGTGTTAGTTGGAAATCAAAATCACCAACCGATTGAGGGCTGGATTCAAACTCACAACGAAAATCAGGAGGAACCTGGGGCCCACTGCAGCAGCGTAAGGTCAGACGATGGATCCACACATACACCGCTTGCAGTGGAGGTCTGCGATGGCTGAGAGCTGGGCACCAGTGATGTGCTGGGCGGTTTTCACCACCCGTTCCGGAGCCTTCCGGTCGTCTACGGAGCAACCGCTAAACCACACTGTGGCACAGTTTGTCAGAATGCTGTCGATTGTGCAGCGGTAGAAGTTCACAAGGACCTGGGAAGACAGGAGGGCCTTCTTCAGCCTCTTCAAAAAGTACAGGTGCTGCTGTGCCTTTTCGACCAGGGTTGAGGTGTTGAGGGTCCAGGAGAGGTCCTCGGAGATGTGGACACCCAGGAATTTGAAGCTGGACACTTGCTTCACCTCAGTGCCACCGGTGAGAGCTGGGGCATAACTGCAGCCTTTAGACTTCCTGTAATCCACAATGAGCTCCTTGGTTTTCTTTGCGTTCAGGGCCAGGTTGTTGTCAGCGCACCATGCCGCCAGACACTTGACCTCCTCCCTGTAGGCTGACTCGTCATTGTCACTGATCAGGCCTACCACTGTGGTGTCGTCTGCGAACTTGACGATGGTGTTGGAACTGTGTACAGGAACGCAGTCGTGGGTGAAGAGAGAGTACAGGAGGGGGCTCAGCACACAGCCTTGTGGAACGCCAGTGTTCAGGATCAGGGTGGAGGAGGTGAAGTTGTCTAACCTGACAGACTTGGTTGTCTAACCTGTTGGTTAGGAAGTCCAAAGTCCACTTGCAGAGAGAGGGGCTGATCCCCAGGTCATGGAGTTTGTTGACCAGCCGAGAAGGGATGACCGTGTTGAATGCTGAGCTAAAGTCTATGAAAAGCATTCTCACGTAAGTGTCGGTTTTGTCCAGGACAAACATTGGTCTTTTATAGCATGCTTGTCTTCTCGACAGAGAAATTAAATTGTTCAGGCCACTTTTATGTCGGTGTTAGATTATGGTGATATACTATACATGCATGACTCTTTTTAAAAAGCCTGGACTCTGTTTATCATGCCGCATTATGTTATATTACTGGGGCAGGTTTTATATACACCACTGTCTTTTATATTCTGCTGTTGGCTGGGATTCCCTGCATTTCAGAAGGGCAAGACACTTTTTATTGTTTGTTTATAAAGCCGTCCTTCAGAAACTACCAAATTATCTTACCTCCAAAATTATATTGAAAAACATCTCTCATCAAACATGATCACAAGACTGGATAGTTCTCAAGGTACCCCGGACCAAGTTTAAGACGGTACAACATAATTTTCCTTCTGTGCCGCTAAAACCTGGATTAATCTGCAGGATAACTTTAGGTTGAAGGATATCGTGTCAATATCACATTTTAAAAAGTGTCTGACTGAACATTTTACAGTAAATTGTACTTGTTTGTGTAATTGTGTTTTATATCGGTTTTAAAATATTTTCTTATTCATGTTTTTATTGTTTGTTGTTGTAATACAGGGCACCACTGTAAATGAGACCTTGGTCTTAGCTTGTTTTCCCTGTATAAATAAAATAAAAAATAAGGTAAACAAAACTATTTTGCCAAAATACTTTCTCACACCCCTTCAACTCATTTATACCCATCAACATGTTGGTATTCAAAATCAGTCATTGGCCAATCCATAGATGGTGGATGAGGAGAATGCTTGTAATTTAACCAAATGTAACTTAAAATTGTAATCACATTCTAATAGCCAAAATATGTAAAACCCTTTCATCATATAAAAATGTACTTCCAGTTTGATGACAAAACTCAAATAAATTAGTGAGCCACAGTATGACCCTATGGCTGGATGGATCCCCTTGTGAATTTCACAAAATGTTGGCCCAAGCCAATCATAAAGAATCCCTGAAGCCTTCTCAGGATGAGGCGAGAAGAACAGTTACATTTAAAAAAGGCAGGAATCTGGAAGTGGCAGGGTCATACAGAGTGATTCTCTCCACAACTTAAAAACTTCAAAAGTAACTGAGCTGGATATAATATACCCTACAGGAATATTTTGGCTTAAATACACCATGACTACGCCCAGCTGGCTGAGAATGGAGAGTAAGAATTGACACCCCTAGTCTACTGCTATGGTCTTTATGTCCTCTAACTGCCTTTAGGAGTACCTGAGAGATTGAGATGATAACTACTCACTATGTCCATTGGATGGTAAGAATGACAATGTATTGAAATTGAAGAGTCTTTGGCTTGGTACTTTATCTACTTCATCCGGAAATGTAATTTGTACAAGTCATGATTGATCACAACACTGGTTAACTTAGGCAGTTAAACAAAACAAAGTAGTATGTGAGTAAAAGCAATGGTGTGTTGTCAACCATGAATCTACTATGCGCATGGGGCAACATGAGTCATTTTCTGTGCACTGAGAAATTCCTTGGCAAAAGAGAGAGTTATGTAGGGCTACTCAAGGTACACATTAATATATATTTGCTTCTGACACAGCCAAGATTCGGACAGAGTACAGAGAGGAATAGAGAAACCAATCGCAAAATAGATTTGTTGCAACATAGATGTTGTGTGCTTCAGCAATGTAAGTAGACTGAAGGAAGATCATTTGATGGTACAAGGATAGATGGAATGGATGAAGACAAAGGGGGTCGTGTGTGTGTGTGCGTGTGTGTCTTTGGGGCGAGAGGGCGGTGTTTGCGAATGGTAGAGGGGGCTAGAGAAGAAAGGAACAGTTAATTTTTTGGAGTCATCTGAAGTCTGGATTCCATCAGACAAACAATGTGCTGCTTGCTGAGCTGCTGAACTACTCTGTAACTTCAGCTGTGTCCAAAATGCCATCCTATTCCTTTACATAGTGCACTAAGTGTGACCCCACAGTGACCACGTTTCAAATAGTGCACTATCTAAGAGAATAGGGTGCCTTTGAGGAGACTGAAAACATCATAGAGTTCAAATGGTCAAGCAGCTGGACCGGTTACACAGTGTATGGGTCTTTGTATGGGGGGTTTTCTGTGGACGGAGAGGGAAAAATCTTTGGCCAATTGCCTTGAATAAAAGACCAAGTAGAATTTGATTCAAAAGATTGCAGAAACTATACTCTACTTGGGGCCAAATGTTTCCTTCAGTTCCATCCACTCGAGTCTCCATGTTGTTGCCTGACGATATAGTGAACTCCAAAAGTATTTGGGACGTGCTAAAGAGGTTTTGCCTCTATATTCCACCACTTAGCCATATGAAACCTACGAACACACAGCAGTAATGGTACGAACGCAATTTGGCACACCACACTTTTGATTTTAATTATTTTATTTAGGCAACAAATACACAAAACATACAGTATATGAGGGTTTTAGATGAAACTAAAGCGATAATGAAAACTGCATTGTATTACAACATTGTGCATACTTTTGACACATACCCAACTTCTCACACCTATTCCACAGTTTCATGTCACACATTCAAAGCCAAATGTGCAGTATATTGGGGAATCCTGGGAACGTTTGGAGCAACTGTCCGTAGCTGAGATTGGCTAGCTGGGAAAACTTTGACCCAGAGACTGGAACACAGAAAGTCAGAAGCAGAGAAAAAGAGATGGACAGATGGACAGAGGCAGAGATGAACAAAGGTATTTATTAGACTTAATGTAATGTAATGCCACTTAAATGAATAAATTAATGAAAACACCCACACCCTAAACATGTGCCCGTGACTGATAAGCAATGAACCCCTGGTCTGTAAAACCTCCCCACAGTTTCAATACTTTCCTACTTGATGTTAGATGTTCTCTTAACCTCAAAAAAGCAATGAACCATAATAATGTGTCAACTGTAATTAAGATTCAACATACATATGATCTTGTAACTACAACTGAATAAAATACTGAATTTCCCTTGAAAGTTGTATGTTTTAATGTCTGTCTTACTGCATATTGTCCATAATTCCTCCTCTCCTTGAACAGAATGTATGAGAGCGATGACGAGATCACGACCTGGATCATGGTGAAGAAAAGGAGGGACGACTTCACTCCATAGCTCATCATCTGAGAAAGAGACCAAGAAGAGTTAAATAGTTAGACGGAAAACCAAGCCATCTTTGCCTAGCCTAAAACTCTGCAATTTGACCATGCCATTCATTATTTGCCCTATTTCTACTCAAAAGACATGTTGTCAACAAATTCCATATATTGTTTTTGGGCAAATAACTGAGTGATTAGTTCTGCAAAGTTCTGAAACTTTTTGTAAATGGAGTGCAATGCTAAGTCGTCACTTTCACACACTACACTGTTAAGCATTGTGACTGAGGTCCAGGAACACAATGTTCAATCAGGTGAACAAATCCTTAATTTTCACATAGATGGTGTACATCTGTTTAAGTTGTTTATGTTTCTGGATGTGGAAATATCTCATGCTTCTTTAACTCTTAATATTCTGGTTGTAAAAGATTCCCGCTATGTCCCCCAGAGGACATGTGGGGTTCTGCAGTAAAATAATGTACACAATGTAGTATAATTTCTCCACTATGGAGAAAATCACTATGCATAATCTCTTTTCCTAGCCTGATACACATAGTTGCCTCTGGGAATATTGCTGCTTTCCAAAAGTCCCCCACGTACAAAACAATAACAGTGCCACTATACGCCATAGCCCTAACCAAAATAAATGTCACAATTAACCTAAGACTTCACTTCCAAGAAGCATAGATGTCTAGCTAACAACAAACTGTGTTAGTATTGCTTGTTCTTACATCATGCTTAACTTTGCTTCAGAAATCAGTCAGTAGTAGATGAAAATGTTTCTTTGGGATTTTTGTACATTTAATCAGCTACGCAAAGCAGCAGGTGACAGAGGGGTCTGCTAGCTTAATGGCAACAACAGCCAGCAGGCAGCTGGCTTCATGAAAACTCATGACAATGTTAGCTAGCAGCTACTAACTGTGTTTTGCAACAGTTCACAATGTGGGGCTCTATTTGTTTGTCATCATATACCACAGGTTTTCCTGACACAAACTGCTTGTTAATGAGGTGTTTTTATGGTCAGGTTATTTTTTTCCTTCAAATGTTGGCATGTGATAAGTTGACTCAACTTGCATTCAACCAGGAAGACGGCAGAGCTTGCATTTCGAACAGGCTAGCGAGAACTTAGACCCTGTTCCTACTTAAAATCCTTACCTTAATCATTACCTTACCCTTAACTGTTATCTAACATTTCTTCCTTTAGGTCATATTTGAAAAAACATGTACTGTACACTAATTTCTTTGAACATCCAAAACGATTGTATCTAGTGCATATATTTTTTGTTTCAGTGCAGATGTGTTCTGTACACATAAAAATAAGCCTTTGTCACAAACTTTGAATAAGCAAATTTGTGTCTATTTAATAAACATGTGATGTGTTCACTCTGTGTAAAAAGGGACAACATAACCACCCCCAAGTATGACATTTGGCAAATTGCACTTTTCACCAACTAAATTATAGTAATGCGTTATGCCGATAATTTGAATATAAAATGCAAATAATTTTGGATTGAAAACCGACCACCCTAGACCACATTTATCTTTATTATTATGATTATTATTAAAGGGGCACCGACCGTAGCAAAGTGCTGATCTTCACAGCTTGATTCTAAATAGCTTCTGTGCCCCACATCCTCGTTGCAGGCTGTCTCTGGGTTGTTGTGGAGGTCGATCATGTAAAAGATGAAGGCCAGGAAGGAAACCAAGGCTGCCACCAGTGTCATCCCCATGCACACACACAGCTGGGGAAGTAGAGCGATGCCCGACCTTAGAGATCACTGTGTACTGTAGGGTGTGCTTACTGTACTTGCTTTTGCTTAAGTGTGAGCACAGGTGTGGTGGTGTTCATAAACTCACCGATTTCATACTGGTGCGCTTCTCCAGCACTATGGCAATGACTCCTGCCGTTATGAACTACACAAAACATGAACAACAAATGCCCAATCAGCCGATAAGAGCATATGCTTGCTAAGAGTAAACTACAGGAATAATGTGCGAATCTGATCAAATTATCTGGTAAACTAATCATTCTAGTGGGTGGAAACCATTTGAAAATAATCCTGGTGATCACATAGCTGTTTTTGATAGAATAACCAAATTTGGTGTGATCCAGTCATCACTCAGTACAGTGAGTATAGCAGAAAGTTAGGTTATAAGATTACCGTTAAGCTGCTCCACCAAGGCACTCCGAAGGACACAACCTCAGTGAACTCAGTGAAAAGGAGGGGGAGTGAGAAAGACATCACCAGCAACCCCAGCATCACCTGGGAGACCTTGTATACACAAACAAACTGAGTATACATACAAACCCGATTCCAAAAAAGTTGGGACACTGTACAAATTAAAAAAGGAATGGAATAATTTACCAATCTCATAAACGTATATTTTATTCACAATAGAATATATATAACATATCGAATGTTGAAAGTGAGACATTTTGTAATGTCATGCCAAATATTGGCTCATTTTGGATTTCATGAGAGCTACATATTCCAAAAGAGTTGGGACAGGTAGCAATAAGAGGCCGGAAAAGTTAAATGTACATATAAGGAACAGCTGGAGGACCAATTTGCAACTTATTATGTCAATTGGCAACATGATTGGGTATAAAAAAAGCCTCTCAGAGTGGCAGTGTCTCTCAGAAGTCAAGATGGGCAGAGGATCACCAATTCCCCCAATGCTGCGGCGAAAAACAGTGGAGTAATATCAAAAAGGAGTTTCTCAGAGAAAAATTGCAAAGAGTTTGAAGTTATCATCATCTACAGTGCATAATATCATCCAAAGATTCAGAGAATCTGGAACAATCTCTGTGCGTAAGGGTCAAGGCCGGAGAACCATACTGGATGCCTGTGATCTTCGGGCCCTCAGACGGCACTGCATCACATACAGGAATGATACTGTAATGGAAATCACAACATGGGCTCAGGGAATACTTCCAGAAAACATTGTCGGTGAACACAATCCACCATGCCATTCGCCGTTGCCAGCTAAAACTCTATAGGTCAAAAAAGAAGCCGTATCTAAACAGGATCCAGAAGCGCAGGCGTTTTCTCTGGGCCAAGGATCATTTAAAATGGACAGTGGCAAAGTGGAAAAGTGTTCTGTGGTCAGACGAATCAAAATCTGAAGTTCATTTTGGAAAACTGGGACGCCATGTCATCCGGACTAAAGAGGACAAGGATAACCCAAGTTGTTATCAGCGCTCAGTTCAGAAGCCTGCATCTCTGATGGTATGGGGTTGCATGAGTGCCTGTGGCATGGGCAGCCTACACATCTGGAAAGGCACCATCAATGCTGACAGTTATATCCAAGTTCTAGAACAACATATGCTCCCATCCAGACGTCGTCTCTTTCAGGGAAGACCTTGCATTTTCCAACATGACAATGCCAGATCACATACTGCATCAATTACAATGTCATGGCTGCATAGAAGAAGGATCCGGGTACTGAAATGGCCAGCCTGCAGTCCAGATCTTTTACCCATAGAAAAAAATTGGTGCATGATAAAGAGGAAGGTGCAACAAAGAAGACCTAAGACAGTTGAGCAACTAGAAGCCTGTATTAGACAAGAATGGGACAACATTCCTAATCATAAACTTGAGCAACTTGTCTCCTCAGTCCCCAGACGTTTGCAGTCTGTTATAAAAAGAAGAGGGGATGCCACACAGTGGTAAACATGGCCTTATCCCAACTTTTTTGAGATGTGTTGATGCCATGAAATTTAAAATCAACTTATTTTTCCCTTAAAGTGATACATTTTCTCAGTTTAAACATTTGATATGTCATCTATGTTGTATTCTGAATATAATAATGAAATTTGATTGCATTCTGTTTTTATTCACAATTGTACAGCGTCCCAACTTTTTTGGAATCGGGTTTGTACTAATAACAATCACAATCATGATTTGGTAGGTCACGTAGTTGACAAACAGTACCAGTCATTCAAGAGTATTTCTTTATTTTTTTTAACTATTTTCCACATTGTAGAATAATAGTGAGACATTACAATTATTAAATAATTCACATGGAATCATATAGAAACCAAAAGTCTTAAATACATTTATATTTTAGATTCTTCAAATTAGCAACCCTTTGCCTTGATGACAGCCTTGCACTAACCAAAACCTGCATTTTCTAAGCCAGCTTCATGAGTTAAGACACCTGGAATGCTTGAAGGAGTTTCCACGTATGCTGAGCGCTTGTTTGCTGCTTTTCTTTTACTTTGAGGTCCAACTCATCCCAAACCATCTCAATTGGTTTGAGTTCGGGTGATTGTGGAGGGCAGGTCATCTGATGCATGATAAAGTTTGTTGGGGCAAGCAAGTTTATTTAATTTTTTGGTCTGTCAGTTGTCATTTAAGCAACTGACAGACCGATCCTCTGATCGGTTGATGTTGCAATGTGTCTGTTGCTTACAATCTATAAAGCATTATTTTGGGCTGCAATCTGAGGTGCAGTAAATTGACAATTTCTGAGGCATTCTAGGTGACTACCTTATGAAGCCTGTTGAGAGAATGCAAATAGTGTAAAAAGCTAATCAAGGCAAAGGGTGGCTACTTTGATGAATCTACAGGTTTAAATGTATTTTCATCTGTTTAAAAAGTTTTTTGGTTCCTATGTGACTGAATACAGTATGTGTTATTTCATTGTTTGGATGTGTTCACTATTATTCTATGATGTGGCAAAAATAGAGTAGCCTATCTTTCGATGAATCGGTGTGTCCAAGCTTTTGACTTGTAATGTATTTTACACATACTGTACTCGTCACCACCAAGACCTGGCTTGGCAACTAGCATGGTTCAGTATCAAACTTAATCACACATGGACATATACAGATAATTCACCTTAATCAGACCCGGATTTGAACTGGTGACCTATCAGTGGCCCATAGCTGTAATTAACAGCTAGGCTGCATGCAGCCAAATGAAGGCTTGCAGATGAACGGACCTTACCCATGCAAGTGCATGCGGGTTGACAATGAATAACCTGTGTGCACTGCTAATGTAAAACGAGCTTTATTTTCTTAGGAAACAATGGGTATGTAAATACATTTACAATTCTTGGCAAAAAACATTCTAAACAAACAGCCTATGCTAAATATTTGATACTAAAATGTGATTTTTTTAATGAAGGTGCGTTAAGTCATTTGTCACTCTAAGTATTTAACATTGTTAAGTATGTAACATTACCCCAAAAGCCTTCGGCTCTCCTTTCCTGATGCTCTCGCGTAATGCCTGACGTTTGTCTGCCAGTTTATCCGCGTTGACATCGGTCGTAATACTCACCGACAGGTCATTCGAGACAGACACAGCCATATTCCAACCTTAATGAATACTGTACCCAACGTGCGTAGCCTGACGGGAATAACATTTAAAATATTTGTAATTCAAATAATATATATTCTCCTCATGATTATAAATTACATTCTGAAAAAATATGAAATAAATGAAGATTCCATGGTGTAATAATAAAGTATCCTTTCCTACTTTTCATGGGATAGCCACAAAGTAACAACAAATATTATGTTATTATCAGTTACAAAACCCTAGCGAAACCTTCAACAGGGATGACCATCAGGCTAGAGCCTACAATAAAAAAGCGTATCATGATTAACGATAAATCTTACCTTCAGCTTTCAGGCACAAAAACACGTTAGTTAAAATTCTAAACACAAATTCCGCGAATTAGACAAATATATTTCACAACATTGTCCGAGCCCGTTCCGTTCACATTCTGTGTCTCCGCCTGTTCTTGGCATGAACGAAACATGAGTATCCTACAACAGCCTACTTCCACTGCAGCGAAAACTCCAGCCCAGTCCTTCAAGCGGACCTCCGTTTTTTTTTAACGATGTTAGAATAAAAAGTCGTAACAATCGTTTTGTGGATCTGGTCATCTTGCATTAATCACTGACTTTTTACAGACAACAGAGGAACACTATCTGTTAAGGTAAGTCCGATTTTTAATATTGGAACTTGTATAGGATGATGAATGGTAGGATGATGAACTTGCGAATAACTTTAGGGATGATAAAAGGATTATTCCAACGTTTGGCTTAACAATAGTTTAGAACAGAGCAACACAATAGGCATAAGCAACCTTTGTTTTTAAAATAAAGAACTGTTTAAATAAATGTTTGACAAAATTTGGGCACATTAAATTAAATAACAATCTTTTGGGCGTTGTGCCAAGCCCCCAATCCCCCTCCTAGTTGTCGTGTTGCGTCAATAAAGTTGAGTCCTGTTGGTTGTTAATGTACCGTAGTTCATTGCTCTTACTCTGCTTGCTCTTCCCCCTTTCCCTTCTTTATTTTGCTTGGCCTAAACAAGCAAACATCACCCACTTAAAAGAAGACAGAGCGCACGCAGCGAGGACTGTGTTTGAAAAGCGTTATAGCCTAAGATCTGAAAGAATGTTTTTGGTGGTGCTGGTTTGGCACTGGAATTTTCCCATGCGACAATATCTTGATTTCATTGTAATCCCCCCGCCCACCTCCCTTAGTTCCTCGCGTGTATTGTGCACATCTGTTTTTCATCCACAAGCGACATTCCACCATGCCCAATAGGGACTCTGACATGTGGTTTTCATCCTCCCTCCCTCCCTCCCTCCCTCCCCCTCTCTCCCTCCCCCTCTTTCTCTCTCTCTCTATATCTTTCTTCTTAAAATGTAGTGTAGCGCACAAAAATGTTACATCCCTGTTAAAATCAACTTAATGTGCGGCATATCAAAAAGGTGATTACATTCTATGATGATTGAACAGGTGCGCTACGTGCTAGGGACTATAAAAGGCCATTCTATTAAAAAAAAAGTCATACAAAACAATGACACAGACGTCTTAAGCTTTAAGGCATTTAGAATGCAGGAATTTCCACCAGAGCTGCTACCATAGATGTTAATTTCTCTAAGGCGCATCCAACGTCTTTTTTAGAGAAATTGACAGTACAACTGTACAACAGTCCAAGCAGACTAGGTGTTGCCACATTTGCTTTCTGCCACCTTTGTCCCCTCGTGTGTCGGCATGATAATCCGCAGCTCCATGTTGCAACGATCTGTACACAACTCCTAGAAGATGAAAATGTCCCACTTCTTCCACGTCAGCCGCAGTGTTTGGGATGCTCTGAATTGAAGGTAGCTGTGATTAATAGATTCCCAGTCATGTGAAATCCATAGATTGAGGTCTAATTTCTTTATTTAAATTAACTTCATTCTGTACTCGACTCAGTAAAATCTTTGATATTTTTGCATATATACAACTTTTGCTCAGTGTTGATATGTCTTGCATGTTCCATTTTGCATTATCTGGAATTGCTTCTAGTCACTATTTAATATGTATAGATTTTGTATTTTTATTTTCTGCTATTAATTTTGCTTTTAAATTACTGCGTAGATGTTGCGTACCACTTCACAAGAATGGTACATGCCTACCATTTCTCAGAATTACGCATGTTAATCGATGCACTTGATAAATAGAATACTTTGAATTTGACTTTTAACTATATGTTATAATGTTTTCGTATTATACTTGTGAATTTGATAATGATGATATGATACGCATTACTATTCATATATTTTACAAAATGCAATTCGTACAAAATATATATCTTACAGTAAGCTATAAGTTGCTAAACGATATGTTAAGAATTCCAATCTAAAAAATGTCGTATATACTAAGGTTAGGCATAGTTAAGGATTAGGGTTTAGGAATGGCGTAAACAAGGCTACAGTGAGAATGCGAGTTTAAAATGAAACTGGTTTACATTTTTGTGATGGGAGAAAACTGAAGATGGACCAAGCACACTAGCCTACTGACTCTACAATAAGTAGTTTTAACCCAATGACGAACGTGCTTTATTAGCAGAGTTCAGAAATAATTTCGGAATGCGAAGCCTAAACCACCATTCAGCTTTTACCAGCGCTTGACTTCGGATGAAATCATTGCTAGAACTGACAAATCGCACATTAGACTACGTTCATCAATACATAACTTTTAATAAGGCTTTTTCCATTAATGTAGCCTATCCCAGACGTCCCAGGCGGCTCTTCTGCCTTAATAAGGTACCGGTACGAGGTTCCGGCTCAAGTCATGCACTGCCATGCAAAAGCCATGGCTTTTACCAAACATTTGCTAAAACACTTAATTGTTTTTTCTGCATTTCAACGCCCGTGTTAACGTTTTGCAGTTATATTATTATATTATATGTATGTCTATTCTGATAAGGATGTCTTCCTTTCCTATCTCTCGTCTATGCTTTCTATCTCCTCACCTGGGCCAAACTCCTTCAGGGCGATGTCATCCACTGAGACCGGAACAAGCGTTCCGAAACTTCATCGCCTCTTTATCAAATTTGACCCCGAGGCTACAGGGGTAAGCGTAATTCATTGTTTATGGAAATGAATCACTGCAACACGCATTTATATACTTTCAATACTTTTCGACCAGTCACTGTACTGACAGTTGTACCATTCACTCAGTTGTCCGTGGAATTAATAATAGCTGTCTGTCAATAGTCACCAATCAGAAACCTTATTCTCATGGAACACCCATGATCACGAAATATATAATACCGTTTGTCCTAGGTTCCTTAGTCATTTTAGATGCTGTTTTCTCTTTTTTTCCACCAGGTGGTGGCGATTCTCCTAGGAGTGTTCCAGGTGTTGTTGGCGGTCCCTCTTTACTACATGGACATCAGCTTACCCAAAGCACAATTTTTACTTCCATTATTTATAGGCATCCTGGTAAAATAATTTTTTCATGATGCCAGATGACTATTTTACTATGTTATGCATTGACTATGTAATTTTTTCCCGCATCTAAACCGTGGAACATCATTGTTTATATTTTCTTTTCAAGTTTGTGATGGCAGGATCGTTCGCCGTTGCCTGTGAGAAGACTCCCAGCAGACATCTGGTAAGATACTGTATTACATCAATCAAACGGACATTGGAATATAACCTGCTATACTGGTGTCATCCCAGCAGTGCATGGCAATTTCAATACAACAGCATTACTTCTGCCCAACATGTTACAACATGTTACAAATATAAAAATTAAAAATATAATTTAGTCTTGGAAAGAATAAAGTTCAAAATATAATTACTTTTTTGAGACCAGGAGTTCTATAATAAGGTACCGTTCTACCTTCTGTGTCCCTCACTGTGTCTTTTATGTTACTGTCTTCCTCAGCTGACAGGCTGTGCCTACACTAATGTGGCGAGCCTGCTGGCGGGGCTATTGGCTCTGTGTATATATAGTGTCTCTCTGAATAATGTTCAGGCTTCTGCAGAATCTTGCACTCTGTACAAAGCTGAGTCACTGGATGATAAATGCCCTGGAGAGTTCTTGGAGGTAAGACATTTTTTATGGAGGGATGGGGGCATTTGTGGGTGTGTGTTGTGTGGCTATTTTCAGCTTAGTGGTTTGATTTAGGGTAAAACGTACAGTTGGGGTTAGAGGTTGGGTTTGGGGGGGTGAAATTATTTTGATGAGGAATACATGTTTTGGTCCCCCACAAGGATAGTAATACAAACGTGTGTTTATGTGTGTTATACAGGGGGGGGTTCTCAAACCTCTCCTGGGGTCCTGAAGACAACTCTCAATTTCATTGTAGCCCTGAACAAGCTTACATGATTCTAGTAGTTAAGGCCTTGATGATTACTTGACTAGTCATCTCAGGTGTGCTAGCTCTGGAATAGAGCTAATAACTGGAACAGCTGGGAGTCCCCAGGAGAGGTTTGAGAACCACTGTCATACAGAATTATCCAAATCACACTTGACATTCACAAATATCTTGAACTGTATGTCCTGCACTGTTGTGGCTGTTGTCTTCTCTGAAATTGGCTTAGTGTCATTTAGTTGGGTTACTATGTGTCGTCTTTGTTGATCCTTTATTGTGTTTCTGTCTGTCCTCTAGGATTTCTTCAGGAGTATCACAGCCCTGCTTATTGTTTATGACCTGGGAGCCCTAATCCTCCACACTCTTCTCTCATTTTCTGCATTGAAAGGCCTGAGAGTAGGGCTGTGCCGAATTATCAATTAATGAAACCAATGAACCAGTTGATAATATTTGAACATTCCTGTTGGTCACCCTTCCTTTAAATTTTTCAACTTTTTATGTTTGTTCTTTTTTTAAGTTTATTTGTGCCTTTCAAGCTTTATAGGATCAGTTAATATTTTTTCTAGAAACCTATTAAACTAATTTGCATAAACTCTGTTGTTTGCTTGTTTTTTTTTTTAATTGTTTAGATCGAAAATAGTGTTGTTATAATAACCTATAAACATTAGAAAAACTTACGTGTTCTTTCCATACTGTTAGAATATGTAACTTGATGTTAATCATTAATGTGGTACGCATATAGTGCTGCCAATGTGCTTTATCAGTAGCATGTACTCATAATGACACGTTTTCCATTGACTTAAACTTTGTTCGAGAGAATCAAAAACGCAATGAGTCCGTCTGATCTACATATAATAATGGGTATTTATTTATTATATAAGGTGATTTGTAGATCAGTTCATCAGCACTCCCTTACAGTCGTATTGATCCTCTCGAACACGGCCATTATGGTCCACTTTTTTCAACCATTCTTGAGTTATTGGTTTACCTCCCTCCTGGCATTCTAATTCATGGAATATTCTTGTCACGCAGGGGTTTCCCTTCAAATCAGCTGATTCCTGGACAAAACCATTGCACTAGGAACTGGGTAAACTATCCCCGAAAACAATTGATGCTGTATAACGATGAACTTTTAAAGGGTACATTTATATAGGGTTAAAGCAACATGATCGTCAATATGTCTTCATTTGTATTTTTAAAAGGTCATTATTATATTGAAACTGCATACAAACACCCCGCGGAAGTGGAAAATGGTTAGTTCTGAAAATGGCGGCGGTTTCTGTCAGTGTGAAGTAAAACTTCCCAATATTGCTAATAAAAACAGGTATTATTTGATACGTTTAGATGATTGTCGTCTTGGGGATATTGAAGAAATCATTTTTGGACTGCAGTTGTATTTGACGCTGAGTACCGCGACTGACTGACATCGCTCTTTAGGGATTTTTGGGTCGCTAGCTGTGGGCTTTCCTCAAAGTTGACGTTAGCAAGTGTGCTTTTTATAGAATGTGAAATAGCGAAACCGAATGTTGTCATCCATACACGGAAATCAGGAAACCCAGTCCGGCTAATTAACTCGTTAAATCACGTTGTATTTGCCTTTTACGGGTTATTTTCTCCCCAACACCATCGGATTCCCTTATTTCTGATTCTTCTACTGTAGCTAAATCGGGGTCAGGGCTCCCGTGCCCGATTTACGTCATTCGTCAACAACATACTAGATTGATGCCCATCAATGTTGTGTGCCCTTTCACAACGAATTTCTTGATTTGCTAGCTGCATAACGTAAGTATTTTGTTTAGCTGACTGTAATGTAGCTACCTTGTCTTGTGATGATAGCCTGCGTGTTTGTTCAGGGGAGTGTTACCAACTTTTGAAGGTGGATTGGAGAGAGACGTCTTATTGTGAATGTCATTGTCTCTACCCATTGCTCCGGGCTTCCCCCCGAAAAAAAACGTTTTCTGTGTTGTGAAGCTTATTTCCTGCCGTTAAACATATTCAACACCCATGACGAGGGTGGAGAGAAAAGTGAAGACAAAATTAGTGGTGTTTTAAGGGCTCTTTTAAAGACACTCTCAACACGCTTTGAATTGGGTTTAAGTGACATTGTAATCTTTCGCAAAAAAACATTTAGAGTATGCTATTTGTAAAACATTTTTGGTTTAAAAAAATCTTAATTCCGGTCTCTCTCAAAATATCAGAAATTTGGGTGAACTTAAATTTCTAAATTGGAAATATGAAAAGGTGAAAAGGCATATTTGGTTACTCGTTAATTGTTGCACAGCGTAAATAACCTAGTGGCAACTCCAGACAAGATTAGTAATATAGCCTATGGATTTGCATTAAGCAGGGAATTAAATGACTGTACTATATTGCCACATTTTATTGTAAAGAAGAATTTTGCGACAGGGACAGAAGTAAAAGCAAATTAATTTGCTGACAATTATTTGTACAAAACAGCACTAAAGTTGATATTCAACTTTGTGCAACAGAGTACACATCTTTCCAGGGCTGTCTTGGATACACTCCACCCTACTGTGTGGAGATTCAGAGTTTCCTAGTTCCATTCAGAACTAGCATTTGGAAAAAAGTTCTGGAAAAACTAACCGTTGCGCAATTTTCTCCATGTACCATTTGGAATAATGGGCCACATTCAAGTACAACGTAATGTCTGTGGATTGACCTACATTTTCTTAGTTATATACAATGCAGTGCACAGTTCTCAGACATTTAAGCCAAGGGCAGCTCAAGCTTTAAGAAGTGGAACAATGTGAAATGACAGATGACTTTTCCAAGGAGATTTAGCATTGACTGCTCACATTTCCTTATTTGATTGACAGCTGTCCTGGCAAATCAATGGACAAGCTTCAGGACCTCAGTCAATCCGAGCTCCAGGAATTGCTGGGCAACACAGAGCGGTTGGAGTCCATGGCATTGGAATCTGATGAGGTGAGCTGTCATGTTTTGGCTGTTACTCAGCTGTGTAAACAGATCTGTTTGTGTTGTAACTAACTCCTATGGCCGTCTACTGCTGTCGTGCCAAGTGTTGTTGCCATGTTTGCCATGACAATAACTGTAGCTGTCTACTAGTAGAGATGTGCCTCTTGTTAAAATTCCTCTGTTAAGGCCATTACCTAAGCAAATAACCTCTCCTCAGGCCTTCCTATACTTTCCCACTTTTGTTATGATCATGAACCGATCCTCCTAGTCATAAGTTTGATGATTAATTAGCTAATTTACTCCAGACCGTTCAGGGTTATACTTAATGTAACTCTGACCACTGCATGCATCTCCTCTCTTCCTAACATCAACCGCTCTTTACTCAGTCATGCTAAGTCACTCCGCTTCCACCTCATGAAGGAACTCAAACAGGCATGACCGTGTTATTGACTGTTTCTCTTCCTCATGTACAGATCCAGAACATCCAGCTGGAGAGGGAGATGGCCCTGGCCTCCAACCGTAGCCTGGCTGAGCAGAACCTGGACATGAAGCCTCGCCTGGAGAGACAGAGGGAGCACCTAGTGGGAAAGTACTCCCAATTGGAGGCCGTTAGAGACACCTACAGACAACACTGTGCCCAGAGAGGTGAGGGGGCTGGGGCGATGTTGGATTTGACTGGGTGGGAGAGCGAGAGAGGAGCGTCCTTTTTTTCTCCTTTCCTGCTTTGAAACAAAGGTTTCTTAGGCCGACGAAGCCCTCCACATGAAAATGACGGTGGGAACCTAGTGAAGACATGTCCTAAAGTCAGGTGGACTTAGGCAACTCTGTGGCTCAGTTCCAGTGCTCCGAATTGGAGCAATTCCCAGTTACTCGCTCAATTTATTTACAGCCTTTTATGTGACAGACATTGGAGGTCATTCGAGTGAGCTCTCGATCGAAGTCGAGTTTCCTACACGCAGGGGATGGAACGGACACGCCAGTAGTTCTTTCAGCGAGTTGTTTTAACCGAACGTTGCCGTGGCAACGGGCAGTGATCCCTAATGGATTGCGGGGCAATTTCTGGGGATTGCATTAGACACGCTGCATGGGAGTAAACAAGTGGTGGGTGGGCATGGCAAAGCCAACCTGACTTCTAGTCATCCACACTCAGAATAGGTCCCACTACGCCACGTTGGTTTTTCGGGAATCCCCCTGGACGAGGGAAGTTGACTTGCGTTGCCCGGGACAATCTGAATTGAGTCTGCACGCGAAGGGAGGTGTGAAATGGGCCCCATGGGCCCCGCGTGGGGTTTATTTAATAAATACATGGGTTTCGGACTGAAAGACTAATTGAAGGTTGTATAAATGACAGTAGGCCAAGGTTTATCTGTTTTCTTGACTCTATCCACAATCTCCAAAATGTAAGCTGGACAGAGCTCATCAAAATCTGAAGCGGATAGATGGAGGACAATTTCATTGCTAATTTTCACAGCTAGGAATTGTATGAAATAAATGGAAGAACAAACTGCCCCTGACAGTTGTACTGGCACCTCTGTTATGCATGGGTAATAGAGGCTGACAGGAGACAGAAAGCCACATGACAGAAAGAGGATGTGAGAGAATCTATGAATGGGCCTGGGTGATGTACAGTAAAAAACTTACATAAGAATGTCTGGATACAACCCTTAGGGTGGTAGAGTGGTATATTGCCAGTATACCACTAACACCCAAGGTGGTTTATTGGTGATATAAACCGGTAACGGACCCAATTAGAACCTTTTAAAAATATTTGGTCATACATTTATTGGTGATATAAACCGGTAACGGACCCAATTAGAACCTTTTAAAAATATTTGGTCATACTGTCTCATTCTTACAGCCAATCAGCATTCTGGGTTAGAACCAATTTGTTTCTAAATGTTTACGAATTACTTGTAGAGTTTAATCCACTGTTTAATTCCGCTGTTGAGCAGCACAACATGCTGACGTTCACTTGAAATTCACTTATGTTTGCCCGTGAAATATCTTCTAAGATGAGCCAACGACATTTTGTCTGTCTCAAGGCTCCAGGTTTGCATTAGTTTTGCTGACATTTTAGCTATATTTGGCTGAGGGTAGACAGCTAGCTTGTTCAAGCTTGTTGGTTACACCAGAGACAAGTTGGAGCAGCATTTTGATGGCTGATGTTTTAAGCTGTTTTATAAGTCCTTGCATTCAGTTTATAATGGCCTGTTACCATTTTGCGAGTGTCAGCCATGGGAATTTGCTTATATCCACTGATCAGATGTATTTTATAAAGCCCTTTTTACCTCAGCAATAATCACTAAGTGATTTTACAGACACCCTGCCTGAAACCCAAAAAGCCAAGCAACAACAGGGTTTATGCACAGTGGCTAGGAAAAACTCAGAAACAGGTCAGAGATTAGGAATGAAACTAGAGAGGAACCAGGCTCTTTGTTACCATTTGTAAGAATAATGAAACATTGGAAATAAGTAGTGCCCTGGTGTTAACTGCCTGTAATACTGCGTGCTCTGGTACAGTAAAGGAATGTTTGTAAAGGTTTGGAAATCTGGATGCAGTTGGGATAAATCATGTCTAACCTCTTCAGAGCCTAGGTTAGTAGGTCTGTAGTAGTCAAATACAGGGTTGAGTTCTAAATTGCGCTCTTTTGACTGTATGGTTCACTACCCGTCGAAACATGTCTATGCTTCGGACTTCACCTGCCTGGTTTCCTGTCTATCTGTTTGGGCCTCAGCCCTGTGCTTTTCATGAGATACTGAGAGATACATTTTTCTTGTGGGGGGGGGGGGGGGGTGCATGCATTTTTTCACAATGACTTCACCAACTCTGTGTTTTAATGACGTCTGCTGCTTCAGTCAGTGACGTATTCCTAAATGTGAAGTCATGTGGAATGCATTGTAGTTTCCTCCCTAAACCAGTCCTGCTTGTTGTTCACCGTGCTGGTGTGTGGTGGGAGCTCGCCCTGGCTGAGAGGGTTGGCAGGGATGTCTTTCAGTCCATGTTTATCCAACTGATTGAGGTTCTTGTTCTTTCTCTTCTCCCCCTTGTTTATCCTCTCACTTTCTGTTTTTTCACATACTTTTCATACACTTCATATTTTCTCTCTTTTTTTTTTTCCCCTTTTCTTCTATTCTCTCTTTTCTCTCTCATTGTTTCTCCCCCTCTTCTGCCTCTGTCTTTCCTCTTGTCTCGCTCCCTCCGTCGGTCTCCCTCTCTAGATGGCATGGTAGGACAGGTGTCTCCCGAGGGGCTGTTCTCCCGGCTGCAGGTAGAGGGCGCCAGCACCGAGACAGAGTCTGAGGTAAGAGGGCACCATGACGGAGTCCAGAGGAAGAAAATCCCTGTCTCCATATTGTTGTTATTACTGGAAATTGATCTCTTTCAGTAGTATTCCTCCGGGTCCGTCTCTCCCTTTAACTCTTCCTCGGTCTATTCCCCACATTTCTCCTCCTCTCTTTCTCCCTCAGTCTCTGGCTGATGAGTTTCTGGATGGCCAGCTGTCCCTGGACTCCTTCCTCGACCGGTTCCTCTCCCTACGCTCCCTCGCACACAAGAGACGAGTACGGATAGAGAAGCTGCAGGAGATCCTGCGCCAGAAACGGAAGGCGGCCTCGGCGGGCGACTCCGGCGGCGTGCCGTCTCAGGGGAGCACCGGCCAGGACGCGCCGGCGGCACAGCCGGCGCAGTGGAATCCGCAGCCCCTGGCGGCGCAGCAGCCGTGTTCCAAACCCAACAACCACACTAGCTTCCAAAATCCCGACTCCCAAAACGGCCCCGGCTGCCCCCTTCCTTATTCCGCTTACCCCGCCGCGCCCCCCAACCCAACAGCAGCCCCAGCCGCTCCGGGCCCGGGCCCATCCAACCCCCCGGGCACATTTCCTCCGTATCCCGGCCCCAACTCCTCATTCACTCCAGCGGCGGGCTACGCAGCCCGGCCCGCTTTCGGGCCTCCGGCCCCCACCTGCCCGTACCCCACCCAGCCCACGTTCCCCGGCGCGCCGGGCTCGGTGTCCGCGTTCGGGCAGTACAGTGGGCCCAATACTGCCCCGTACCCCTCCCCATACCCGTACAGCGCCGTTGCGGGTTATAATTACCCGGGGGTCCCGGCTCTACCCAACTCCCAGTCTCCAACAGGGAGGCCTTTGTATCGGCCCGGGTTTGGAGTGCCACAGCCCTACTCCTGAAATCTCTCTTTGCCCTGCCCACCCCCACTTCTCTAGCCCACTCCGTTCTCTCTCGCTCGCTCGCTCTCTTTCTCCCTCACTTATTTTTATACTTTTATCTCTGCTTTAAATCTCTTATCCCACCCCCAGTCTAGTCCCCCCTCTGTCTCGGCCTCTCTTCTACTTGTATGTTTATCTCTCTCCTCCCTCTTCGTCCACCTCCTCTTTTCCACTCCCTGTCGTTCTTGCGTGCATGGCTGTCTCAGGACTTCACCTTGTGTTTGAGGGTGTTGTTAGAAGAACTCCTATTTGCTGTCGGCCCCTTCACTCCCCCGTTCCTGTATGGTGTGGGCTCCTTCACCCCGCCCTTTGGTTGTTGATCTTTTCACTGCTCCCTTTCTCCTGTTGGCCCCTTCCCTCCACCCTGTCTCTTTCTATTGGCTGACAGCCCCCTCACTTTCCCCTCCCTCCGTAGAACAAAGCCAATCAGCAAGACCGTGGCCACATCCTTTTCTGATAGAAATGTCACTAAAAGAGCTGAGGTGACTCTTTATTCTACATTTTAAAGAGCTGTGTTCACATTCTACATAAAATATATCTATACATGTGTTCCTTATCACTCTGATGTTGGACACTGTGGTACGCGTTTGTCCCTTGTGGCACTGTGTTCTGTATACACATTGGGACTTATTCTAACATCCATGTCAATCTACCAGTGCACCAGATACATGTATCAATCATATGCGTTCCTTCATGACTACAGGGGGGTGGTTTGCTTGAAACCCGCCTGAAACCATAACGTTTACAGGTCTGTTCAGCCTTGTCGAATTTTGTGGCTCACTCATAACAGTTCTTGTACTCACTCTGTTGCTTTTCGTTTAGGTTAGAGAGCACTTCAGGCTACAGAAAAAAAATAGCAACTCTTACCAAACCATGGCATTTCTTTCTTATTGTATTCATTATTGATAAAGGGAGCTAAGCAGATCCTAGATCCAACACTGGGGCCAGATCTGCGGTGGTTCTGGAGACGTCACAGACCTTTTTCTTAATTCTCCTCAGTCCCTTAACTTGCCGTGCATGAGTGATGTGTTTAGCTTACAAATCCTTTCTTTCCTGACAGAATTCAAGTTGGTTGGTTGATTAGGTTTGCTGATGCCTATTAGTAATGATGTCCTTGTTTACAGAATAATGCCTGTCAAGGACACCGCCTGTGTGTCTTTCATCTTTTTCTTTCTTGGTCTCCTCCGCCTTTCGCTCTCCTTCGCTCCTCCTCGCCCGGGCTCTGTCGGTGGGAAACTCGCCTCTCGTCTTTCTCTGCTCCCTCTACACTTTCGTCTCGCCTCTTCCTCCCGCTCTTCCTCTCGCTTTCCCTCCCGCTCTCCCTCCATCTCCTGCCTGTTCAAAAATGAACTGATGCTTGACAATGAGAGAATAGTTTATTTCTGTAAATTCACCAACGATGACGATACTCGTGCGATTTGTATAAATGATTTAAACAAGATCCTGATGATAACGACTAAAATGACATTAAAGTGAGAGTTTAGCAGTGGGCCTCGTGGCCTCTGGTCAGAATAGGACTTTATAGTTGTTTAGGACAACGAGGGCTGTGACCTAGGCAAGGCGGGAACCAGCAGGTTGCGCTACAAAGGTTCACAGCGCCTTCATGATGGCTCGCGAAGCATTCACACACCTCAGCGCCATCGCCAAGTCACGAAGCTGTGCTCGCACCGCCACGTCACCCCTATGCAGATCACAAAGCCCTATCAGTGGTCTTCGATGGAGCGCGCAGGCTATGCACTATCACATTAGCGGTCATGAAGACGCTGTGAAGCTTCTCCGTGGGCGTTTGCTCCTACAGGGCCTCTTTATCAGGTTAACTGGTCTCGACCGGTGTTGTCTAAGACCGGGACGCGGTGTCTTACTTGTGTCGTCACACTAAAGCTGCGTGAGAAACGCTGCCCCTATTCCCTATGTGATACAACCTTATCAGCGCTGGTCAAAATTTGTGGACTGTTGGAGACGGGGTGCATTATGGGTGCAGCCTATTACTCTGTATAAAGAGTAGAAGAGAAGTCTAAAGTAGTGTTTTAGAAGCACAAGGCCAGGGGCTAAGCAGCATTAACGAGAGGGATGTACAAAACTATATGATTTGACTTGATGACTACTGTAGCTGGTTTTAAGTGTTTCTTTTTTCTTTTCTTTTGATGTGAATAATATTAAACACTGAACTTGATCTACGAGCTGTGAGTCGACTCCACTTCACTTGATTTGATCGTCTGTTTTTTGGTGGTTCATTCACAGCGTTAAAGGTGTCCTTTTTCTGACTTCTTAATCCAGCAACCTCGAACGATTCAAGTCGAATGTAACTTTGAGTTGAATTGATTTGTTCTGGAAGGTGAGGGCTATGCTTCAGTGGTGTCTTTGTGTGATGTTGAGTGCTTGTGATCTTTTTTTTTCTCCCCCCTCTTCTTTCAAACATCACTGAGCAAATGTTTCTAATGTGGGCTGAGAAGATAGTACAAGAAAGAGAGAAAAGAAGTGTCTTCAGATGAGAAGAAATTCCCTCGTAAGGTATCATAAATTCCTACTCTGTGTTCATTTCGATCAATGTAATCAGTATTGCCGGTTATAGAGCTTACGTTAGGCCCTCATGAGGCACACTAGGAGGTTGGCACAGAGGGACGGCCCTAAATTGCATATTCAGTCTCGGAGAGAGAATGGAGGAGGAGGCGGAGGAGAATGTTTACGGGGCTTTCTACGCATTTACGGCTCGGTAAACCAGAGACGAAAGATGAGAGAAAACGAGAGCAAGAGAGGGGGAGAGTGAAGTGTGAACGAACAGAAAATATTAATGTAATTCAGAAAAGCAAAGCGTTACGTAGAGTCCAGAGCAACATAATATGTTAATTAAATCAAGTCTACCGTATTATATTAATATGCTGTTCTTCATGACTTCAGTGTTAAGTAACCGTTAAAGGGAATACATTCCTGAAACAATTAATACAGTATTAATAATATATTGATATTAAATATGTTTTCTTTAGATTCCAAAACAAAATGCAGTCCCATATATATGTATTTAAACAGCCTAGCTAATTATTTTATTTAAACTTGATTTTACAAAATTTGGTGTTTGTGATGAAAACATAATTTGAGCATTAGGAGATGAATGGATTAATTCTCAAGAAACCAGTTTTATCGTCTGTATAACGCATCTGCAAAAACCATCTTATTCTCAGCACTAGGATGTCTGGTTTCAAAGAAACTTATTATAAACTAATGGTTTAAAGAAAGAAGTCCAGAATTGTTTACATTCTCACCAAATGACCAAAATGCTTCCTGATGAAAATAAAAATTTTACTTTACAAAAATACACTGTTGCTCTTCATCCATAAATCCTGAAAATGTAAATGGATTTAAGTTTACATTAAGCTATAATGTTAAATGGAAACATTTTGTGACATTACTGTATTAATGTCAATGTAATTACTGTAAAACATTTAAAGTTCTTTTAAGAATTCCAATTAGTTCAAATAAAGTTATATTCTCACGTAATATATAATCTAAAAAACATTAGTGTAAACACGTCTTCAGAATTTTTAAACATTCCCTTTAACCCATTACTAAAATATCTGAAAAGCTAATATTGGTCAAAGGTCTAATTTCAATAAGCAAGTCATTTTATAATGTTTTAATATTTTAAATATCAATGTGATGTTCAACTCAGGCCTTTACATTAGAGAGCAATGTTACAAAAATAATGTGGACATTTTGGTAACATGCATGAATGAAATTAATTTAGTAAAGGACATTTTGATAATGATATAAAAAAATAACATTTCTTAAAAGGGACCCATATATGTATTAAAGTAGTCCAAAGTTAAGGATTGAGTGCTATATTCCTAGTATGCAATCAAGCGTGGACATGGCCCAGAGGACCCCCACAAACTTCAGCCGATGCACCATTGAGGGCCAACTGTCAGGTTACATCAGTGCCTGGTGAGACAGCTACTCCACCCGTGATCAGGAGGCTCATGTAGGTGATGAGCTCAGCCCAAATGCGCCTCGATGGGTGCGCTGCCTGCCCTCCAGGGCGTTTTGCGCCATACGATATTGCAGAAAAGCCACATACTGTATATGATCATGAGCCTTACAAGCCATACTGTTTTCATCTTGAAAAAGTAGACCGTTCAGGACTCTTATAACCAGGACCGATGAAAAATGTTAACAGGCATCCGACTGTTAACTGCCTATCATCCGCCCTAATTATAATTGTTAAAAATAAAAACGCATGGATATCATTCTGTCTCAAAATGATGATATTAACAATTTAAGAGGTTAGTAAGTGTATTGTGTAAGTATTCACACAAACTGGCGTCTTTTACTACAAAATCATTGTAATTGGGCTTTTTTTGTGATTGATCAGCACAAACTATTCTACAAAGGTTTACAAATTATTACAAAAGTTTTGTTGCATGAGTATTCACTTTAAGAAAAGATAAATTAATTCAGGATTTAAGTCACATATTACATGAACTCATCATGTATGAAATAATAGGTACTTACATGCCGTTTTTAATTGATTACCTGTTCCTCTGTCACCCTTATATACCACATTTGTACGGTCTCAGGCAAGTATAACATTTCAAGCACCAATTAAACTACAGAGACCAGGGATATTTTTCTTTTGAAGTTTCATGAAGGGAGATCACTGCACTTCTAACAAAGCAGGCATTTAGTATGTCTTTTAGCATGGTCAAAATGAAAATGGGGATGTGGATCATGTTTTAAACTGCCAAGTCGCATGACCAATATGATCGTCCTTCTGAACTGGGCTGCAGGTGTGAAAGAAAACGCAGGGACAATGAGTACTTGATGAATCGACCACATTGTAATGATCTACAAAAATGTCCTAAAACAATATGTAATTTAAGATAATTATAAATATATACACAATAGCAAATAAAATGGTATCCTATACTGCACATTACAGCACATTACTGAGCAACTGCCTCCTTATTCTCAAGCATGATGGCTGCTGCATCATGGTGTGGGTATACTTTTAAGTTCACCTTCTCATCAGGACAATGACGAAATATGCGAAATATGTTTAAAAAGACTTAACTGTTTCTGAGTGGGCAAGTGACCTAAATCTGTTTGAATTGTCTATAGCAAGACTTGAGCATTTCCATTATCACCAACAAATTGACCATTTCCATTATCCCCAACACCTTGATAGAGCTTTCAGTGGGTTGGAATGAATATTGGGGAAAATATAGCACCGTTTTAAGTACAGAAAACCTTTCGAAATGATAAACGGATTCACACTACAATACTTTAATTTACTGTACGAGACTAATGGTCTTCTAAGTTGCTTCTAACATGAATGCTTTTCCGTAATTTAAAAAATATATATTTCTTCCATTTTGAAAAAGAAAAGGTAGTTTGTTGACAAATTAAATATTAACTTAAATATCTGGGGTTTGCTTTGATCTTTAACTGATTAATGATATTTTGAATTGTAAGTTGACAGGGCCTGAATAACAAAGTAACTTTGGTGTCTAGCTTGAAAGGTTCAATAAATACTGTTTTAGGGTTATTTGATGCTAATCATGCCTTTGCCGTTATAAAAGATATCAACAAATTGAATAGAATCACATAATTCATGACCACTCTGTATTTTTTCAGTGACAACTCTAACTTAAAAGCTGTGGGATTTGTATCAGTTTTAATAATAATAAACTCAGTGATAATAAGATATTTGTGCAAGGTTGAACCTTGCGTCTCTTGCAATTCTCAGTTTAAAAAAAAAGACATTCATTTCAATCACACTTTAATGTGACATAACCTAGCATTGACATGCACTTTGACCTAGCACACACACACATTGACATACAATGGTTAAAAGAGGTATGACATCGCGATCATGACTTATGAGACACTCAATTATCTTCGGAAAATATGAATCCCTTTATTTCACTGGGTTACTATTTCTTTCTGCCTCTCCCTCCCACCTATTCTCCACGCCATCAATATTTTTTTCTTTTCTTTTTTTCTTCTTCTTATTTTACAGTTCACGCCTTTGAAGGGAGGAAGTTTGCAGAAACCTTTGCAGAAAGAAAGCAAAAACCTGAAGCTGGAGTGATGTGATGTAGGGATAGAACAAGCTGGGGGAGGAGAAGAGAAAGGAGACAAACTAGGTTTACACCTCTGCACTGTTTCCTCTATCATCAGTCTCCCGGTAGCTTCTGCACACACTGTCTGTCTTCTCCCCGCTGTCTTTCTCAAAATCAGTCAATTTCCAAAATGGATGGAAGGCTTATGCTGATCATCCTGGCCCTGTGTATAATAAACATCGGTAAGTCCAATGTCTTTATTTAAATATGGTCTCATGTTATTGTGAATACATCACAATACACAGTAGGTTGTCCGTACTGAGAGCTGAACTTGTAGCAGTGGAGTTGTAGTCATTGGCTGTGTCCGAAATGTCTCCTCTATAGGCCCTAGTTAAAGGGATTCGATCAGTTAGACTGTTCATCTACTTTCCAGTGTCAGATGGACTTATTGATTCAATTTGTATGTATCTGTGTCTAATATAAAGACATTTTGCTAGCCATCTCTTTAAATAGAATCAACACAATGACTGAAAGTATTTGGGAACAGCTAGCTAGCTGTTCCTGTAGACTTCTAGTAATTTGCTCTGACTTGTAATACAAACTTAATTTAAACTGCACTGAGAAGTAAAAATGTAATGCACCTGATCATCAGACCTCAGGGAAGTAAGCAAATGCATCAGTGCCTAAATCCCAAACTAATTTACTGGTGGCAGGCTACTTAGGGGACATGGAGACATTTAGGAAATATTTTTAAATGGTTCTTGGTATTTCTAGACATTTTAGGGATAATACAATATTAGTTGACGAGTTACAGTTATGGTAGTAGCTGGGAACGTTGGGGGTCAATTCCTTTTCAATCCCTGTATTTTCTTCTAATTAAAAAGTACTAAAAAGAAGTGGAACTAGAATTTGGAATTTACTGGAATTGAAATGCAATTGACGTCAACCCTGGCTGTGAAAAACCTTTTGAACATCCATTGACCTGAAAATGGCCCTCATAACCTCATCCCTCAGGAGGTCAGTGTTTCTGTTAGCTTCATTTGTGGGGTTCATTGATGGATATGGGAGAGTTTAGTCTAGTCCACGTCTGTCTCCACTGCAGGGGGTCAAACAGAGGAGGTTTCCTGAAATAGAGCATACGATTCCTGGTCCCTCATTAGTCATTTGAAATACTGCCTTTATAATTAACTAATACCTTGTGATATCTGATATTATTATTATTATACACTTAAAAATTCTGAATAATTAGAATGATTTCAGTTGTAACAGACTCCTCGACATTATTGGCTAGATTTCTTTGCTGCCATTTATGTCAAATGAATCCCGAACCTTTCTTTATTGTGCCTTTCTTTTATCTAGACTCTGTGGAAGGGAACAATGGTACCAAGATCTCCCAGACCCCTGGATCATCTAACAGCACTCAGGCCAATGTAACGATTCCCTCCACCCCATGTAAATGCCCCATCACTACTGCCTCGACCCCTCCAACCCAGCCTCAGCCTCAGCCTCCCCCACTCAGACTGGGGGTTCTTAAAGCAAATTGGAATGGAGCCTGCGAGGGGAACCTACAGATGACTTATTTTAACATGAACTCATCAACACCTTTGCCAAACGGCTTTTCTGAAAGCGTAAAACGTCTTGGATGGTCGGGATTGTGTAAGCGAAAGGGTTGTGGAGGCAATCTGCAGTGGAAAGAGATAAAAATCCCCAAACGTCCCAACAGAGATTCTGGAGAGGCGACCGAGCAACCCATGGACATCATTGCCTTCCAGTGTACTGGTATGTATTTGAGTCCATCATGTGATTGGTCCATTTTGGTGTTAGAAAATATAAATAGAATTCAAAAGATTTATTTGTATTAACACAAAATTGTTGGACTTATTTTTCCCATCTTTATTGACCACTTGGAGTAAATATCGCTTCTGTTGATTTTTAGCTAGCTGTGGCTGCATTTAGCTGAAGTATGCCATGGCTATTTAAAAAAATTAAATTGTTTATTACATTTTCTCTTGGCTCAAAGGTTAATTTCACAGTCAGGAAACGTCAAGTTGCATAAAAGAGAAAGTGTCTCGTAAGTGGTTATTGGGTTCAGTGTGTCAGTGTCAAAATGTAGTTTTGAGAAACTGTCTGCTTTTAAAATATAAATGCCCAAATGCACCACACATAATTTGCTTTGTAGCATGAGACAATGGATTCTGTTACTGAATGAAGTTCCAACATTCAAACATAGATATTTTCTTTAAGTTACATGGTCAATATAATTTTGTATATTAACTTCAATGAAGTTAATACATGTTGTTTTGGGTTTTTTGACATTTTCAGAGCATTTTTGCATTTAAGTGCTGACTATCTGAACAATATTTTTGGCAATTCTGAAACCCGTCATTTTTCACATTTCCGTGACATATAATAAATACTCCTGTAAATCAATAAAGATGGCAGAGTTAGGTCTAATATAGTGTACTATTCAAATGCATTTATATTTACTTTCAGTCACTAATCACATGTTAATGGGTTAACATGTTGGTGCCTGATGTCATCTTGCATTAGCATTGAAATGATGTCATTTTGACATTAGGGACTTGTGGATGTGTATGGTTGTTTATTTATGTCAAATGTCTCATTGTCCTTTCTCCAGTGGTCCCAGATCCTGAGCTGGTGGGTTACAAGGTGGTGGTTTCCATCTTCTGTGTCCTGGTATTGGTGGTGCTGATACTTCGATTTGGACGGCCCTCCCTTAAGGCCTTCCGTAAGAAAAGTATGTTGTCAGAGTAGGAGGGTAAATCTTAAATCGTAATTTATACTGGTATATGAACGCCAACTATATCTGCACTGTTGAGCTGCTTTATGGATACTGGCGCTGATGTTAACTTAACATTTTAACTCGCATTAAGATTAGAATCAAGAACTGCTGTGCGGTTCTAATAATACATTCCAAAGCACTTGGAGCGATCCAAAAATAATCCAAAAAGCACTTAAGCAAATAATGTGTCAGTTATTGCAGAAAAGAAAAGCATATGGGTTTACCAGGGCATTTGTTTTGGGCGCGTGTGCCATTTACACAGTTCATTTGGTGTCCGTTGTGGCTCAAAAGTTTTTGTCTCTACAGTGCTGGGGTGCCATGTTATTGTGTTATTTTGTGGCACTTGCATCACATTTAAACATGAGCTCTAATGGAAATGTTACTGTCTGTGATTCAGTGTCAGACAGGAGACAGAGTCGGTGGATCGGGCCTACACAGAGTCAAAGTGGTGAGTCAATAACTCAAAGACTGCTGTCGTTCCCACACAGATAACACTTCATATGATATCACAGATAACACGTCATATGATATCACAGATAACACATCATATGATATCAGAGATCACACTTCATATGATATCACAGATAATACGTCATATGATATCACAGATAACACATCATATGATATCAGAGATCACACTTCATATGATATCACAGATAACACTTCATATGATATCACAGATAACACTTCGTATGATATCACAGATAACGGTTTGTATGATATCACACATAATGCTTTGTATGATATCACAGATAATGCTTTGTATGATATCAGAGATAACACTTCGTATGATATCACAGGTAATGCTTTGTATGATGTCAGAGATAACACTTTGTGTGATTATAACTGCCTCGACTTTGTCCTGCTGCATGTCTCTGTGTCACAGTCTCCTACCATAGGGGAAAGGCTGGAATCCAACTTAACGACAAAACAGATAAAAGAACGTCCTTCCCTGGTGAGTCACTAACACTCCACACACTACTCTGCAAAGACCACAGCCCTTGCCTAACACAACGAATGCATGGCTTTTATAGACTGATTTCTATAAAATAGGACAATTAATTAAAATCATGAAGTTGTTCGCTTTAAATGAGAATTAGGTATGTTTGAAAGTGTTTGAATTGCCCGGGCAGACGACTGATTGGCTCATCTTTCCAGGAGGATGACATCATCCTGTATAAGGAAATAGACAATCTACTTCAGATTCGAGTTTCACTGCTCAGTTACTTTAAAGCCAACTTTTAGTGACACTGACCTGTAAGTTAGAATTGGACCCTAAAGCAGCACATTCCTTTTCGTTCTCCCAGGATTGGAGAGACTGACGGTGAACAACAGCCGAGAACCTTCGTCTAACAGGAACAGTGACTATGACTCGTATAACTTATAGTCATCGTCATCAATGCCATATTTTACATTCACACTATGAACCACTGTACATGTGTTCGTTATATTTTGTTATATATTTTTTACCAAAAATGTTCAATTTTGTATACCTAATAATAATGTTTCGTACTTGTATGTTATTCAAGCGTTTGCTTTTATTGTGTAACTTTAACCATGCGGTTGAATAAAACATTTGGACAGATTGTACTGCTGTGTGAAGAAAAGGTTCAGGGATGGTAAAGAACTGCAAGATAAAAGAGATTGAGTGAAAGGGGGATAAAGAAGGAGTGATAAACTGGATTATGTAGAGATGAGGGAAGTGGTGAGTAAGTGGTCACGCGTGCACACACACACACACGCTTGCACACACACATGTTTCTGCAGAGATACAGCTTCCTGTGCCGTTGACACCAGCATCCTGTTTGTGTTATTTCTGGCACTCGTTCATTCACTCAGACTCTTGCTCTAAATATATGTTTACCTATATCTTTACCTTTCTTACCTTTTTTTTTACTTCTCATCCCGGAACGACCTCCATCATTCTTTTGTCTTCCTTACTTCCTCCATCAGTCGCGTTCTTTAGAACCTGTTCTTTTCCTCCATCTTCTTTTCCACTGAGATACTTTTCAGTTGTGTTTTCTAGGTTTCGGCATTGGCGGAGATTGTTACTCTTCGGATTTCTTTCGGCAACTGTTTGTGAGTCAGTGGAAGAAAGAGAGTGAGGCATTTTACATTAAATGTAAAATATAAAAATGTAAGTCATTTAGCAGCCCTCTGCCAAAGTACATAAGAATGCCTTTGGAAACTATTCAGACCCCTTCTCTTTCTCCACATTTTGATACCCCATGGCATGATGCTCCCACCACCATGCTTTACTATTGGATGATATTACCCAGACGACGGGCGGTACATTGTTTTCGGCAGGTGTAGAATTTGTATTTGAGGCCAAATTATTACATTTTGGTCTCATCTAAGCAGATAATCTTTTTTCTAATGCTCTCAGAGTCCATATGTCATTACGATATGTCATTACGATATGTCATTACGATATGTCATTACGATATGTAATTTGCCTTTTACTCCGAAGTGGCTTCTGCCCGTCTTCCCTACCATATAGGCCTGGTTGATGGAGTGCTGCAGAGATGGTTGTCTTTCTGGCAGGTTTATTCATCTCTGCAGAGAAACTCTGAAGCTCTGTTAGAGTGGCCATTGGGTTCTTGGTCTCCTCCCTGATCAAGGCCCTTCTTGCCTGGTTCCTCAGTTTGGCCAGAAGAACAACTCTAGGAAGAGTCTTGGTTGTTCAAATCTTCTTCCGTCTCACAAAGATGGAGCTCACTGCATTCCTGGGAACTTTTACATTTCTTTCTTTATCCTAGTGACAAAATTGCTTGGTTTGTGCGCTGACATGCTCTGTGAAGTGTGGGACCTTTTATAGACAGGCGTGGGCCTTTCTAAATCATATCCAATCAGTTGAATTTCCCGAAGGTGAAGTTCTACAGACATCTCAAGGTTGATGAATGGACACGGGATACACCTGAGCTAAATTTGGAGTGTCCTGGCAAAGGTTCTGAATACCTGTGCTTATAAATTGGCAAAACCTTCTGAAAACATGTTTTTGCTTTTGTCATTAAATTGTTTCATATGTAGATATTTTAAAATGTGTTCACTCTGTAACACAAGAAAGTGTGGCGAAAGTGAAGGGGTCTGAATTTATTCGTACTTTCAAATGTATTTTTGCGACTGGGGAAGGAGCCAGGATAAACACGCCCGTTGAAAGGATGGGAAGATTGTGTCGCCATGACAATATAACGCCCAGAGAGTCAGGACACCTGTTCCACGTCCCATCTGATACGCAACACCCCATGTAGGTGTAATGTCCCCTTCACTGTCCTGGGGCGTTGGGATTTAAGTTTCAGAAAACAGGGAAGAGTGCCTCCTACTGGCCCTCCGACGCCAGTGACCAGGACCAACACTGCTTAGCTTCAGAGTGGAGTCAACTATGGGAACGCTGAGCGTGTGCATTTGTCTATGAACGATGGTGTTTGGTTTTGGTTTTGTCTTCCTGTCTGTCAGGTCACGGTAGACTAGAGGATTAAATCTGTCCCACTGTAGGAACAATGACAGATGACAACAGATTAAACAGAGAGATTATCTCCGAAATAGAAAGAGGGAGAGATGGAGAGGGGCGAGAGGGGGGGGGGGGACGCCAGGGGGGAGGGAAGCCAGGGAAAGAGAGGAGCGAGAATAGAAAGACGAAATTATGATCAAGCGGGGAAAAAAAACGGTTAATCTAGTCACTGATCCGACATCACGGAGTGATTGTAAGCAACACGTTTGACACGCTTCACCACACGTACAGAAATTAAAACATCTCCTTCACTCAAACAGTGGACACTCACACACAAACGCACGCATACATCTGTTCTCAGTGGAAATCCTTTCATGTATAATAAAGATGATTAACTTATGTGGATGTAATGCCTAACCGCAGCGGAGGTAATCCGCTACAACAATGAACGAGTGAGACTAAAACAGAAAGGAGGATGAAAAGAACTAAAGGAAGAGAAAGAAAAAGAAAGAAATTTACCCGAGTCAGAAAGGGAAAGCGACCATAATGTCATGAAATATGTGTAAAGTGTGTTCAGATGGGATACACTACTGATATTAATGTAGGGAATGCTTTGTGGATTTTAATGCTATAGGTTTTATGGTAATCCATCCGTGTGGGAGACACCTTCCCTAATTCCACCCTATTCCCTATATAATGCTCTACTTCAGTAAAAGTTTCCATGACTATGGACCCTTATTGAAAAGTAGTGTACTATGAAGGGAATAGGATGGTTTTTTTCATCATTTTAGGACCCAGTCATGTCCCTAAGCCCCTTCTGGTGGCCTATTATGGATGTATCACTGCACAGAATAGACAGGGATCAGAATGACCCAGTATTAAAACATTTGCCTCCCTCCGAGCCCCGACTGAACCTCTCCATCTATCCATAGTTATTTCTCTCACTGTCTTGTGCTCCACCTCCTTAATCTTATTCAGAGCCTAACGGTGTCGGCCCACCCACAGTCCGGTCAGTGAGTGTCCCGTAATGGCCGCCGTTAGAGAACGAGGATGTCGCAGTTATGGATTTGCAGTGTGACCTCATCCGCGGACGCCGTGTGAACTGCCGTGGGGGATAAAGCGGCAGAGAGCGAGAGGTGTGCGTGCGTGTGTGCGTGTGTGTGCGTGTGTGTGTGTGTGTGGGGGGGGGGGGAGAAGGTGAGGTTGGTGGGAGAGGCACAGAGAGAGAGGTTTAGCGGGGTCGCTTACAGATCTGTCATTTAATCAAACCGTGATTATGAAAGGATGGACAGAAGGAGGGCGAGAGGGAGAGAGGGAGGGAGCTAACAGGACGTGTGAGGGAAGTGAAGAAGGATAAACGTCCAATTTGTTTTGGGTAGACTGAAAGCAAGACTGACAGAAATAATAGAAAGGGATTGTGGGAGACGTGTGGGCAGAGCGCAGGACCTGCGTCCAAAATAGCCCCCTCTTCCCTACAGAGTGAACTAAACGGAGAGGGGGTACGGGGTGCTGTTCCCATTGTGGCCAAGGTGTGGAATTGTTAAGGTCTCAGAGAGAGAGGGTATAAACGACAATCTGTTCCTCGCTTAAAAAGAAAAGTTGAAAGGGATTGACTGGAGAGAGGAGAGTGGTTTCAACCCAGAATGCACTGCATTTAAAATTAAGCCATGAAATTATTAAACTATGCAACATTAGCAGCTTAATGCACCAGATACATAGACCATCTGATTCGAAACAGAGTACTGAAATCTTTCTGAGAAGGGAAACGACAGCGAGAGAGAAGAGAGGATGAAAGGATGAAGAGTGGGGAAGGGCCAGTGCTTAGCTAGAACTTTAAAGGTGAGTCAATCTTGCAGTACCACAGGGGAGTACGGAAAAGAGAGCGCGCGAAAAGAAGAAAGATTGGAAAGAGGTGAAGGGAGGGGGAAAGATGTGGTAGAGAGATAGAGGAAGAGAGAGATGGGGATTATTTACCGTTTGAAATGAATAAATCCGTATTGTGTGTCTGGCAGACAGAGAGGGGCGGGGGGGGGGGCAAGAGAGAACATCACAGTGACCACCCCTAAAGATCAAAGAGATTTCATTAAAATAAAAAGCTCAACAGCCTCAAGAGAGGGGAAGCAGAGCAAAAAGTGATTTTTTTATTAACCAAAATCTCACTGCGTTGAATTCGGAAGTAGGCTACAACCAGAAAATAAATAAAAGACCTTACTTTAAAATCAACTTTGGAATGGTTCCTGAAACTGTGTCCCTGAGCGTACAAACCGTCGCAGAACACGGGAAAGGAGAGAACGGTCACGGCACTGGAATAAAGAGAAGGTCGGCGTGGACATAGGTGCACAGACGTAGGAGAAAGAAGGAAAGCAAGAGGAAAGATTGGTTTATTTCTGGATCATCACCCTTCCCAATGACAGAACAACGTCTTCCAGGTGAGTTCTGTTCCGAACACCGGGTAGGGAACGTTTGGAAATAACAATTTAACAGAAGGATGTCAAATATAGTACTAGTTAAATATTTGGACGCTCATTCAAAAGAATCTGAATACATCTGTATTTTAGATTCTTCAAAGTTGGCACACTTTGCACTTTCAACCAGCCTCATGAGGTAGATACCTGGGACGCATTTTAATGAACATGTGTGCCTTGTTGGAAGTTAATTTATGGAATTTCTTTCCTTAATGTGTTTGAGCCAATTAGTATTGTTGTGACAAGGTAGGGCTGGTATACAGAAGACCATCATTATGTATGTACTGTAGTAGTCTGTATTATGGCAAGAACAGCGCAAACAAGCAAAGAGAAACAACCGTCCATCATTCCTTTAAAACATGACAGTTGATCAGTCAATCTATTGTCAACTTTTGACTGGTACTGTAGGTATATAAGGTCTGTGTCCATGTAGTTTAGATTATAGGATGCATGCTGTTAAGTGAACCACTAGCCAGATGAGAACAGAGCAAAAATATTCTTTATACTACATCTATTAATTTCATGAGGAATTTAGAATTACAGTTTGAGGGCTGTGTAAACATTACTTTCCATAGGGTGTTTTAGAGGATCATAACAAGTCCTCTTAATCTCTAAGAGCTGTGAGGATGCTTTTTGACACTTTTGAGTTTGTGTGATTTTTGTGATCCTACAGGGGTACAGTGATGGGTAAGATCAGCTGCCCCAATGCATGTTGGGGGACAGTAGGCGTAAAGTCGCTTGTACTTTATTGGCTTCTGGTAGCTGGTAAGTGCACCCCCCTCCACATCAGTTTTGAAAGAGCTGACTGCATATACCAATAAATCAGCTACAGTGAATATAACAAGTCTACACACCCCTGTTAAAATGCCAGGTTCTTGTGATGTAAAAGAATGAGACAAAGATAAATCATGTAAGAATTTTTTTCACCTTTAATGTGACCAATAACATGAACAATTCAATTGAAAAACAAACTGAAATCTTTGAGAGAAAATAAAGAAGAAAAAACAATAACCTGGTTGCATAAGTGTGCACATCCTTACACGAATACTTTGTTGAAGCACCTATTGATTTTATTACAGCACTCAGTATTTTTGGGTAAGAGTCTATTAGCATGGCACATCTTGACGTGGCAATATTTGCCGACTATTCTTTACAAAAGTGCTCCAAATCTTTGGGTCGTTGTCGTGCTGAAAGGTGAACTTCCTCTTCATCTTCAGCTTTCTAACAGACACCTGAAGGTTTTGTGCCAAAATTGCTTGGTATGTGGAACTGTTCATAATTCCCTCCACCTTGTCTGAGGCCCTGGTTCCAGCTGAAGAAAAACAGCCCCAAAGCAGGATGCTGCCACCACCATGCTTCACTGTGGTTATGGTGTCCTTTGGGTGATGTGCAGTGTTGTTTTTGCACCAAAAATACCTTTTGAAATTATGGCCAAAAGTTTCAACCTTGGTTTCATCCGACCATAACACATTTTCCCACATGCTTTTGAGGACTTGATGTTTGTTTTTGCAAACTTCAGACGGGCTTGGATGTTTTTCTTTGTAAGAAAAAGCTTCCATCTTGCCACCCTATCCAATAACCCATTCATATGAAGAATACTGGAGATTGTTGTCACATGTAGCACATAGCCAGCACTTGCCAGAAATTCCTGAAGTTCCTTTAATGTTGCTGTAGGCCTCTTGGATGCCTCTCTGAACAGTTTTCTTCTCATCTTTTCATCAATTTTGGAAGGACGTCCAGTTCTTGGTAATGTTTCTGCTGTGCCATATTTTATAACCACTTGATGATGACTGTCTTCACTGTGTTCCATGGTATATCTAATGCTTTGGAAATTATTTTGTACCCTTCTCCTGACTGATTTCTTTCAACAATGAGATCCCTCTGATGCTTTGGAAGCTCTCTGCGGACCATGGCTTTTGCTCTGAGATGCAACCTAGAAAATGTCAGGAAAATCCTACTAGAACAGCTGAACTTTATTTGTGATTAATCAGTGTCACTTTAACTGATGGCAGGTGTGTAATGACTTCTATTTAACATGCGTTTGAATGTGATTGGTTAATTCGGAACACAGCCACATCCCCAAGTTATAAGAGGGTGTGCACCAGGTTATTGTAAGGTTTTTATTTAAAAATGTTCCCCCTCGAAGATTTCTGTTTGTTTTGAATTGTTCACATTATAGATCACATATAATGAGGAAAATTGGAAACAGTTCTGACATGATTGATCTTTGTCTCATTCTTTTACATCACAAAAACCTGTCATTTTCACAGAGGTGTGTAGACTTTTTATATCCACTGTACTTGTTTAATCTGTTAATAAGGACATTTGAGATGTATAGTAAATGAACGTTTCAGAATGGATGTGAAATGGTCACGTACTGAAGAGATACAAACACAGACATTTCTATTGGTTCTACTGGTTCACTGACAATTCTACTGGTTCATTTACATTTCAACTGGTTCTCTCATTTCTTTCTCTCCTTTCTTCCTTATTCAGCAGTACACCCATCCCAAGCCCAGCCACCCCTCCCTCTTTCCCTCCCGGCTAAAATTGCAGTCCTCCCTCCCTGGCATGCTCTGCCCCTCTCGCAGGCCGATCTGGGCCCAATTTTCTCCAACTCCAGCCCTTTTGCCTTCTCCCAGTCCCTGCTCATGGTGCCTCCGGATGGGGCGCCGTCCAAACCGGGTGTCCAGGCTTCATTCGGGCCTTTCTCTGTCAGCCAGGTAAATTAATGACAAGCTAAAATATCCCTCTTGTCCTTAGATTAAGTTGCAAGATCATCTGTAAAGCTTTAATCTTCCTCTTACCCTGTGTCTAAAAGTGTAACCCCACCGTATGCTGTCTCTCTCCTCCCAGCCGGTGTCTGGGCCCATTCTCCCCCTCTCGCCTCGTCTGTCTGCGTCCCTCATCTCTAAACACGTGGAGAGAGAGAGAGACGAAGTGGGCAGGTCGAGGTACAGAGTGCGAGCGTTTTTCCGAGTGCGAGGGGACCCAAGCCGAGGCTTCTGTGTAACCCTCCACGCCTTCAAAGAGACAGAGGAACAGAAAGCTTCTTGTATCACACAGGTGTGGGTGTTACATTTGCAACTCGAGAAATGTTCCGAGGGGACCTAGAGCATTCTCTCACCATTGGCCATCACACGTCCCATCGTTTACTTTTCTGCCCTTTCTCAGCCTCCACTCGGCCTGTGTGTGGTGACATTGACGCTGCCCACGGAGTGGTTTGAGTCCGAACTGACTAACAAGGCCTACCTCGGCCCCAACCAGCGGGCCAGGCACACAAACCGCTACCGGGTCCGGAACCGGGGGCGTCGGCACGGGGACCCACCCCCGGGCTCCCTCCGATACAGCCCATCCGGCGAACGAGTCCAGGTGTACTACTCGTCGTTTGGCACTGTGTCAAACCCTAAGTTAGTGCCCCCTAGGTGTGTGGAAGGCAAACTACAACAGTCTCAGAGACAGCTGTTCTACATTGGGGCTGTCACTCTGAGGGATTACAACAAAGGGAAGGAGGCCAACGGTACCAGAGACCACACAGGCTGTTCCAGCGGACAAGAACAGGAGGAGCTGCGTTTGGATTCCAATGTGCTGATTCGCTATCGCAGAGGACCAGTCCGCACCGGCCAACCAATTGGGATTTCGGTAAACCTGAGGGCTAATTTCAGTGCAGAGTTTGTTGTTATCAGGTAAGCATTCATGACATTTGGGCCTAAACTTTCTTAGTGTAAGGAAGTGCTAGGAAAAGGTCACATCTGGACAGTGGCTCTTTCTAATTTAAATGGAAAACGGTTTAAGGATTGATAGGTCTACTCTGAGATAAGCCCTGATAAAGACTTTAAGTTGTTTTCATTATTTTCTTAATATAATTTCACTGACTTTATCTGTGCCTCAGACTGAAGGTGAAAAAAGGCCTGCTGTCTCTGGTGGCTCAGCGCTCACCGAACTCTGACCTCTGGGTCGTAACCCTGGAGAGAACACAGGGCTCCAGACATGACGTGATCTCGATTACCTGCCACAAAGTCTCCAGACTTCTGGACAGTGATAGGTATTACTCCAATAAACTGATTACTGGACATTATCATTTTGTTAGAGTCCTAAATGGCAAGCTATTTGGGTGGCATACTATTTAGGGAACCATTTGATTCAGGTGCCATTTGATTGGGCTGTTGTTCTGTTGGGGTTCTGTTCTCTTTAGGTTACATTTTTATTAAGTTTGACATTCTATTGAGGTGCCGTTTGGGATGTACATCAGTTAGAGCCCAATGTTACCTATTTTTCAGTTTCATTTTACCAGGCTGACGTTGGGGACATTTTCAGATGACATTCAGTATAAGTGATTCAAAATGAAAGAACTTTCTTCTTGTGAATAGACCCACGTCACGTGATTTATTTAATCAAACCCCTTTGCACCGTTCTCCCTCATCTCCTCTCTCCCTCTCCTCTCTCCCTCTCCTCTCTCCATCTCCTCTCTCCCTCTCCCTCTCCTCTCTCCCTCTCCTCTCTCCCTCTCCTCTCTCCATCTCCCCTCTCCCTCTCCCTCTCCCTCTCCCTCTCCCTCTCCCTCTCCCTCTCCCTCTCCTCTCTCCTCTCTCCCTCTCCTCTCTCCCTCTCCTCTCTCCATCTCCTCTCTCCCTCTCCCTCTCCCTCTCCCTCTCCTCTCTCCCTCTCCTCTCTCCCTCTCCTCTCTCCATCTCCCCTCTCCCTCTCCCTCTCCCTCTCCCTCTCCCTCTCCCTCTCCCTCTCCCTCTCCCTCTCCCTCTCCCTCTCCCTCTCCCTCTCCTCTCTCCTCTCTCCCTGTCTCTCAGTCCCTCTGCTCTGCAGCAGATTGCCTGTCTGTCAGTGGACGGCTTGCGAAGGAGTTTCGGTGTTGCAATGACGGTGTCGGCCAGCTGGTGGGTGGAGTACTCAGGTCGTAATAACCCTCCGCCACCACACGGCGGAGTAGTGAGCAGTTTATCCTTCACCGACCGGGAGATTGTGGGGATTACTCCAATAACTGAGGTTATTAAGAATTTTCTCTTATAGTTATTTTGGTAAACAGTTTATGCAATTAGTAATTGAAGATTATAAACTGAGTTTTTTCAAATCCTGAATGCTGATTGCCTGAAAGCTGTGGTGTACACAACACCCCCCCCAGGCCTTTTTGCCTAAATGGACCCTTTATGCTGCCTTATAGTCCAGAACAAGGCCTGTCAAAGGTACAAAGTAAACATCCATGGCTGTGCTCACCAGGTGAGAGGGGACAAAAATTACCAGGTCAAAGGAGGTCACAACTAACCAGTGACCTTAACCGATGACATAAATGACGTGAAAAGGAGGAATAAAAACCCACACATTCCATTATTCACAGAATGACTCCTGTGGTGCCTGGTAATTGAGGTCCAAATTAGGAACTTCCCTCATTTAGTGAACACAGCCAAGTACTTTCCTCTGCGGAAAACTGTCCCAAATTTGTCTCCAACTCACAGACTGACATGATCATCAACACAGCCATCTTGACCAACGAGCCCGTGTCACTTCCTGTCATCGTGCTGGCGGTGGGGCATGACGGGAAGGTGTCTGATGTCACCTCAGCCGTCAAGTGTCAGTCGTCTAACGATGACATTGTCAAGGTAACCAAGCACGATTCTACGTACTGTCACAGTCACACACACACACACACATCCGGTCCCTCAACCCTGTGTCATTTGATTCAACAGGTATCGGGTGATTGCTCCACCCTCTTCGTCGATGGTAGCGAATCAGGCGTGGGCAGCACCTGTGTGGGGGTGGAGTTTTTCCTGGGCATGCTCAGTGGGTCCCTTTGTCTGTCCGTCTGGGCTCCTGTTGTCCCTCTGCGCATGTCGCTGTCTGACAATGAGCTGAGCACCATCGACGGCTGGAGGCATCACACAGAGAACGGGTGAGTGTGTGTGTGTGTGTGTGTGTCTCTAGAAAAAGATGTAGAAACAAGTGATGGGGAATTACATAAAGCAGGATTAGACTTGGCTATGTCATTAACCTTAAATTCCTATGGACGCTGCTAGAATGATTGGGTTTGGACTAGTTGGACCTGGAGTCCTGCTACATTCCTTTATGACATAATCCCCTTTTGACATCCATCTGTATCGGTCCCAAGCAGAAGACCGAAACGTTGAGTAGGAAAGTCCATGGGGATAGTAACACGGTCTTAAATACTAAGTCTACTCTATAGTCACTTTGTTAATCCAACAATTATTCCTAGAGAGAGTGATTCTTTATATAGAGCTCCGATAAAAATGTACAGAACAGCAAAGGTATTAAAACCCCTGACCAGTAATGTTATGTTGTTCTGCCTTCTCAATATCCCCCTTCTCCTCAGTTGTTCTCCAGTTTACCAAAGGTCCACAGTTCAGGTTATGACCCAGTTCAGTGCCCAGGCGGGTCACGGTCAGCTAGCCTACCTGCTGGGCTCATCCGAGTGGCTCGTTGACGTCACAGAGATGGTCCGTAACTGGCTGAGAGTGGAGAATCCCCGCGTGGCTGTCCTCGACAAGCAGAGCATTCTAATTGGTCTACAGCCAGGGAAAACGGCTGTTCATGTGAGTATTAGATCATTGGAACTGTTAAAGAAGGTATTTTCAATAGCCTGGTATATTTCAGGTGAAGGACGGTCCTAACCAATGATGTCGGGATGAAAAATGTAAAAAGATTCTTAAGGGTACAATTCAGTATATAACATGTGCGTGGAAGGTGACCTAGAACTTGACCTTGAAGACATGACGATCAGCCAACAATGGCGTGGCCTTCCTTCTTTTTTCCCAAAGGTCATATCAAGCCAGTGGGATGGCGTGCTGGGCAGCTGTGACGTCAGCGTCACCTCGGAACCTGTGACCCCGGGTGACCTCTCTGTGCAGGTGGTGGGCGGACTTAGTATGTCAATCAATGCAAGCCCCTCCCATCCTGCGGTCATTACTGCCTCGGTGACTGCCAATAACATTCTCTACAGCCCGGGCCAGGTCAGTTCTGTTAGGGTTTTTCTCTCCACTGTAACATTTAAAGAAGGATTTGATTTGTTGAAGTGTATTTATCAATTTCAACTTGGGTGGGCTTTTCTGACACAGTCAATGCCACGCTGTTCATTACCTCTGCCTGTTTCATCACAATAGGACCTTTAAGTTCGGGTGTTTATCGCTCTGTGTGTTTTGGTCTTCTTCTCCACCAGGAAGCTTCGATCAGTGTCTGGCTCCAGTTCAGCGACGACAGTGCAGTGTTGCTCTCCAGCTTCAGCCATGTTCCGTTCAGCCTGCGCCTCTCCTCGTTGGCCGAGACAGTGGTCGCCGTGACGGCGGGGAAGTCTCAGCGTGTTGTCGCTCAGGGTGAAGGGGGAGGGCCTTTACTGAAAGCTGAACTCCTGGTCACGACCTGCGAGACGACCACAAACTCCATCGACGGAGACCTGTCCAATCCGAGGGAAGGAAGCAGGACCAGAAGGCTGGCTAAAGGATCCGGCTGGATCCGGGTGAACCTGGACTCAGGCGTGAGACCAATGGGGAGCGACGAGGCGGACTTTGAGCTCCTCGACATCTCGGACATGTTGGTGGAGTCAGACAGGGACATTCAGTACAGCAACTTTCCGGACTCGAGCGTCATCCTAGGGAACGTCACCGATGGCAACGGCGAGGACTACTACGACAAGGCCGGCGACGTCATGGTAGCCCGCAATGACCTTGAGAGGGCAGTGTTGACCCCCAGTCACGAAGAGAGTGCTGTGTACTTCGCTCCTGGGGTGGAGCGAGACGAGGACGGCAAACAGGCGGAGAGGGAGCTGGAGGTGGGGGTCGGCGCGATGCTCTCCCTCCTCTGCCTCTCGGCAGTCCTCTTCCTTGTGAACTGTCTTCCCTGCGCTCTGAGGGAGAGGAGAAGAAGGAAAGTAAAGAAAGGAGAAACAGACGAGGAGAGGGAAGGAGAGGTGGAGGAACAGAGGGAGGAAGGAGAGGTGGAGGAACAGAGGGAGGGAGGAGAACCAGAGAAAGACAAAGAGGCGGAGGAGATAGAGGAGGTGGCCAAGAATGTTGCAGAAAATGAAGAAAAGAAAGAGAGAGCAACATGCTACTCTGGGATAATATCACTCCATAAGACTATTTCAGAGGAGAAAGTGGAGCCATCAGATCAAATCCTGAATCTATAGGTTTACGTTGAAATATGACCCCTAATCCGTATAGCAAGTACAGGTGAAAACAAGGGCACCAAGTAGGAAAATATGACCCCTAATTCATATAGCAAGTACAGGTGAAAACAAGGGCACCAAGTAGGAAAATATGACCCCTAATTCATATAGCAAGTACAGGTGAAAACAAGGGCACCAAGTAGGAAAATATGACCCCTAACTCATATAGCAAGTACAGGTGAAAACAAGGGCACCAAGTAGGAAAATATGACCCCTAATTCATATAGCAAGTACAGGTGAAAACAAGGGCACCAAGTAGGAAAATATGACCCCTAATTCATATAGCAAGTACAGGTGAAAACAAGGGCACCAAGTAGGAAAATATGACCCCTAATCCGTATAGCAAGTACAGGTGAAAACAAGGGCACAAAGTAGAAAAAGGGTGCCTTTTAATTCAGGTGAGAAATATATGTATATTCCTGTCACCAACATCTTAACGTCTTAAAATGTGTCTTGCCATGTCATCTCTGTTTAGTATAATTCTCAAGCTCTATTTATACCTGGTTCTAACATGCGTCTGTATGTAGCAGGTCCAGATCACATTTAAAGACACATGTTTGAGGCAGGTATAAATGGGGCTTACATGACCTATATCTGAATGTATACCTACCATGGTATGTAGACTGTACGTGCAGCACTACTGCATGTACTTACAGGCAGTTTTCTGTTGTCTGTATTTCACTTTCCTTTGTATGAAATCTGTCGTCATCTTTTCATTATAGGCCTATAGACAGAACAGTACCGGATCACTGGATGTTACGGTTACTTTCTTGAGTTTTTTCTCCAGAAATCCCTCCATCCTGAAGGACTTTCTAGGTTGGTTATTTGCTCCTGTTCAATGAATTCTCCAACTAACATTTCTGGTAGATTTGAGAATTTTTGAGAAATTTAACTGGCGTTTTGGAACCCTTGTCCTGAAAGTGTTTTGGTTAATGTCTACATCAACTGAAAGATGTTGCAAATATTCCTTATGGAATAGTTCATGTCAAACATGTTATTATCCTGCTAGGCAAAGGCTGTACATTTGATTTGGTAACAAAAATAATTGTTTTTGTATGTAATTTAGTATTTATTTATTTAAGAGTTTGCATTCTGTGTAATTCTCTTTGTTTATCTGGTCGGCAAACTACAGACGTGTCACAAATTCATGGAAAAATCTCAATAAATAAGCTGGAGGAACATAAATCCAGATGCTTCCATTCAGGTGTACTGCGTGATACAATTAAGCAAATTAACATCCCATCATGCTCTCTGGCATGTAGACAAATGCTGAGCGGGCCCGGTAAACCTCTACTCTGGATCAAGATGACAAGGATTTGAATGACAAGGATGACAATGGCACCATCCACAGGGCACAAGGACTCGCTGGATGGTTTTGAGGAGTATAAAAATGTTTGGGATCATATGCTATGGCCATCACTGTTACCAAATCACAAACCTATTAAACACCTGTGGGACATTTTGGAACATACGCGTTAGAGAGCGCTCTCCACCACCATCATCATCAAAACACCAAAATAAGGTAATATTTTATAGAAGAATGGTGTTCAATCCTTCCAGTAGCCATTCCGGAGACTCGGATAATCTATGCTGAGGTGCAATGAAGCTCTTCAAGCAGGTCGTGTTGGCCCGATTGCTGAGGCCCCTTGTGTTGGTTTTTGCTTTATCACTTGTACGTACGTTACAATGGCTGAAACCCTGAATGGATATGCCCCTGTTAAAATATGTTGGCCACTACAGGGTTGTCATCAACCTCACCAGAATCCAGTGCTGGATCCAGTAATGCCTCTCAGAACTCAAGCTTTGCCCAATGGACCAAATATGAACCAGATTTGTGCAGAAATCAAGCCTCTTAGAACCATCAGGAAGTCACAAACTCCTTTTCATTTTCGCTACATAATGTTGGAAATTTGAATTGTGGATTAAAATAACAAGCAAATAAATGTTTCTGTTCATTTTAAACCAAGAGCACAAAACGGCGCACTGTTTTAAAAACTACTTTACAGAACTAAAATTAGTCTAGATGTAAAAAAATTTATTGCATTATGGAAAAATATTTATTTTGCCCATGCAGACACAATATATGAAGTCAATGGTCGATATACAACAGGAAAATTAATATGCTAAACGTGACGATATTTTAACAGTTCAGGATGTTTTCTGGCTGTACAACAAAGGTCAATGTGTGCCCTCTTGTGGCACCTTTGTGTGTGGCATGTGCCGAGACAACAGCTCAGATTCTTGACATCAGCTTCAAAGGGTCATTATGACATAACAATCATTTGAATCTAAGTTTAAGCGTCCAACATCTGCCAGTGGTCTGAAACAAATCCTGTTGGCCCCTGGGAGGATTTGAAGACACTAAGCTACATCTTCTCGTAGGTCAGTTGGTGTCCGCAGGTGTTGCAGACCTTCCTGTAAAGGTCCTCCTCTTCGTCCACTAGTTCCTCTGGGCCGTACTCGTGTCGGTGAGCGCTGGTGTCCTTGGTCCACACGCTGCTCCTGACTGCACGACGCAGCTCTGGACACAACAATGAAAATAACTATTGAATAAATTATCAACAGAGACAAGAAATACACTGGTGCGTTTAAGGTAATTTGCCCTATTGAGTAAGAGCTTTTGTTTCATTTTTATTGTAACATACCATTCTGGTAGTATCAAGAAAATGTTGACATTTGTCTAAGAATCATTTGAGTGAGGATGAACAGTGTTACTGACCTTTGACCTTTTTATTGAAGCGCTTCTGCTTCTGCACCTCTTTGTTCTCCTCTCTGGACTCCTTGGCCTCCTCCAGGGCCTCCTCGGAGCCCCACACTTCTAAGGAGCGTTTTTCCACCTGGAAACACATAGCACCAAGTTTCCGTTGATAACCTATGGTGGATATAAAAAGTCTACACACCCCTGTTAAAATCCCAGGTAGACAAAGAATGAGACAAAGATAAATAATGTCAGAACTTTTTCCACCTTCAATGTGACCCATAATGTGAACAATTCAATTGAAAAACAAACTGAAATATTTGAGGGGGAAAAATAAAAATTCACAATAACCTGGTTGCATAAATGTACACACCCTTGAACTAATACTTAGTTGAAGCACCTTTTGATTTTATCACAGCACTGGGTAGGAGTCTATTAGCATGGCACATCTTGACGTGGCAATATTTGCCCACTCTTCTTTGCAAAAGCGCTCCAAATCTGTCAGATTGCGAGGACATCTCCTGTGCACAGCCCTCTTCAGATCACCCCACAGATGTTCAATTGGATTCAGGTCTGGGCTCTGGCTGGGCCATTCCAAAACGTTAATCTTCTTCTGGTGAAGCCATGCGTTTATGGATTTGGATGTGTGCTTTGGGGCATTTTTCGGAAAGGAAAGAAAAAGGTGCAGCGGTCTCTTAATTTTATCCGGAGCTGTATATCTCTTAAAAGCCCAACTTAATAAAATCACAGTAAAGCAGTCATCCTGTGTTTTTAGTTTGCTGAAATCCATTATGACTGTGTTTATTTCTCACTATGATGTTTATGTGCTGCTGGCTGCTGCCAATCACTCCAAACACAGAACCCGGTCCCATGTTAAGTAGCGCAAAGAGGGATATTGTTGAACTCGGTACAGCGCCTCCTACCTGTAGCTTGAGGTAGAGTTTCATGTCTCCCCAGCGAGGGTTGTGTGGGTTCTTCCTCAGGACAAACCTCAGCACTGGCTCCCTCTTGTCGAGGTCACAATCCTTCAGCAGGTAAAGCTGCTTAGCCTCGGTACGGGATATCAGCTTGTGTTTCACCTCGTTGTCTCTGGCAGGGAAACATTTCAGAGCAAAAAGACAAAAGAGATTAGCATTTTTTTTTCCTCCATTGAAGCAATCCGCAAAGTAATTTGTAAACTCGTAATAATCCAGTGTGATCCATTTATAGCGAATACTGTAACAGTAATCACCTTTTACTGACCAACTTGTCCCACAAATGTGTGACCACTAAAAGAGAAACGCACCATTTTGGACTGATGTGTAACAACGTACTTAACGATGTTCTAGAATTACCTGCAGCTGTCGCAGACTGCCAGATCGAAGCTATTGCTGAGGTAGGAATCCATAAAGGGCTTGTCACAGTCATCACACAGCAGATAGTCTGCCTCTATCACCGGGGCTGCATGGAGGACAGAGTCAGAGCAGATCAACAGTAGATCAGTTCTACCTGTGGAATTGTCTTTCTGAAACGGGTCCAGTTCGCAAGATAGTATTGTGGGTTTGATGTACACGCTTTCTGCAGCACACTAGAGCCGTTAGCAGCCTACAAAAAGGCCATTAGGTGGTAAGTAGATGGTCAGGCGGTAGATTGGTCACCTAGTAAGAAATTTCAACTGTACTTATTGTGGCAAAAACCTATGAAAATGATTCTGAACCCGCCACTTTAACAGAAAAGGCAGGCGCCCATAGCATGCCTTAATTAAGGTGTTATGACTACTAGCTACTGATGATAATCGGCTTGGCTGTAACAGATGGAATGATTTAGCAATGCAGGCTGAATGATTGCAGTCATGGAGAATACAGAAGTTATTTTTACATAAATCTTTGATAGACACGTGTAAGATATTTTGTTTGAGGTTACCCAACGTTATCGTAGTATCCAGAGGCGTTGCTAGGATCACAATACATATTTCTCACGGAAGTCCCTAAGTCGCTGTCCCATGTGTTGAAATAAGTTCGTTGTGATGCTGCGTGTTTTAATTAACCACCGTCTTACAGATTTTTTATATTGGGCCTACATTGGTTAGTTATTACATTGTGACATCTCTCTGGAACCCGAAATATTCACAAACAACAGAAGATTGAATATTGTTCGGCACCAAATCATCCCAAGTCTCTAACACATTGTCCTCTGGGTTCATTTTCTTAATCGATCCTCATCCTCTACCTAACAGCATGTCCTACTCCTCTGCGCCGCGTCTTCATGTTTCTGGGTTCGAATTTGCTGTTCGGAGTGCCTGCCCATCTTATATCGTTTCCCAGACCAGTGGGTGTTTTTACTTACTGTCATTGGGTTGTGGCTATTACTTTCATTAGTTATAGAGCCATCTCGGAATTGGGATATTTTGAGAATACTTGCTTTCAATACACCAATACAAATATTTACTTTGATTAAGCATACAAATAAAACAAAAAGCCAAAATCGCACATGCTCAAATTGCGATTTCAATATGATTTCGATTAATTGTGCAGCCGTACTCTTCAGCTGCACTTCTTATATTGCTCTTAAAATTTGCTGCCGGAATCAGATGCCATCAACGATCATCCCTCTATCCGATGCTCTCACTCTCTCTCTCTCTCTCAGCGGGATCACACAAAATAAGCAAATTCCAAATAGTGCAAAGCAGACCTGCTGCTTGAATGACAAATTGAGGTCCCAAAACATTGGTATTTTTTAATCAACAATATCATATTGAGGGCTTTAATGCATGATCAGAATTATAGATAAATAGATCAAGGGCAATTTTTTTATACACATTATTCGAGATCTGGGGCTATAGACCCGGCCACCCAGGCCTAATGATGCCCATGGTAGAACCATACCTTAACCTTACCTTAACATTTCGTTTTCTAACTTTAACACCAATACAATAATGCCTAACCCCTAAATATAATTAGTAACATAACAAACGTTAACCGTAATTCGTATCATATACACAGCCTATTCTATGGTCGTTTTACGTATACCCTGAGACCAGGTTGGCCCCGGTCTAAATAAGTCCCTAATTAGAGGGTTGCAATGAAAACACGGAGAAGAGCTGGCTTCGAGGGTCAGAGTTGAAAACCCCTGGCTTATGGCTTGAACCATCAAGCCTTATCTATTATAGGCTACATGACATGCACGGACCTGCAGATTATTTATTATAAGTATACTTATAATGTTAAAACTAGAGGCGTCGCAAGGATCTCAATACATTCGGGGCTTAGCCCATCCTCCCGCCCCATTTGAGAAACGGGGCTATAGCCCCGGACGCCCAGGGCACACCATGCAAAAAGTGTAAATGCTCGCCCCTGCAATTAGTGATTGATTATAAATCCACATACCAGGTAGATGCACCACTTTCTTTGCCTTTTGCTCCTCCTGTCCTTCTTCTTCATCGATGAAGAACCCTCCACCAGAGTCGATTGTCTTTGTGAGTTTAGCCGAGGATCCGCCCCCATCTCCCGTTAATGGTCTGCTTGCCAGCCGGGACTGCCTCAGCATCAAAGCCCGCTGTCTGTTTCTTTCGATCTTCGCTCTCATAGCGGGGGTCAGATCGCAGTTCGTGTCTTTGGAATCCGGAGGTGAAGCATTCTTCACCGGCGTTCCCAGATCCATAGGAAAAAACAGGCTCTTACTACTGTACTCACTTGGATGTCGTCTGTAAACTACTCCATCGTCTTGGAAATAGCAGTGAATGGAATTTGTTTTTGTTTATCAGAAAAACAACTGTTAGATATTATAACAGTATAACGGGGGATTGCCACAATTGGTTTTGTATTTTTCAAAAACAATTGCTGGCGGCTGCCATTCCCTGCATGCACAACCAACTTCCGGGCTTTTAAACCTTCAAAATAAAAGTGCTGTACGAAACCGCTGCTGCTTCTCTGTATGACCACAAGGTGTCACAACCAGGCAAGAAGATTCGATACCCACCCTTCTCGGTGAAGCGTTATCCTGTTCCTCATTGAACACATCCTTCCAAGTCCTCTCTATATACTGGCAATGTTCCATATATGATGTAATGTCGTTGCAATATCTCTGCTTAGTACATCCCAACTGGACAAACTAAGCTTAAAACAAAGGTGAAAGCACGCCTCAGCCAATATGATCCTGTCTTTTCAGCCTGTCAAAATCTAAGGGCATGCTAAACGATGACATTTTCAAAAAGGACACTTTCTAGTTGTCTTAATAACCATCATTTTAAAAAAAAGTTTTGTTTTCATTTTAATTTTTTACTTTCTGCAATGGTTGATCAACCATGTTTTCTTATTGTTCTCTTTAAATGTAATAGTTTTTAAAGATAGCATAAATTATAAGGCTATAAAGTAGAAATCCAAAATTTGCTAACTTTGTTTACCCTTTTCTTTTCAATTTACAGTGTCTTGAAATGCAGTTAGAATGCAGGAGAAGTTTAAAGTTTGATTTTATGTATTGATAATGACCTTCCATATTTGTGTAAAAATATTCCATACATCACACCACTGGCGCATATCAGTCACCACTGGTTTATATCAATCACCACTGGTGTATATCAACATTAAATTGATATAATCTATGCTCTGTAGCCAGTTTATTAATTACACCTGGTTGTTAACACAAAATAGCCAAACATCGAATTATGTGATGGCAACTCAATATATAAAGTACACAGACATGGTTAGAAGATGTATTTGTTATTTGACCAAACATTAGTCTCAGATGCCACTGGCAGGATTTTGACTGCTTGGGGGAATGATTTGACTTGTCATGGAGTAACTGCATTTAAAAATGTCACTGAATATGCTCATCAGTAATGTGGGGGTGACGTTTTACAGTTCCCTTGTAATTATTTTATAGTATGGGTTGTTATATTATATGGCCCAATTTAAATATACATCTCTACTCGTTGGTGTGACCCCTGCTGGTTTCTGTAAAAGTGCCCAAATCTGTAACTTTTAGTCCCAACGTCCCTGTGTCAAATCACGTAATAGTATTGAAACCCTTTCTTCAGTGCTCTTACAGGGGGTGACTCACTGATTTACTCGTGTCGCCCCCTGCTCTCCGTAAGAGGTTGCATCATATCATGTCGGGCTTTTGACCGTTCTTGAGTCGGTTGAGTGACAGATCTTTCTGTCTGACTTCTGCACTCTCTGGGACGGGTAACTCCCAGAGCTCAGCTCCTCTACAGGTTTCTTCTTGTGTTCTGAACTTTTTAGGGAGTTGTTCTTAGCTCCTGTTCTTTAAAATCTTATCGCTTGCTTTTTTGGTTTTAGGCTTGTTATCAATTAAAGTAAAAATATATACCACTGTTGAAGCATCTTTGGTCAGGCTGTGAATCTGAAAGAATACGAAGACCAAAGAGCATTCTACAGAAGTTAAACATAAAGTAACACATGCATGAATTGGATATCCCAGTTGGAGAAGTAATCAGAAAGTGGAAGATGCATCAAACCATCTAGGCAATGCCGTGATAAGCCTGTCCTTCAGAACGCATCGCCACAGAAAGGCCAGCAATCACTTTGAAGGAGCGACAGACTCCAGTGGCTGGGTGTGGGGTAAATGTCAACCATATCAAGAGCTCTGCATTGGCCTGTGTTGAAGGAAAGCAAGAAGGAAGCAGTTACTCAAAAAAACATCTGAAAGCATGAGAGTGACCCAGTTCCCACATGGGAAAAGGTTGAGATGTGCAAAGCACTATGTGTAGAGCAAACCTAGCACTGCCATGCCACCATCCCTACAGTGGCAGTGGAAGCACCAGGCTGTGGGGATGCTTCTTACCTGCCGCAAAAAAAACTGATCCCAGGCACAAGGCTTACACAACAAACAGGTAAATGTCTGAGGTCTTAAATCAGTCCCACTGAAAATGTAAAAGAAACACTACATCAAAGTTGTAGTGACAGATCCAAATGTTAATGTGCAAATTTAAATTAAGTCAAATTATGGAATTGGTCATGTACAGGCATCTTTATGCTGTATTTGACAGCAAAGCTTTGAAAGACAGATGCCAGAGTCTAGACTTGAATTAATGCCTGCAGCAGTAAATGTGTACTGGATGACGCTGCCCAGACCCCGGGAAATAATGACATTCCTAATTCTATTCCGTTCTACCATGACCTCCCTGTACTATTTCATACCGGAGACTCATCAGGTGTAGTCCCAGAGCTAATCTGGTAACTTTCCCCAGCCGGCAACATTGAGACATTCTCACATTAACACATTAAGGGTGTCCATGCACAATGCTTAGCATCTATTTAAAGCAATGCAGGACAGGAGCTTTAGTCATTACCGTCTTAATCTCGTTTTCACAGAGTTGCATTAATCTAGTGCTCTTTTAGCATATCACAGTGTGCCCTACCAGTATACTGAAATAGAGACTCTCTTCCCCCGGATATTAGAACTAGGCTACAGCAGTTTTAATGTGGATTATTAATAGAAAACACTGTTCTTTGAGAGCTTTGGATTCAATTCAGATCGTGTAGAAGTCAACACAAATACTTTAACAGAGGCCAACTGTGGGCTAGATTGGTAGTTCATGTGCTAAATATCTTTACTTCCTGCAGTGACTTTTTAACCGTTGACTTTTGAACAAATGGCATTGACCTTGTATGCCTTTAAAAATGATAATCATAAAAAAAGAAAATACCCTAAAATAATTTCACACAGCAGTTGTAATTCTTTTTAAGCCTGCTGTACAGGTTCCTTTTGTTAATAGCCTGCCTTGTTTTGGGTAAGGTATTGTCTGGAGGATACATGGAAGAGAGAAAGGGAAATGGTTAATTCAACACGGATGTGTTTGGAAGAAAGCATCCGACATATGATCTGGACTTTGGGCCCACTGAACACATGCAATTGTACTACAATGGAAAAGTGTCTGTGTCAAATTAGCTTTGTTTGCATGTACAGTCAATATGCAATGCATCCGCCGTCCAGCGCGGTGACAGTCGAAGAACAGGTCCCAGAGCAGCACAATATGTACTTTACCTCAGTCTACCTTTCTGACATGTGACCGCTCGTCAGTGAACTGTGACTTAACACTCCCGCCGATGCCTTCCTGCTGGGCCGGGTCAAAGCCTTCCTATGTAAAGGACTGAACATCAGGTATATGTGGGGGTGGGAGGGGGTAGAGAGAGAGAAAGATATAGAACATGAACAGACGGGAGAGAGAGAGAGAGAGAGAGAGGCCTGAAGAAAGTCAGAGCAGGTCAGATAAGTTGAACTCACCTTCAGGCTTCTGCACGGCAGAGCTCCCGGCTTACGTGTTTAACCTGACCTCGCCACCGCAAGCTTTAATGTCCAGAAGAAGAAGAAGAAGCTGTTGGAAGGATTCTAACCCAACGCCAACCCAACCCCCCCCCACACCCCCCCACATCCACCCTCGAGTGTGCTGACTTGAAAACACTGTGTAACGATGAGCCTCCTTGTAGACAGGCGTTTGACAGAAATCCAATCAAACTGGAGGAGTTTAGTGAACAAAGTATGGCTCACGCTACTGTGTTGTTTACCTCACATTCGCTTGTGTGTATTTATAAAAGGGGAAAATCTCATTCTCACCGCTCGAAAACATTTCCTTCACGCGCATGTCTTTGAAAATGTGCCACAAATGTAGAAGATTTACAGTGACTGAAGAAATGGTGGCAGTGTGTTTGCCCGGTAGGACAGGACCTGACTATAGGTAGGGATCTGATCTTTCATGATCTCACGGTTTCACCTCAACCCGGATAAAGGCCTTACGTAAGGCTCTGTTCTGTGTGAAGTAGGCAGGTGTGCTTGTTCTGAGCGGGAGGAGTGATCTCACCACAGGCTTGACTGTTAGAGTTTCTAAGCTCCACCCCTTCGGTGCTTGGAAATCCGAGAGCAGATTTATATTAGCTATTCACAGATCACGGTTGGAGCCTACGGGACATTGTCACTCAGGATTGGCTTCACAGGAAAATTCCGCACCACCTATCCTCCATACTTCTTTAGCACCACAGGACACTGCAAGTGTGGTAAAGTATTACTTTAATTCGTTTGGTACACCTTGTTTTGTGGTGATTCTTTTTTTTGTTTGGACAATATTTATTTTTATAATGATTTTGCACGGGTTTGGATGCTGGTTTACAAGATGGAGCAGATGATTGGTTGACTTGCTTCTGTATGGTTTATGCAATAATGCAAGAGAATGGTGATACAGTTTCCATGCTGTTTACAATTTTTTACATTAGTCATGAGTTTTATAGTTGGTGACACTGATAGTGAAAAATGTAATTGCAATGGGTTTAACTGAAATGCGTCCTGTAAACTTGCAGGTTCTTAATTAGCATAATTGGTTTAACAATTACAAGCAGCTATCTCTACACCTAGGATAATACTTTTTAAAATGTTTTATATCTGGTCCATCATTCATATAGATTACAGCTCCTTAGATTTAAAGGTTTTCAGTAAACATTGTTTCTTAACCTCTGGTCTGTAGATTAGTACTTGTCCTTCAGATAGTTCTCAACAATCCCTGAAACTGATTTAGCCCTTGGTAACGAGCCAACAGCCATCTAAGCGGCCCTCAAAGAAGTAAAGATGCAGCCCATAGCATACCTTAGCAGGCCTTCAAAAAAGTTTAAGACACAGGGCTTGTTAATTTAGGCTTATGAGTTAGCCTGAACCTGGGCTACACATTAGGCCTAACATATATCTCACATATTTTCCCACAGATGGTTTTCCTAGACATAATCCTCTCTTCTGTGTATGTGTTTTCCAGACACTAATATGAGGAAGCCATTATATGCCCCAGACCCCGGAGAACCTCAGGGGCCACTCAGCTGGTGTGTTTAGGGGACTATGCTCTCCCAGGTCCACACATTAAGGCAAGCGTAAGCCGTGAACGAGCCCGGCCGGAGCCACCTTCCAGACAGCATCCACACCTATGCAACAGTGATGGAACTGATGCTCCCAGGCACTGACATGGGGCCCCAGAAGGACTCTTTCCCCCTGAGCAGAAGTTGCAAGAGGCACCTTTACCTCCACGTCCGGAGAAAACTGAGACCCATAAGGATTCTAGGCTTCGTCCTCAGCATTGTGGCCCTCAGCGCAGTCTTCTCATTGGGTGCCTTCCAGTGGACTACTACAGGGCTTAATGAAGGGGATCCACCTTCCTCCTCCTCCCCGTCCTCCTCCTCCCCTTCCCTTACAATGTCCATGGCCCCCATCAGAACTCTACTCTCCACCAAGCACCAGGGAGGCCTCAACGGTTCCACGATGGAGGACATGCCGGTGGCCATGAGGTCTTCGGACATCGAGATGAACCAGGGGGACTACCCGACGGATCTCTTCAGCCTGGAGGAGCGGAGGCAGGGGGCTGTAGTCCTGCACATGTGCGGTATGATGTACATGTTCATCGCCTTAGCCATTGTGTGCGACGAGTTCTTCGTCCCGGCGCTTACCGTCATCACCGAGAAACTGCAGATCTCGGACGACGTCGCCGGCGCCACCTTCATGGCAGCCGGAGGCTCCGCCCCGGAGCTCTTCACCTCCGTCATCGGAGTGTTCATCTCCCACAGCAACGTGGGCATAGGGACCATTGTGGGTTCGGCCGTGTTCAACATCCTGTTTGTCATTGGGATGTGCGCATTGTTCTCCAAGGAGGTTCTCCAGTTGACCTGGTGGCCCCTCTTCAGAGACGTCACCTTCTACATCGTGGGCCTTCTAATGCTCATTGTGTTTTTTTTGGATAACCAAATCTTTCTGTGGGAAAGTACGGCCTTGCTCTCTTGCTACTGTTTTTATGTGACATTTATGAAGTTCAATGCAAATGTAGAGAACTTTATAAAGAGTAAATTGGGCCAGAACCAGGTGGATGAGGTGGAGGCTGTTCCTAAGGTGAGTATTGCTGCCACGTTTTCAGCCACAGCTCTGTTTCTAAATCACATTCCCTTCCGACAGGAGGCTTTCTTCCTTCCCCACAAGGGAAGCACATTAAAAAGTTGGCCTGCAGGGCAGCTAGCCAGACGGATTGCAAACCTCTGCATTCCCAGGGATTAACTTTGGGTTTAGCTGCATGTCACCTGTGCATGGCCACTGCCTACTAGTGCTGACTAAGTCAAATCACCAAGCCAGTGGCCCCATGCAGTTTTCTATTCCCTCCAATTTAAAACAAGACCTCTGAGCTCTTTGCCAAGCCGGGGCGCCGTACGCCGGATTTACCGTTGTCAGTCGACAAACTTACGGATGCAATCTATTTTCCCATTAATGCTTCTTTTAATGACCCACACACAACACTTTTACGCGATCACTGTTTGATAGGCCTGGGGCAAGCTAATCCATATTTTGACTAATTTATACAGTGGCTGATAGATTCTGTTATAATACACCATTCATGAACATTGTGATAAATGTACTCACATTGATCTATAGGAAATTAGCCACATGGCAGCTTGTTTACTGAATTTGGTGACCTGTGGCAATTTGTGGGAGTTTTAAACATGGAAACCAATGAATTGTTGAAACCTGTAACAGGCCGCATTTTGGGGAAGATTGTTGTTGTACTATAGCTGCTATAGCTATGTTTTTTTCAAGTGTCCAATTATAAATTATTTGTTATTATTATTGCTCTAAGGGGTTGTTTGGTGTGGCCACATTTCTTCAAAGGATAGCCACGTCTATGTGGATATAAGCCTTGAACCAACGGAGTATTTTGACAGGGCATTATGCTAGCATTAGCCACCAGAACAGCTTCAGTAGGCCTTTGCTGGGAGTTGGGAAATCTAGTGGAGGGATGCAACACAATTCTTCCACAAGCAATGGTAGTCAGACCCACAGCCCTGTACATGATAGGAAGTTAATTTCACACATGGCAGAAGCACATCCTTTCATTACACTTTTTTTTCATTTAGCAGATGCTCTTATCCAGAGAAGACTTCCTTACTTTCCCTTTTTTGCTCTATTTTGTCAATTACCATTTTCACTGGATAACATATATCCAAGCCTAAAAGACCCAGCAAAAAAATGTTGAGCATACAGTAAATAGAGCAAAGCAATATCATTACTATAATTCAAATCTACTGTTGTGACATATCTTCTAAATGTGTCCGACTTGCTGTGTTCTTGTCTCTATGTTCAGTTGGAGTCTGATTTATTGCTCTCAGATGCTATTTTCTCAGAGTCGCACTCTTATGGAGCGCAGGTGAACCGATAGCTAGCTGTTGGCTGTGACTGTTAGGGCTTACCTGTAGCTTCAAACTGTTTGCATCCCAATATCAGATCTTCAGGGGCATATACTACAATAATAATGTGCGATTTGGACTGGATTATAGACCTCTATCTGCCATTTACAAGAAAAGTATATCATATGTGGTAATTAATTGCAATCAGGGTTGTCTACAAATGAAGTATAATACGTGATTCCAGCAAGCAGTACTTTCAAAATCCTTATGGAAATCAGTTTGTGATTATTAAAGTACCAGCCAAACATTTATTTGTATGCATCTGATTAAAACTGTGCACTTGATTAAAACGCAAGTGCAACTGGTAGAAAACCCAATGTTCTAGTAGACAGCAGTAATTAGTAGACAACAGTGAACTTTTCTCCTTCATCTTAAGACAAACTAGACATTCGATCTGCGGTTATTGGATCTGCGGTGGATTGATCTGTGGCAGGTTACAACTTGAAACTTGTTGTGACGCAAGTGCTGTTGTCAAACCCAACTTAGAGTGGCGTTGATAGAGAAACACCAAGCTGTTTTTTTTATGCTTTCCTTCTTTCACGGGGGACTCTCATTCATGTTCTGGACTGACTTCTCTGAGTTCCCCCCCCCCCCTCAACAGGCAGGTACTTGACATATGACTTGCTTGCCCTCATATGTCAGTGGTTCTATAAGTAATCCCTCCACAAATCCTCCAATCCACTTACCTTAGCTAATTATAGACTGGTGCTACTGCTGGCTTGGAGATCACAGCTCTTCCATCGCTGATTGGTTTTAAACCAATTGTGTCCCTTTATTTATAAGTGAAGTCTATGATTTTAACACACACCATTGTTATCAGAGATATACATTGTGTGTGTGTATATACATATATTTATATATAAGCACATATGTTAGATGTTGGAAGTAGAGGGACACTTACCATGCTCGATTATTCTGAGACTTCAATCCTTCTTAAACCCTTATTAACTGATTACCATTTGTGACGACAGGCAGTGAATATAAAGCAAATGACTCCTGGGCTGGTCATTATGACATAGTGTTACAGAAAAGTCTGCTGAACTAGCAACAAACCATACAGGCTCTTTATTTGATGAAGTTTCTCTGAGGCAACTAAACTAGCGTTCAACCAATCACTTATTACAGTATTTCCTATTTCTAAAGAGCAGGTAATCTAAGGATTGTAAGTGGTAAACCAATGTCTGCTTTTAAAACAACAATCTGGCTTGGAAACAAAGCCAATACATTTATCCCCCACAATATTCACCCAGTTTCTATCCACATTTCTGTAATATCCAATTTGTTATTAAAGCCATGCTTCATTGCAACAACTTCAGCGGATTCCTGAGGCTTTCGACTGCCAGGTACAGTATGTGTCTTCTGAAACACATCTGATGCCTTTATGGTTCTTAACATGCTGCTTGCTCAACCAAAATTGTCCACAGCTTGACTGAGTTGATTAGGTTGAAAATGGCTTGTTGGTCAGAGCCACGGTCGGCGGCAGATAGTATTTCAATCAGTTAGGCCTGTTGGAGTCGTTTTTGTGTTCAGAGGTTCGCTGGTTCGCTGGTTCGAGCCCCGCGTCAGGTGGTTGGAGCGAATCTGTCAGGTTGGTGCCACAATCCCATGCCCTCGGTTGTGCTGATTTGCTCTGCACAGCTGCTGCGGTCGCTGTAGGAAGTAGGAAAAAGGGGGGTGAGTGTAATGGGTGTGAAATGGCTAGTCCGTTAGTGCAGCGGGCAGCGCAGATCGCATTTCAATCAATAGTAACCCCAAAACTTGGATGGCGCTAACCAATTACGTCGCCCTCTGCACGGTTCCCTGGACATGTCTGCGTGCACTATTCGACTCCTGGTCCGCCAATCATGTTATGCCATTGTGAGTGCATGGAAAATGAGCGGCCTTGTAGCGTTCACTTAATTGTAGTGGCTAGATAGTCGCTAATCTTACGAGGCCATACCTCAAAATGTAAGTGATTACCATGAATGACCAGCACAACTAATGTGCAAATAACTTAATGAAGAGGTTAAACTTGACTAAGCCATGATAGGAACATGTTCCGCCTGACAATATTTAAAAAAACTGTATTTATTGAGTAAAGGTTAATTCTCTTTACATTGTTTATAATGAAACCCAAGAGCACAACAGTTACATTACAGCCTTTTGGCATCTTGGATAGCTAATATTTAGTTTGCTAGCTATTACTAAATGAAAATGGCTAGCTCTCAGTGTGGTAGTTTTGGGCTTGAATTAAGCATGTATTATTTTAAATTTCTTGCTTTTAACTATTAACTAGTTAGCTTTTTTGAAGAAAACATTAGGAATATTCAGTCAAATGTGAGCTGTGGTGGTGCACAATCTCACACATTTAATAATCATTACAATTGTGTGCATCAAATCACTGCAAGGTTGAGCTCCACATTCAGCTTTTCTCTGACATAAAATAATGTATACAAACTCTTGTCCATTACATCCAGTCTCTTCCTGCAATGTAACGTAACAAAGGAGAAGCTGACAACCTTGTGATGCTAAACTAATGGAATATTCCTAGCTACTGTGGTAACATTATCAACGCGAATGAGTTAGAGTAAAATGAAGCAGTGACTGCCTTGTTCTGCCCTGGGTGGGTGCACCATGATACTGCACAGTTACTGCTGCACCCTTCGCTGTCCCAGAATGTTTGTAAAAAAAAAATACAATCAATCCACAGTCCTACTCTACATAACATCCGTTGATGATAATTCTATCATCAGTAAATGTTGTTCGCAATAATTAAATTACACCATTCCAAAAATATATGCATTTTATATTCCTTTGGCAATTCAGTTTCCAAAAATGTGGGATGCTGTGTAAAATGGAAATTAAAACAGAATGCAAAGATGTGCAAATCATTTAAATATTATATTATCTATATTCAATAGAAAATTCAATAGGAAATATTACAAAGACAACAATAAAAAAAAATGTATTGTTCCTTGTAAAGTATATTCCCACTTAAATGTTTATGCCAGTAACACATTTCAAAAAATTTGGGACAGGGGCAACAATAGACTGGAAATGTTGTGTAATACAAAAAAGAACCAGGTGGAACATCTTACAACTAATTACGTTAATTGGGAACAGGTCAGTAACATGATTGGGTAGGAAAAGAGAATCCCAGAGAGGATTGGTCTTTCAGAAGTAAAGATGTGGAGGGGTTCACCACTTTGTAAAAGACTGCGCAGGCAAATAGAGCAACATTTTAAGAAGATACTTTTTCTTAACTTAAAATTGCAAAGGGTTTGGGGATCTCATCATTTACGGTACATAATATAATTTCAAACAAGGCCTTGCAAGAGACAAAGCCGAAAACCAATATTGAATGGCCATGATTTTCGGGGCCTCAGGCGGCGCTGTATTAAAAATATACAGTGGGGAGAACAAGTATTTGATACACTGATGATTCTGCAGGTTTTCCCACTTACAAAGCATGTCGAAGTATGTCATTTTTATCATAGGTACTGTTCAACTGTGAGTGACGGAATCAAAAACAAAATCCAGAAAATCACATTGTATGATTTTTAAGTAATTAATTAGCATTGTATTGCATGACAAGTATTTGATACATCAGAAAAGTAGAACTTAATATTTGGTACAGAAGCCTTTGTTTGCAATTGCAGAGATCATACATTTCCTGTAGTTCTTGACCAGGTTTGCACACACTTGCACACATTTTGGCCCACTCCTCAATACAGACCTTCTCCAGATTCTTCAGGTTTCGGGGCTGTCGCTGGGCAGTACGGACTTTCAGCTCCCTCCAAAGATTTTCTATTGGGTTCAGGTCTGGACCCTGGCTAGGCCACTCCAGGACCTTGAGATGCTTTTTACGGAGCCACTCCTTAGTTGCCCTGGCTGTGTGTTTCGGGTCATTGTCATGCTGGAAGACCCAGCCACGACCCATCTTCAATGCTCTTACTGAGAGAAGGAGGATGTTGGCCAAGATCTTGCGATACATGGCCCCATCCATCCTCCCCTCAATACGGTGCAGTCGTCCTGTCCCCTTTGCAGAAAAGCATCCCCAAAGAATGATGTTTCCACCTCCATGCTTCACGGTTGGGATGGTGTTCTTGGGGTTGTACTCATCCTTCTTCTTCCTCCAAACACGGCGAGTGGAATTTAGACCAAAAAGCTATTTTTGTCTCATCAGACCACATGACCTTCTCCCATTCCTCCTATGGATCATCCAGATGGTCATTGGCAAACTTCAGACGGGCCTTGTGTGTGCTGCATGATTTTAATCCATGACGGCGTAATGTGTTACTGATGGTTTTCTTTGAGACTGTGCTCCCAGCTCTCTTCAGATCATTGACCAGGTCCTGCCGTGTAGTTCTGGGCTGATCCCTCACCTTCCTCATGATCATTGATGCACCACGAGGTGAGATCTTGCATGGAGCCCCAGACCGAGGGAGATTGACCGTCATCTTGAACGTCTTTTATTTTCTAATAATTGCGCCAACTGTTGTTGCGTTCTCACCAAGCTGCTTGCCTATTGTCCTGTAGGCCATCCCAGCCTTGTGCAGGTTTACAATTTTATCCCTAATGTCCTTACACAGCTCTCTGGTCTTGGCCATTGTGGAGAGGTTGGAGTCTGTTTGATTGAGTGTGTGGACAGGTGTCTTTTATACAGGTAACAAGTTCAAACAGGTACAGTTAATACAGGTAATGAATGGAGAACAGGAGGGCTTCTTAAAGAAAACTAACAGGTTTGTGAAAGATTGAATTCTTACTGGTTGGTAGGTGATCAAATACTTATGTCATGTAATAAAATGCTAATTAATTATTTAAAAATCATACAATGTGATTTTTGTTTTAGATTCCATATCTCACAGTTGAAGTGTACATATGATAAAAATGACAGACCTCTACATGCTTTGTAAGTAGGAAAACCTGCAAAATCGGCAGTGTATCAAATACTTGTTCTCCCCACTGTATATGATTCTGTAATGAAAATCACTGCATGGGCTCAGAATTAATTCAGAAAAACACTGTATGTGAACACAGTATGTCGCTGCATCCACAAATGCTAGTTAAAACTCTAACATGCAAAGAAGTAATCAGATATAAACAATATCCAGATAGCTATTGCCTTCTCTGTGCCCAAGCTCATTTATGATGGAATGAGGTGAAGTGGAAAACTGTCCTGTGGTCTGACAAATCAAAATGTGAAATAATTTTGGGGAATCATGGATCCCACATCCTCACATCCTCCGTAAATAGAAAGGGACCATCCAGCTTCTTATCAGCACACAGTTCAAAAGCCAGCATCCATGATGGTATGGGGGTGCATTAGGGCACATGGCATGGGTGACTTGCACATCTGTGAAGGCACCATTAATGCTGAACAAAATATACAGGTTTTGGAGCAACAAATGCTGCCATCCAGACAACGTCTTTTTCAGGGAAGGCCTTGCTTATTTCAGCAAGACAACAGCAAACCACATTCTGCATGTATTACAACAGCATGGCTCTGTAGTAAGAGTCTGGGTGCTAAACTGGACCTGTCAACCATTGATATCATTTGGAATATTATGAAATGAAAAATATGACTAGGGGGCCCGGACCTGTTGAGCAGCTGAAATCCTATATCAAGCAAGAATGGGAAACTATTCATTTCACTTTCAAAACTACAGCAATTGGAGTCCTCAGTTCCCAAATGCTTATGGTGTTGTTAAAAGCAGAGGAGATGCAACACAGTAATAAACATGCCCCTGTCCTAACTCATGTTGCTGACATCAAATTCAAAATCTTTGTTTTTACTATTAATTGTCTCTGGTTCAACATTTAATATGTTGTCTTTGTAATATATTGAGGTAAATATTGGGATTAAGTATTCGCACATAATTACATTCCTTTTAAATTTGCATTTTACACATCATCCCAACTTTTTTGGAGATGTAAGTAAAATCCAGAAATGCATGTCTACTGCCACTGAATCCAAATAGACTGGCTTAGATTTCTTCCTAACTGACATGGCAGCCACTTCAGGAACTTTGGATTATGACATTGCCCCTCCAGTAATTTAATGTGATCTCTATGGTCCCCCACACAGACGTCTCCTAAGCATCTCCTGTTTCTCACATGAGTAGTATTCTTTTAGTAGTGTTTTACTACTTCAATTAGTCCATGTCCATGAGTGTTTATAGGGAAATTTCACTCTATATATCACTATGTATTTTGGTGTTTGTTAAAATGATATTTATTTTACCAGCAAAAAGTTTGGAAACACTACAATTACACTATTTCTGGAGATATTTTAAAGAGATTTTTGGAAATGATCATGTAAATATTCTACATATTGCTCCTTTAAATACCCATCATTGGATATGGTAATAATTAATTGCTGAATTTATGAACCAGAATATTTGAGAAGGTTAGCTTAGATCAGTTTTAAATTGGAACGTATGCTAATGAACATAAGCAGTTAAGGTTTTTACTTGAAAATGGACAGTAGGCCTGCTTTAATAATCAGCTTGTCATCTAATCATTGTTGTGCATGTAACGGTATGTAAACATCCTAATTTTGAGGGTTTGTAAACTATTCTTGTGATGAAGCCAGTGCTGCGTCTAGCCTGGGGAGATTTGGTCTAGCCCCCCTTCATCATGACACATCTACAGGTCTTTTATTATGAATTGTAACCAAAGTATAATTTGTATGGAGTTTGTGTAAAATGATTTGCCATGTAGAAATGCTACCGGTAGCAAACAATGAATGCAGTTCTCTATTTTGATTAACACTTGGGAAAAACTCTTCGTTGTTCTAATAGCTGTTTAACCCCACCCGATGGACAACCAACATTCAACTTCATAGAAAATATGTGTGAAGAAATAGGGAGTCCAAAAAATCACGTTGTGACCTGTGAAGGTTGTTGTGAGTCTTCACACGAAGCGTTAGAAATTACTGTTCTAAATGCGGTTATCTCTGTGGATTAATCCTCTGTAAGTCTGGGAGCTTGGTGGGTCAGGTGGACACAGTTGACTGGTGCCTTGCAGGGAGACTCTTGGGTTGGTTACTCACCTTAAGGCACTTAGAACGGCAGCATACGGTACTGGGATTTACAGTTATTCAAAATGTATATCTCTGAAAGGTTTCACGCTGTCCTAAAGAATACCTCAGAGCATCTTACATAGGCAGTTTGAGTTCATTACCTTTTCATTAGTCAACATTCACTTCCCAACATTGCAGTAACGTTTTGCAGTGTATGCTCAATTGAATTACAGACCTATCTATATCCTGTATTGACTGAGGTACTAAAATACGATACTATAAACTTCATATGATGAATATTTTCATTTTTCCATAGGTGTTACAGGGTGCCTGTACACTACTGTTCGGGGTCACTTTAAAATCTCTTTCTTTTTTTTAAGAAAAGCAAATTTTTGTCCCTTATAATCAAATCGATCAGAAATACAGTGTATTACAGTGACAATGTTAAATACAGTGACAATGTTTCTGTTGTGAATGAAAATTGTAGCTGGACACGGCTAATTGTTAATGGAATATCTACATCGGCGTACCGAGGCCCGTTATCAGGAACCATCACTCCTGTGTTCCAATGGCACGTTGTGTTGGCTAATCCAAATCATTTTAAAAGGCTAATTGATCATTACAAAACCCTTTTATGATTGTGTTAGTTACCGCTGATAACTGTTGTGCTGTTTAAAGAAGCAATACATCTGGCCTTCTTTTGATGTTATTTTAATGTACGAAAAATTAGCTTTTCTTTCAAAAACAAACGGTGGTGTATGTTCAGTTTGTAGTTTGCATGCATAAAATAAAAAACTGGTCATTCCACAGAATTTTGGCAAATATGACATTAAATAGCTAATATTTTGACATGCATCTATTGCAAATAAAAGTGTGAAGAATATGACTTACTCCAAGTGGAAATTGACCCACTGATCCCTGTTAATCGATCAACTTAAATGACCCTTGTTGTGGCTAAAAGTGATCCACAATTAGTGTAGTGTTTACTTAAGGCCAGATTCTGTCGTTTTTCCCCCCCCAAGTACTGTTACAATATTTTTGAAAGACCACATTTTCCACTTTGAATAACAAAACCTTTATTTTATGATTATAGTAATCACATATCATTCTGTGCTCCTGTATTTGTGGTATTATGTTGATATTAGGGGATATATAGTCTCACAATTCACCTCAAACATTTGGTCTTGATACAGAATTTGCCTAACGATTATTAGCTCTTTGGTTGCGATACAGAAGTTGTTTATAATTCATTATTTGCTGTGTCAGATATACGGCTGATGTCTTTTGAGGTAAACAAAGATGGATTTGTTAAATATTATTGCTGTATTTGTATTCTGACTACCCTTTTTGGGACCCTATGCTTAACACACACACACAGAAATAGACACACACACACACACACACACACAGACATAGACACACACACACACACACACACACACACACACACAAACATAGACACACACACACACACGCTATGTTTAAGTATTTCGGCTGCTGTCCTCTCCGGGCGACGGACTCTTGCGGTGCCATGCTCTTTAAATCCTTTATTAAAATTATTTTTATTATTATAAATGCTCATATTTTTATTAAAGTCCTCAAAATGTAAATGCAAAATTCAAATATAGTGAAAGAAAAAAGAATTCAGCACCTTTCAGGACCTAGAAAATATTTAAAAAGTGAGTATTAACTGGAATAATAACTTCTATCCTGAAAACAACATTTGTGGCATCGAGTCAGAAAATGTGTTGTCCTGCGATAATGTTAAAATATTATATAAAATGTCAAAAGGATAATGTCAATCATCCAGTGTCGAAATCACCTTGGAAGACTTATTGAGTCTGTGTCCCAATGTATGTACTGTAGGGTTTGAGCTTTGATTTAGCACAGTGGTTGCATGCATCAACCAATGGTTGGAGGCTTCGTCATCGAATGCGTCATCTACTGACAGACAGAGGGATTTCGACGAATCTGGGTATTTTACAAAGAGTAGAAGTTGATTGCATTGGCTTTAGAACCTGTCTGCCTCCTGGACGCCAGCCAGGTGCCCCACTGAAAGCCCATGTCGCAGTCTGCATAAAACAAAAGTGACGTAACTAAGCAGGTGAAGTAGGATTCTGTGTTATCACATGCAAATGCGATTCATTTGACAAAAAAACCTTCATATCTACATTCCCAGATGAAACTACTATCAAATGAAAACGTATTAAAAAAAATAAATGTTTATGGACAGTGTAACACACTGCATTGTTGACAACATGATTGACGGACGCATATTACAGTTTAATTTGAGTTTAAGGGTGTTCCATACCAATTGGCCGTACCTTAAAAAAAATGTACATCTGGAAAGATTAGCTGTCACGATTGAACGTTGGATGATGACCAGCAAGATATTATAGCAGCCCTAAATGAGAATTTATTTTTCAAATTAAAAGCCATCATTTGCGTATTAATTTAGCATTTAGGAATTCTGTTTTCTCACCAGCCCCAGGACAGGATTAATACACTTGGGACCTGAAGGCTCTGACCTCCATTTGCCTTTCTAGGGTCAGGCAACAAATGTGCAAAATGTCTTTTAAAATGTGAAAAATGACACAATATATTAATGTATTCAATGTATTCACCTTTCAGCGCACTCCCATGAAAGGTGGAAGTTCAGCTAAAAATAGATTTGTACGTTTTTCTTCGTAACAATGATGTAATTGTTAACATCTGGGCTGAGAAGTGACGATAAGGAGGCCCATTTCAGATCACATAATGCGCAGTAGACCTACTCTTATGTAAACTGATTGGTATGGTGATACCGGGACAAGTGAGAACCACACCAAGCGGGGACACAATGGAGTTTCATGCGTTTCATGGTGGTGTCAAAGGGGATAAAGGAGAACACATCGGTACATATCGCCTGTCCATCAATTCCAAACCCTAAGCTCCAGTAGCAGATGCTCTGCAGGTTATTAGGCTCAATGCTTAAACCTGCCACCCGGAGGGCCATGTGAGTATTAGGCGTGAACCAACTCCCTGGGAACCGAACAGCACAAACTAGGTTAATACAAGTAGGCCTATTGTATGTTACAAAATGGTTGTGTAACCCATGTCCCCGTTTCTCCAAGGCAAGGAACAGGGTTAAATGATATTCAGTATTTTAATTAGGAATCTTAACTAACGGTTACATGTAGCTTTGAACAGTAAGGTTAACGACCGCCTGTACTTTCTTTTCTTTTTTTCTTTTTTTACATTTGCTTTTGAGGTATTTAAACATACATATTCATTCTTATTCAACCCGGCCCCCCATAGAAATCAAAGCCAGAAGCATTGCAATCGCCATTCTGTACCGACTGAGCTTCACTGGACCTGTTGTTGCAAAGGGTGGTATTCAAATAATTTGTTCATTTCACAGCATGGATTCACTGAAATGGTCTATTTCAACATTACCCAAGGCCAGTCTATTCAACATCTGACTCTCAAAACTAACAAGTGCTTCTGCAGATATGAGTGATTGAAGACTATAAAGTCAATGTCATAGAACTTATAATAGGATCCTGTTAAGACATTAACAGTAAGGGCATGTTCCGTTTTGGAACAATGGTGTGTGTGTGTATATAGATACTGTATATGTCAAATGGTAAAGACTGGTTCCAATGTTCTTATACAGTCTGATATTTGGCTTTGTGCATTCCCAACATACCTTGTTATCCCAGCATGTTGTAAAACGTTTCCCATACTATACATCTATACATTGAATTTAAATAATTATTCTTTCTTATATTATACAATGAAACCTACTGCTTGCTAGGGTATAATCATGTCCCTATTCGAATGAGACATTACAAAGCAGTATGCTTTCCCAAATGTAATTTCTCAAACAGTTGTCTTGTATATGTCCTCTGAAGAACTGTTGGCTTTAGATTAGGGGAGCTGCACCTGTAGAGTTTATTAGCTTTGTGTTGGCAACGCCATGAGCCGCCATGTCTTCCCTCCTGTAGAACGACCTGTACATTCTATATGGAGCATTTGGAAACTGGCTTGCCTATTGACATGGCTGCTTTTCTTTAATGTGTTACATATGGTCTTGGCTGCTTTTCTTATGTTACTTATTGTCTTGGTTGCTTTTGTTTAATATGTTACATACTGCGTTGGCAATAACTAGCATTACCTGGTGTGCTATAATGCTTTTTCTTTTTCTCTCTCTCCTTTGAAGGCAAGCTCTGGTGACGATGAGAACAAGCTGACGGTATGTTTATGTCTTGTTGTGACATCCTGATCTGTACTTTGTTGTGCCTTTTTGAATACCCAGTGTCTATTAAGCATTGAATTTGAGCTAACTTCCTTTAAAAAAAACGACTTGACCACCGCCTTGCAGCCGTGGTTTCAAGCTACGTGTTGGATCTGTAAATGAACTAGTATTGAAGCTACAGATGAGTTGGTGTCGAGATGTTAAAGCAGCCTATGCCCTCCGGTCTGTTGCAGGCCAAGCCCCGTCTCCAGAGAGGAGGATCCTCTGCGTCTCTCCACAACACCCTGATGAGGAACAGCATCTTCCAGCTCATGATTCACACCCTGGATCCCCTCAGTGAGGGTGAGGGTGAGGGAATGGGGGGTAACACAAGGGTTTTTTGACACACCTTCCATATAGACACATTTGCGATATGTTTACCTGATGTATTTGTTTGAATCTGTTTCAGTGCTTAGACGCGTTTCATTATTTCCCATTAAAGGAGAAGTTTACCAATTTTTGCATGTTTTCTGCTCAGTGTTTTCTGGGCCCTAGACAGTGAATTGTTCCCCTATAAAATCTGTCCAGGCACATTAGAGTGACAAATTAGAATGGCAAACAGTGTGACAAACCAGTTTGACAAACACATCGGGGGAACAACTATTAGCTCAGAAAAGAAAAGAAAGAAATGTAAAAATTGACCAACTTCCCTCCAATGGAAGTGTAAAGTAAAATATTAAAAATGTTTTATTTTCAGCTTCCATTGGTGGGGATTCAGTAGCTAGGTTGATATCAGTCAGATATATCACTGAGATTACGTTCCAACGGATGTGTTTCAGGGCGCTTCAAAGAGAAGGCTTCCATTCTTCACAAGATGGCCAAACAGAAATGTCAAGATGGTGGGGATGGTGAAAAACCCAACGGTGTTGCAGGTGGCTTTTACATTTTCAATCGTTTTTAAGACAGTTTTTTAAACACATTGTATACAGCTCTGGAAAAAATGAAGAGACCACTGCAAAAAAGTTGAAAAGGGAGGTTTTGAGTGAGGAACAGAAGGGTTAAAATTAAGAGACCACTGCAAATTGAACGCTTCTGTTCCTCACTCAAAACTTTCCTTTTTTTAACTTTTTTGGAAAGGAAAGAAAAAGGTGTAGTGGTCTCTTACATTTTTCCAAAGCTGTATTATATTCTACATATTGCATTACATCCTTCAGAGGTTCTAGCATCCTCTATTGGACAATTCCAAACAAAGAAGAAAAAAATAGATGTGTCATAATCATGTGGAAGAAATGTTTTAATTCATTTCCAAATGGAAAGTACTTCATTAAGGCCTTTATTTTGGGATACAGTTAATTTAATTCATTAAAATTTTATACTGAAAATGTATGAATATCTGTCTCTTTCAGACTCATCCACTAATCCAGAGGGTGTACCATTTATAACAATCGTTTATCCACACAAAAAATTATGAAACATGTAGTTTAAAAGTGATGCGTCTTTTTCTAAATGGATATTTGTGTTTTATCTAAAGACTTTTAGTTACATTTTCAGTCTTGTCAAAAAGCTTTATTTGCATTTAGATTTGCATAGATTTTGAAACATCATCAGATGTCCATGATGCTAGAATAACCCTTTTTCAAGTCTGACTACTGGCTTCTTTCTTTGTCACTTTAAGGAGACAAAAACATCCCCAACAGTTCCAACGTAACAGTAGAAGTCACTTCACCTGCGAACGGCAACATCGGACCGGTAGGCATTGTCTTCCAAATCAGCTGAAATCAATGACATGATGTTTAGAGTGGAACTAGATCAGAGACATAACGTTTAGAGTGGAACTAGATCAGAGACATAACGTTCAGAGTGGAACTAGATCAGAGACATAATGTTTAGAGTGGAACTAGATCAGAGACATAATGTTTAGAGTGGAACTAGATCAGAGACATAACGTTCAGAGTGGAACTAGATCAGAGACATAACGTTTAGAGTGGAACTAGATCAGAGACACAATGTTTAGAGTGGAACTAGATCAGAGACATAACGTTCAGAGTGGAACTAGATCAGAGAATATTTTTAGAGTGGAAATAATCAGATCTACATCAGCGAGATGATGCATAAGTATTTGGACAATGACACAGATTTGTGTTTTAATATTAATATTATATGTACCAGAGTGATGGCAAGAGGAAATTAGGGAGAAAGAAAAGGAACTGGCATACCAACTTCTTTGTGAAATAAGATGGACGGGAAGAGGCGAAGCTTCAGCTGGTGAAATGGGTGTTTGGCATCCAAGGTAGCCTGTAAGAGAGGCCCACAAGAATGTTAGTCATATCATTGTAGAAAAAATATTTTTTGTTGATTTTAAATATTTATTTTTGAAAATAGGTACTTAGGTAATAGTTAGTGAATTTGTTTCATGATTACATAATGTATTTAAAGGATCGACCAATCTGTGACCGCAGAACATCAGATACAGACGGCTGGTTATCTCTGAAGAATCTGAGCTGTGGACGTCGGCTAGCTAACCTAAAATAACATAAAAATGGAAAGCAGATAGTTCTGGTGCTCAAAAGAGAAATTAAATCTAGTAAATTATAAAAATTATTTGTCGTATGTGCCCTTGACAAATGTCTATAGTAAAGCTGTTTGGCAGCTGTATGAGACAATGAATAGGCCTAACATTAGTAGGTGTACTAATGACATTGGCATGGCAGCATCAAGGTAGAAAGGGCAGAATACAGTGATGATCTAGGTCCGACAGCAGCTAGCAGCAATGCTTCGTAACTGCTGTTAATAATTTCAGTAGCTTTATGGTTCATGGTTGATTTCTTTAAATAATTGGCAAATTGTATAACAAAGCAACATTGCCTATATTTACGACATGGGAAATCAGATATTGATCGTAACATTTTACACAGTGGTAGAGGGTTCTTGGCCATGCCCTGCACCCATGGGAGTGAAAGCAAACTCCACCCCAGGGGGGTGCTATGTTTTGGTTATGTATGCCACTGGGACTGGTTCACTTGTTTGCATTGATGATTTAACTGCTGACCACACTGCTGACCTGCAGCAAGACAATAACCCGAAACATACAGCAAAAGCATCTAAGCAGATTTTCAGAGCCAAATAATGTAATGGTCTTGACTGGCCAAATTAATCAATTAATTAGTATTTATAAAGCCCTTTTTACATCAGCAGTTACAAAACACCCAGCCTGAAACCCAAATGAGCATGCAACAACATTGTTGATGCACAGTGGCTAGGAAGAACTCCCAAAAAGAGGCCAAACCTTAGGAAGAAGCCTTGAGAGGTACCAGACTTGGAGGGGTGACCAGTCCTCTGGCTGTGCCAGGTGAACATTTTAAGAGTACACATTTTAGCAATTAATAAATGCATGTGGGCTGTGTCTTGAGTCTACAAAACATAATACAGATCAGAAGCATGACCAGATGGACAAGGACAGGGATAATCTGGGAGGGGAGGAATGGTCAGCAGAGTGGCAGCTGGAATTATCAGGTATCGTCTTGATCTGCAACACAACCAGGAGGACTTTGGATTGGGACAGCTACGAGTCTTTCAAGCCTGGTACTCCTGAGGTGTGGGCCAAGACCTCATATCCTCCTAAGATCAAACGGAGCAGGAGACAAGCAAAAATGATAGAGCGCATTCCTTAGATTAATAAGGATTTACAATGGAGACAGGAGAACTGACTCTAATCCCAGGCACAATAATATATCAGCGTGAAACCTTGCGGCTGAGACTGTAACTCAACCTGAATCCAGTTGAGCATGCTTTCCTATAAATTCCTAGAAGGTTCATGGTTTATGGATGTAAAGTCCCTCAAATTAAAGCTGCCAGCCTGCTCTTTAATATCTTAGTCAAAGTAATTTCATATCCAATGTGCTGGAGTACTGATTCAAAACAAAAAAGATATATTGCACTGTATATTTGTGTTTGTTTTTATGTTTAGGCTTTAAATAGAAGTACATAAAAACCTATGGTTTGTATGGACATAATATGGCTTGTGTACGTGGCATTTTATTTTGTGCAACATGGGGGTCCCTGGTTTGATTGATGGCCTGGCTGGGTGGGGGTCCCTGTCTTGATTGATGGCCTGGGTGTGGGTCTGTTGGAAAGAAAAGGTTGAAGAGCCCGGTTTAACAAGACTAAATATAATACAGTCTCTGAATTTCTGTTCCTGGCTCCCTTTTTAACAACCAACCTCAACCCTGCTCTCTAGGTTGAAGAAGAAGAAGAGGACGAGGATGCTCCCCTGAGTCTGGACTGGCCTGAGACGCCCCGCAAACAATTAACGTACCTCATTATCTTCCCCATCGTCTTCCCACTGTGGCTCACACTCCCTGATGTCAGAAGAGAGGTAACCGGTGCTGCTGTTTTTCTCTACATTACAGTTTGGGTTGAAGCCATTGTCGCTTGATTGACTGGTTGGTTAATTGATTTGTAAATATCTGTGATGCATTAGAAAGACATGTCATGTTTTCGTAAAACGCGTCGGCCATGTTGTTCGTACTTTCTTTCCTTTCAGGCGTCCACAAAGTTCTTTCCCATAACTTTCTTGGGTTCCATCTCTTGGATCGCTATATTTTCCTACCTCATGGTGTGGTGGGCTCATCAGGTAAGCCCCACTCTGACGCCTCTCACTTTTAATCGTTTTTTTAGCCAAGTAAAACAAAGTGGTGCAAAGAGTTGTGTCCAGGAGGTCTTTTGCTTCCAGCCAGGCTGTTAGTCTTATTATGATTTTTATTATTTGAATAGCCGGCTGAACAGGCAGTAGGATAAATCTTAAACCTAGGCTATCAAGCAAGGTTGGGCAATTGCCAGATTGTTTACACCTGTCTAACCCTCTCAAATGTCCACAAATACATAGGGTCAGAAATGTCATTAATAGAGCTTTATTATTTGCTCTAGAAGAAAGACAACTATAAAGCCAAGAATGATATCCTCTTCTGCTGATATTTAAACTATCTATAATCTCTGTCGGTCTCTCATTGCCTCAGCTATTGTCTGACTGATGTGTGACCATGACTCATAATCCTAAAAAGCTAAGCAACCACTTCCCGCAATTCCACTGGTTAGCTCCGCAGTCAGATCAACGCTGTATATCTTAATGCAGAGTAAAAGAGCCAAACCAAACCAGACCCCCTAGCCATAATATCGAGACATCATACCTCAAAACTCTTTTGACCCGGTTTTCACTTTCAGGTCGGAGAGACCTTCTGGATTACAGAGGAGATTATGGGATTGACCATATTAGCAGCTGGCACCTCAATCCCTGATCTAATCACCAGTGTCATTGTAGCACGTAAAGGCCTAGGTGACATGGCTGTGTCCAGCTCTGTGGGCTCCAACATTTTTGACATAACTGTTGGGTAAGTTGGTTCAAAAGCATGTGGCACATTTCAAATGTTACAGTGTTTTTTACATAGCCATTGCATGGATGCAGTATTTTGCATGTGGAAAACCCTGTGTCACCTTTTTTTTTTTACTTTTTTATAAAAGCTAAACATTTGGCACATTTGTAACGTCGTTACAAGCTGCATTCACATAAAATTATTGAAAAAAGCTTCTAACATTATATAGATGTTTTGCCTCAAGAGTTTTTTAAAACTGCTGGCTGAAAAGATACAAAAGCTCTGGAGCGGAGTCTAGACAGTGATGCTAAATGTGGTTTCTCTGTTCTTCCATCTACCTTTTCCAGCTTGCCCTTCCCTTGGCTCATCTACGCCCTGTTCAACAGCTTCAGGCCAGTGGAGGTGAGCAGTAACGGCTTGTTCTGCGCCATCGTGCTCCTCTTCCTCATGTTGCTCTTCGTCATCATCTCCATCGCAGCCTGCAAGTGGAAGATGAGCAAGGTCCTGGGGGGCCTCATGTTTGTTCTCTACATCTTCTTCCTGGTAACTAGCGTCATGCTGGAAGACAAGATCCTGATGTGTCCCATTTCCATCTGAAGCCCTTTTGTCATCCCCAACTCCCTCCAAACACACATTCTTTCAAGCACACTGTACACACTCATTCAGATGGTCCCCCTTTTTACAATGGGGATTCCATTGGGAAGAGCGGTAGAAAACGAGACTGACCTGATTCATTTATTTCAAATGTCTGAGCGTAACCGGCAGATTGTACATTGTGAACTTGGATCTGTCTGAGTGACTGGTTCATGATTCTACTGCCCAGTGGAAGGGATTTCTCTCCTCGTCACATGATGATCGTATCTGAGAGCATCCATTGGTTGACTCTGACCATGGCAATCCCCTCCATAACGGATTGAAGGGGGGTCCTGATGCTCCAATCCAGAAGACTTCATGGCACCATTAGGGAATATCGTTTATTTTGAATTAGTCGGGTGTCAAATGCCCAACTGTCAGTGGGATTCAGAAATGTTGATAGCTGTACGAAGTGGAGCACAGGAAAAGGTCCTGCATGTCCTGACCAGAAAAGTGGAACCAGTCAGAGGCATAATAAGGCATGAAGAACATGGTTGGATCCATCAACAGGCAGTTCATACAGCAGTTTGTTCCCTCAGCTTTTACTGAGGAGCTTCAGCGAATCGAGTTCAGTTCGCACATGTCCTTTCTGCAAGTGTCTGAATGTTGCATGGCTCAAGCGGAAGACTTTAATTTTATTTTTGTAAGTTAGTTTTCAGTTGTATATGTTTGAGACTTGCCGAATTGCAAAACCCAGAAGGTTTCTATTTTTAAATCTAAATCAAGAATTTCTACAGTTCTGATTTGTTGGAAAACAGGTATATGGTTGTAAAGTTTCAAAGTCAAATGGAAAGTTTGGAAGTTTGAAAATGTATATAAAGTGAAAATGGTAGCAATAGTAGCGTCTTTCTAATGTTAGATAATTTTTTGTTTCTTATCCCCACCCATATTGGCCAACACTTACCTGCCCAGTGTTATCAGATTTCTGTGACCAACAAAAACAATGTTATAAAGCAACTTTGCAGTGTAGAAATGGAGTTTACACCAGTCATAAAAATATGAATGCAAATAGACTGCTGATTGGCCAGCCCTTCCTTCCCTTGACTGCTGATTAGGCAACTTCAACTCCTCTGGAGGATGATGTCAAAAAGTCTGTTGAAGTTTAGGTTTTGTTGCTCTCTAATTTAAGCATTGGTTACAAATACAAGTATAAGAAAAGTAAATTATTTGTATTTGAGATTTTCACTGGGCAGTTATTTGTTTAAAATCTATTGCTCCAAATGCATGAACATTTTTATGATTGAAAATGTGACTGCACAATTTCTTTTCAATAGAAATTCGCACAGTAATCAACTCTTGTAAGGTCTATTCTTCATTTAAACCGGTAATGAAAATATTTGTAATATTTTACGAGATTGGTGAGTGGGAAATTCAGCATGCTGTATAACAAAAGGAACACACTATATAAACTTTTAGTATACAATAGCCCCTTTAAAATGTTTAGTGGAAAACATTTAAAGGAGGTTGTGCACAAAATCAGTTTTCCATGTTTGATATGTGTATACTACAGAATCATATAGGGAACATCTAAATAGTTTTAATATATATATTTTTTTCTGTTTTCTCTGTATAATACAGCAAACAGTAACGGGTATATCTGAAATACATCCTGTTTCAATCAGCTAAAAAGAATAGGGGTATAAAGTGTTTAAATTGAATTAAGCAAATTAGCATGAATGACATACTCAGAATACTACTATTTTGTAAAAAAAAAAAAAAAAAACTTAGGTTGCTTTTCCACTGTAACATCTATCAGAGAATGATGTAATATCAAACTGTTTAGTTGATTCAGCATTGTGGAATTACCCTTTCTCTAGAGTGCTTAACCTTTGACTGTTAATGGCATACACTTTTTACGCCAACCATATGCACAGCACCAAATTTAAGTCATTTTCTTATAAACATTGATATAACAAGCCTGATTTCAATGTTTTTCTCCACTGTATAGATTTTAAGAATTGTAAAAATTACATTTATGACCGGTTTGGCAGGTGAAACACCATTTTCAACTTATGTTGCAGTTGAAACAATGTTGAAACGTTGTTATACAATCACATACGAAACAATAATTTACTTTCTGAGAAAATAGGCAGATTAATTGAGCAATCTAATCTAAGACACCAACATAATGGATTTTTCTATTTAAGATATTTTATTACTGTATCCCCCTTCATTTTTGATAAATCCAATGTCACTGTCATTGTTTGGTTCTTTATTAATGTGATTTTTATGTATTCTTACCTTTTGTTCTGTAATTTAAAATCAAAGTATGACATCATTCCATCCTGTAAATCAATATTACTTCCACTGTTTCAAGGTTTCAAGTTGACAAAGGACACTTTCAGAATACAGAGAACATCTTATCATTCACTTTGCATTAACGTAGCAAAGAACATCCATAACTAGTGTCATTTCTTGATCTTTGTTTTCAATGGATCTTATGGCTGTGTAACATTTATTGTATGGATGAGTAGTAAAGAAAAGCTGTAAATATACAGAACCATATGGGTGGCATATGGTCAAACTAATTAATCATAAACAATGAGTGGCAGTGCTTTTATATTTCTGTTACACACCATATTTAAGTATGAATCATGTATATGAATCAAAATAATGTATGCTTCAATCCTGTATAATGTAAAAATCATATCAGTCATTCTGTATAAAATGTCATATAATAAATTAAACTTTGATCGAAGGGTCTATCTTGCTCTTTAACGACAATTTCCGAATCAAATCACCCAAAACAAAATGAAAAATATTTGTTCTCTACAATTATATTGGTATTTTACTAACATGTAAATGATAAAATCTGGAATACAATGCCCATGTAGAGCACTGTTTCTGTTAATACTGCTCCGGAAAAAATTAAGAGACCACTGCACCCTTTTCTTCCCTTTCCAAAAAAGTTCTAAAGGAAAGTTCCAAGTGAGGAACAGAAGGGTTCAATGTGCAGTGGTCTTACTTTTAACCCTTCTGTCCTCACTCAAAACCTTCCTTTTCAAACTTTTTTGGAAAGGAACAAGCTGCAGTGGTCTCTTTAATTTTTTTCCAGAGCTGTAAGCACATTCATAAATTGAAGTACATAAGCCATAGCGCTACCTGGTGGTTGAAAACAACCACTGCAACATTGAGTTGGCAAAGTTTGTTGACCATTGCATTGCAGAATCTCATCAATAGAGCTGCTCTAATGTCAAAGAAACCCATTTTGTCTTTAATCACATATTCAATTACGGTAGATTCTACAAGAATGTCAACGCTCTCCTGGATTTCTGTTCTGCTAATATAAGGTATGTTTTCATAACTTATTTTTAACAGGAAAAGCACAATTAATATAACTGTTGCGGAGTGTGATTTTGTATAAAACATGTAAAGATGACAATTATGTTTGGCATTTGTATTTTTGTTTTGTATTTTTGTAGTCAAGCAATTATGCAATTTAACAAACAATATCACTGGTAGATTACATTAGAACGGAAACAGTACTGAAGGGATATTCTTTTTTTTATTAGGCACTTGCAGTCTAGCCTGCAGAAATATGAAGTCAGAAATATAAAATGTTCCCTCTCCTGAAACTCAAAACAATAACCTCTGGCTTAGCGTACATTGCATAAGCCAACATATCGTGGCCTGTAAACTCGTTGTTTGGCATTGTGGTTCCCGTGACAACGTGGTTATAATCGGCAACTGCAAGGTGTTAGCCGGCCGACATCTCAGCACTTCATTTTCTTGCCATAGCTTTCTACAACGTCCGGGGTGATGCTCTCGTCCTCCTCCACGTCCTCTGTGACGGCCTTGCCCACCAGCTGGAAGATGTCCTCGGGGGGAACGCCCTTTGGCTCGCACACCTTCACTCCCAACATCTCCATAGTAAGCAATGTGCCTTTGGGGATCGCCACTTTAGCCACCACAGATTTCCCCAGCTGGAAAACAACAGCATGAATGTATTAGACAGGTTCAGATATTCGGTCCAATATTGGTCCAAGCTTTTGGCTACAAACATATAAACATGTTTAACTAATATATATTCCAACTCTGGGGGAAAAACAATCCTAGTCTGAACACTTAACCGACTTGATTATTATGAAATTACTTAAAAGTAACCCACTGCTTTACTCATGACAGCAATGGCCTTCTGCATGAAAAAGCATTTGAATAAAGCTCGGTAAAACAATGAGTTTTGCCGATGCAGGAACTAACCTTATCGTGGCACGGCTTCTCACAGGGCAGCATCTGCTTGACGCCCGTCCCCAGAGACCTTTCCACCAGTCGGATGGCTTTCACCAGCTCGGTCAACTCTGACGGTTCCAGAGACGCTTCATGGTCACTTCCCTTCCAGCTCTTGTCCAGGGTCACATGGCGCTCGATGACCTTTGCCCCAAGCGCAACTGCTGCCACGGAGATGTGAATCCCAGACTCGTGACCAGAATATCCGATGGGAATATCAGGAAATTCCTTCTGGTATTCCTGTGTGCGAGTAAAGAAAGAGAAAACGTGAGCGAAGGTTGGGAAGGTCGTTTTCCTGGCTAGGTGAACCAATGGGCTTCTTAGCCAAGTTTGACTGTCCTGGAACGTAGCATGCTAGCTAACGATGTAGCTGAGCCAGCCAGTCAAACGTCATATCAAACTAAAGTGAACAGGGTCAGGGATGCAGCTAACCAGTGCAACAACATGCACAAAATCGAGACTTGTCTTGTTAATCTCCATGGATTGCAGTGTTGAATAGGTCCATACAAGGTGAATAAGATGCACCTTTTTAGGATGACACAATGTTAACAGCCAACTTCGGGGACTGAAATGAATCAAAGAACAATGGGCAAGTAAACTGAGCAGTCAAAACTGAGACGCTTCATGTACTTTGTACTTGTACTTTGAATTTGTACTTCCCTTCACAGATAATGACCTGTACATACGTGTGTGTTTTTTGTCAAAAGGAGTGTTACACCTGGTTCCTCTGTGTGGAAATAGCTACTAAATGTCGGGGTATGTGAGCATCACCTTCAGTCAACAGAAAAACAATATTCCTGAGTGCCTTTCAGAGCTTAATGTCAGTCCCTGTAATTTGCATATTTTGTCTGACTGCTCCTTGGTAAACCAATGAAAACGTCTCACTGCGAGGACTCGCAGGTTGACGTCTTCGGGCTCTAAAGGGTAGGCACTGGTGCACTGCAGGATGCAGAAACTCTGGTTGTGTTTCTTGACAGTCTGGTAGACTCGTCTCATTGTCTCCATCGACTGCATCCCACTGGACACCACCATGGGGCGTCCTAGAATCACACCAAAATAAACCGGAGATTCATTTCACACAAAAGATTTATGCTTTTCCGTGACAGTTTAGCATTTTTTTGTATCGAGTACACCAAACATTCTAAGCAGCTCAGAAGCCAAACGTTCAAATTTGCTTAAGTGTTTCAACTTTAATCACTGACCTTTTTTTGCGGTCTTTTCCAGGTAGGGAAAGTTGTTAGTGTCCCCTGAACCAACTTTAAAGAAAGGCACATTAAGCTCATGAAGAAACTCCACCGCCATCTAATCAGAACAATAAAACAAAATGTGGATACAGGTCATTTAATAATACAAGCCCATCTGACAGGCCTACATCAAATCACCATCAATCTCTTACCTCATCCATTCCAGAAGCGGTGAAGAAGATTCCAACCTCCTTTGCATATTTTTGGAGCTCTCTATATTGTTCATGACTGAACTCAAGGTGTCGCTTGTGCTCTCCGTACGTTTTCCCCCAGGACTGTTTGGAGGTGTACGGACGCTCCAGGGCCCGCTTGTTGAACTTGTACTCCAGCTCACTTTTCTGAAACTTGGCACAGTCTGCCCCGCAGTCCTGTAAATTAATTGTCAAAACGAGTAGGGTCACATTGCTTCTAGGTTGTGTTGCCAAAAGTAATCAAAAGGGGACTTTAACAATAACCGATTAAAAATATGTATTGAGAGCATTCAAACACTAACAGGTTCTGAGACAGCCTTTGCCCTACCCATTGAAGGACAATTTTATTTTTAACCTAGTAAAAATTAACACCTTATATAAATTCTACAGACCCCAATTAGCATTTCCTGCAGTACCCAAAGAAAGGACACCACATTTATATATTCTACAGACCCTAATGTATATTTTCAGAATGACTTGTACCTTTGCACATAACGTTTTTTCACGACAGTCCAATGTTGTAAACATTACAACATTTGCATATTTTATTGCATAATTAAGATATACATTGTGCATACATTTTCCACATTGCAATGTTTTAAAATGCTTGTCTTGCAATTGTTATACCTTTGGCCAGGTCGTCATTGCAAATGAGAATTGGTTCTCCATAAATGGTTAAATAAACATGAATATAAAATAGAAATTATATCATAAGTAGTAATTTTATTATGAAGGTTTACTCATTACCAGTCAATTGCGGCAGTCATCATAGTCGTGGTCACGTCGCAATAGCGAGTCTCATTTGTCTTAAATTAAATCTGCTGTAGTTTTACAATCATTTTGGCATTGGAATAGATAATTTAGTTTTTCCAACACAGATGTGCAATGTCATAAGTATACCGTTCAAAGAAATAAGCAACGTAGGCTACTGCAAGGAAAGTACGGGACTGTCAGGTTTCATTCTGTCGAAATGGTAAGATGCACTTTTACTGCAATCGGCCATTCATTTGCTATCAGAACACACGCAATACAACAAGCAATGGGCGTATTTACACAGTACTACTGCTGCTAACCGAAAGTTACCTTGGCCATCTTGATCATTTTCTTGGCGATATTGATATCTCCCTGGTGGTTCTGTCCAATTTCGGCAATAATGAAACAGGGGTTCGAACCCCCAATCATTCTGCCAGGACAGAGCTCGAACTTCGGAGTCATTTTGAAATTGATGTGGGTGACTGACCGTCAGGTGAGCGCAAATTAGTGGGTTGGGTGTCCAGAAGAACCCTAGACAAATGTATAGTGAAAATAAGGCCGAACAAATTTCCACGTTGCACATCCGGAATGTACGTGTTTCCCTTCTCATATTTCAGAATATTAGTCCACACTTGTCCAAATGAGCGACGTTGTTAATTAATCCACCGAAGCAAATTAAAGATTACATTTAGTCTTTTTTATCCAACCCAAAATGTTTTTTTTCTCCAAATTGCATATACTGTGATATAGGACCTATATAACCCCCTTCACATTAAAACGTTGGGCGAACATCTAGTTCTTAAAATAACAATTTGAAATGGTTCTTCTAATAACACATTTTTCATGTTTCCTCAAAGAACCATTTGAGCAACCTTTTGGAGCTGATTTCTGGGCAGATAGAGCGCGTTCGGAAATGTTCATACCCTTTCACTATGTCCATGTTTTGTTGTGTTGATTTCATTTGTTAAATGTTTTGATTAGCTCCTGCCTAAGGATCTTAATTGGCTCCTGCTGTATTTGCCCTTCCTGGTGTCCAGAGATATCACAAACCATAAAAACTAGCCAAACATTTCTACATTGTCTGTTTTGTAACTAGAATCACAAAACAGACAGTTCCTTTACATATCTCACATATTCAAAATACAATAATACATTTTTAGAAGTGCTGTAATTTGTTGTGCTGTAAGTGTTGGGCCAGTAATTGAAAGGTCCAGTGGTTAAAGTGTTGGGCCAGTAACTGAAATGTTTAGTGGTTAAAGTGTGGGGCTAGTAGCTGAAATACCAATTGGTTATAGTGTTGGTCTAGTTACTGAAAAACCTAGTGGTTAAAGTGTTGGGCTAGTAGTTGAAAGGTTTAGTGGTTCAAGTGTTGGACCAGTAACTGAAAGGTTTAGTGGTTAAAGTGTTGGGCCAGTAACTGAAAGATTTAGTGGTTAAAGTGTTGGGCCAGTAACTGAAAGGTCTAGTGGTTAAAGTGTGGGGCTAGTAGCTGAAATACCTATTGGTTATAGTGTTGGTCTAGTTACTGAAAAACCTAGTGGTTAAAGTGTTGGGCTGGTAACTTAAAGGTCTAAAAGTTGAAGTGTTGGGATAGTAACTGAACGTTGGCTGCTTCAAATACTTCTTTTAAGTTATTTACAAGGATTTTGTTTCTCCGCACACTTTAATCCATAGAATTGTTAGGCTACCAAGTGCCAATTAACTTGGCAGATGTTGTCCCTCACACATACAGTGCCATTGGAAACAACATTGTTAAACATCTTTCATAGCAGGAAAAGGGGAACAGTGTCAGGTGTACAAGAGTAAACTGCAATAGTTACTCTAAAATGTGTATAAATGACCTTGCAGGGTATTGCTGTCTAGACTTTCCTGGCAGGCTGCAGGAGGACCAGTGTGGACCATATGGTGGCGCTGACGTCTTTTTTCGCAATCTTACTCAGATTTCAGTCATTCTAGTTGACGGTGATATTGGTTATACAGGATATACAGGATGCACAGAATACCAGGGTAAAGTGAACAATGCATTTCTAGCAACTTTCTACTCAACAAGAACCAAATATATGAAATAGACAGGTAGTGATGGTAATAATACTTTTTATGTGCATGAATATTTGCACAGGGAGAGGAGTGTGGAGGTGTGTGTTTGTTTTCGATACTCGACGTTGAGCAGAGTCGAAGGCGGTCGGACCAGGTCACGTGCTCAGCTGTAAAAACCGTCTCTGAACCTCTATTAGGCCGCATGCTCCTATACAGTTCCCAACTGTCCATCAGCAGGTGAACGATCAGCGCGTGGCAGCGTCGGGTCCTGGTTTAGGCATTTGCTACGCACCGATATCCTGGGTGAGAGCACAGTTTGAACGACGAGACGGGCTGTCATCCACACCTGCTGGAGGCCCTTGTAGTTGCATGCAGAGCAGGTCCAGTGCCTGGCTGCGATGCAGTCAGTCGGAACGTTCTCAGGAGTGAGACTTTAGTATTTCATGAGAGCCTAAGTCGGCTTGTCAAACATCTTGACAGTGCTTGGTGGTGTTGGTGACCCATGACAGGTCCTCGACAACGTGGATGCAAAGAACGTAACAATTGTTGACTCTACTGAGGTCCTAAAGATGTGGACCAGGGCGAGTTCCCTCTACATCCTAAAGTCAACAATCCTCTGTTTGGTTTTGCTCATGTTAAGGGTGAGGTTGTTATCTTTACCCTATGATGCCGGTTTGCTTAGTTCTCCCTGTAGCCTGACTCATCATTATTGCTTATCAGGCTCTAAGAAATAAAAATGAATAAAATCCCCATTCAACTCAGCAATAGGGTGGACTGGCAGCCATTTTAATGTGTACCATTGGAAAGGACAAAAGTAAAATCAAGACGTCTACCCATCAGTATGCTTCAATAAACACAACTAGCATTGCAATGAAATACGATTAGCATTTTTTTATTAGCATTCTATATAACCATGAACATTACTGCATTGACAAAAATAAAAAGATATTCAGTGGGCTATATTGGCTGAGGGACCAATGAGAAAATCCATGGTCTTTCCCTGATGCTTCTTTGCCGTGGTGTTGTTGGGAACATGATGATGTTAGAAATGTGTTGAATTTGCATATCATGTGGCCTTGGGTGGTCCAGCGATGTAGGCCTGCTGCAGCGTGGGTCTAAACACGGCCCTCTGCTCATTCAGCAAAGTCAAATACTTTTATTCATCAAATGCAGCAAATAACACGGCGTCATTCTGAACGATTAATTTCTTGTGTCACGTCTAGCAACATTCAAGCGGTAGGCATTAAGAAATATAGAAAGTAAAAATGTAAAATGTACATAACAAAAGAGACTAGCAGCAGTTCCAAAGAATGTAGAAATGGACAGTATGAAAAGAAAGGAGATGATTGTGGACTTCATGAAGCGGCAGAAGGGGGGGGGGGGTCATGCCCCCATACACATTGATGGAGCTGAAGTGTGTTCATCATAGATTACCTCACCTGGTCCAGGCAAGCCGTAAAAACTGCCCAAACGCGCCTATACTTCCTAGACTTAAGAAGTTTGGAATGTCTGCAAAAACTCTCACCAACTTTTACAGGTGCAGCATTGAGAGCATCCTCTCAGGCTTCATGACTGACTGGTACGACAGCTGCTCCGCTGCTGATCGCAAGGCCCTCCAGAGGGTGGTGAAGTCAGAGGAGCGCATCGTCGGCTGGCATCTTCCCTCCGTGCAAGGCATCTACCACACGCAATGCCTTTGGAAAGCATGGAACATCATCAAAGACTACAGACCCCCTGGCTATGGTCTGTTCACACTGCTGCCATCTGGGAGACTTTACTAGAGAATCAGAGCATGCACTTCCAGACTGCGATGCAGTCAGTCGGAACGTTCTCAGGAGTGAGACTTTAGTATTTCATGAGAGCCTAAGTCGGCTTGTCAAACATCTTGACAGTGCTTGGTGGTGTTGGTGACCCATGACAGGTCCTCGACAACGTGGATGCAAAGAACGTAACAATTGTTGACTCTACTGAGGTCCTAAAGATGTGGACCAGGGCGAGTTCCCTCTACATCCTAAAGTCAACAATCCTCTGTTTGGTTTTGCTCATGTTAAGGGTGAGGTTGTTATCTTTACCCTATGATGCCGGTTTGCTTAGTTCTCCCTGTAGCCTGACTCATCATTATTGCTTATCAGGCTCTAAGAAATAAAAATGAATAAAATCCCCATTCAACTCAGCAATGGGGTGGACTGGCAGCCATTTTAATGTGTACCATTGGAAAGGACAAAAGTAAAATCAAGACGTCTACCCATCAGTATGCTTCAATAAACACAACTAGCATTGCAATGAAATACGATTAGCATTTTTTTATTAGCATTCTATATAACCATGAACATTACTGCATTGACAAAAATAAAAAGATATTCAGTGGGCTATATTGGCTGAGGGACCAATGAGAAAATCCATGGTCTTTCCCTGATGCTTCTTTGCCGTGGTGTTGTTGGGAACATGATGATGTTAGAAATGTGTTGAATTTGCATATCATGTGGCCTTGGGTGGTCCAGCGATGTAGGCCTGCTGCAGCGTGGGTCTAAACACGGCCCTCTGCTCATTCAGCAAAGTCAAATACTTTTATTTATCAAATGCAGCAAATAACACGGCGTCATTCTGAACGATTAATTTCTTGTGACACGTCTAGCAACATTCAAGCGGTAGGCATTAAGAAATATAGAAAGTAAAAATGTAAAATGTACATAACAAAAGAGACTAGCAGCAGTTCCAAAGAATGTAGAAATGGACAGTATGAAAAGAAAGGAGATGATTGTGGACTTCATGAAGCGGCAGAAGGGGGGGGGGGTCATGCCCCCATACACATTGATGGAGCTGAAGTGTGTTCATCATAGATTACCTCACCTGGTCCAGGCAAGCCGTAAAAACTGCCCAAACGCGCCTATACTTCCTAGACTTAAGAAGTTTGGAATGTCTGCAAAAACTCTCACCAACTTTTACAGGTGCAGCATTGAGAGCATCCTCTCAGGCTTCATGACTGACTGGTACGACAGCTGCTCCGCTGCTGATCGCAAGGCCCTCCAGAGGGTGGTGAAGTCAGAGGAGCGCATCGTCGGCTGGCATCTTCCCTCCGTGCAAGGCATCTACCACACGCAATGCCTTTGGAAAGCATGGAACATCATCAAAGACTACAGACCCCCTGGCTATGGTCTGTTCACACTGCTGCCATCTGGGAGACTTTACTAGAGAATCAGAGCATGCACTTCCAGACTCACAAAAAAAATTTTCCCCTCAGGCCGTAAGGCTTCTCAACCAGCAACACTGATCTATGATCATATTGATCACATGAACATTTCAAATGCTCTGATGACTTTCTATTCACATTCAATGTATATGTTTTAATGTTTCATTCATAGCCACTACAACACTTACATTTATAATTTTTAATATTTCTATCCATATTGTCCATATACCCCCTTTCTACACTCTTTGGAATTGCTGCTAGTTTACATTATGTATATTTTTGCTATTATTTTTGCTTGATTTCGTTCTTAATGCTTACTCCGTAGATGTCATGTGCCATGTCACAAGAATTTCACTGTTCAGAATGATGTTACTCTGTGCATTTGACAAATAAAAACACTTTGACTTTGAGAAGGGTGAATAATTAAACACGAGTCCATGTAAGTTGGATTTTTATTGCCATGCATTTAGTTTGATACTGCAGATCACATATGGAGAAACGGCAACGAGAGTGAGAGAATATTTGAGATGGCATGCCTGACATCCTATCATATTGATACAGAATGGCCCTAGCCTAAATGTTGGCAGACTGACAATTAACTGCAGAGATAATGAGACCGGGAGCCCATCCAAAGCTATCTCTGAGCAGGGCCAAATTACATTTAATTTAAAAAAAAATCTTAAAACCTGTTTAAAGTTTACAGTACTTAATAGCATTAATTATTACAGGTACAGTGTTTGTAGTATTGTTATTGATATTACTAACGGGAAAACGTCCAATGAAGAGGTAATTAATTGTAAATTATTTTCAAGGAATATATTTTGTGTGTAGGTTTCAATATGTGTATGTTAAAGTAACTTTAAACTATTAAAGAATATATCGTGGAATATATTGTATGTGTATGTTTTATTTAATTAAGACGTCTTGTAAAAGTGAAGTATTTGTTTTAAGAATTACTTTTATTTTGAAAGTAAACTCGCAAGCACGTGCCCTGTAAGAGCTTAAAAGGGGGAGATTCCCATAAAGCCCGCTTTTGGCTTCCGTAGCAAAATGGCGGGCCGCGAAAATGTGAAACCACTCGCTTTGAAGTTTCATGCCGAACTGAGGTAGAACGAAATACTGTAGCGGCTCTACTTACAGAAACTGAAGATATGAACAACATACATTTAAAAACCACGCTGAAAATGGGAGGTTTTGAATAGTTGACTTATCGCACAAATTCGCGGAACGCATCGTTATAAAGCCATTTATTTCGGGACCCACTCTTGAATAATGCAATTAATGGTCCATTAGACAATAAAACGCATGAAAAGCCTGATGATTTTTTTTAAACACCTTATGTTGATAGCGACGAACAATATCAATGTTGAAATATTATATAAGGATTATACACATGCCTTCGTTGATGAGAAAGGTGTCTTAATGAGCGTCGTTGTAGTTCACTTCTGTTAAGTAATTAAGTTCAGGCCGTTTGAATACAGTGGAAGGAGTTACCGAAAAACGTGTAATTAAACGTTGATTTATTAATGTACATTGTTGACCACAATGTTTAATATATTACAATATAATTACTGATAAGTGCAGAACTTCTGGTTGAGAATCTATAGCTTCGTCCAATTTCATGAAAGTGCGTCCCGAGCCACCAAAGTTGAATTGCACGCGGAAATATACTTCAAACTAAGACTAGTGATGTTTACCTCAAACAACTTGTCAGTGTAATATTCCTCCAAACAAGGTTTTCATTTTGGATATAATAATTTTCGACCAAACTGACACTTCCCATGTTTACCTGTATGTTTTGTTCACAAATGGTATAGTTTTTTTCAGGAAGTGGAAAAGTCAACACCTACTCATCATTCGCTGGGCTACCGATGTCATCGTTTCCTGATAACAGATGCTATGTGGTGGCTACAGAAAATAGTTTGCGTAGTGCCAATTTGATGTCACCAAATTCAATCGGCTACTTCATCAGTAGGCATTCAAGAAATTCGACAGATTACTGAAGTTAGTTTCAAGTGTTTTTAGGTCGTTTCAGCTACTATCGACGTTAGCTATGGGGCAACAGGGTTAGCAGGCTAGCTTTTTTGTTACTGTTATGGCAGTGACTTTAAAAAAATACTAAGATTAAGCTATTCAATTCAGTTCTGATAGTAGAACCTCGGATTCAGGAGGAACAGTGTGGTTTTCGTCCGGGCCGTGGAACACTGGACCAGCTCTATACCCTCTACAGGGTGTTGGAGGGTTCATGGGAGTTTGCCCAACCAATCCACATGTGTTTTGTGGATTTGGAGAAGGCATTCGACTGTGTCCCTCGCGGCATCTTGTGGAGGGTGCTTGGGGAATATGGGGTCCTGGGTCCTTTGCTAAGGGCTGTCAGGTCCCTGTACAACCGAAGCAGGAGCTTGGTCCGCATTGCCGGCAGTAAGTCAGACTTGTTCCCAGTGCATGTTGGACTCCGGCAGGGCTGCCCTTTGTCACCGGTTCTGTTCGTAATTTTTATGGACAGAATTTCTAGGCGCAGCCAGGGGCCGGAGGGTGTCAGGTTTGGGGACCACACAATTTCGTCTCTGCTCTTTGCAGATGATGTTGTCGTGTTGGCCCCTTCTAACCAGGACCTTCAGCATGCACTGGGACGGTTTGCAGCCGAGTGTGAAGCGGTGGGGATGAAAATCAGTACCTCCAAATCCGAGGCCATGGTCCTTAGTCGGAAAAGGGTGGCTTGCCCACTTCAGGTTGGTGGAGAGTGCCTGCCTCAAGTGGAGGAGTTTAAGTATCTAGGGGTCTTGTTCACGAGTGAGGGAAGGATGGAACGGGAGATTGACAGACGGATCGGTGCAGCTTCTGCAGTAATGCAGTCGATGTATCTGTCTGTCGTGGTGAAGAAAGAGCTGAGCCGCAAGGCGAAGCTTTCGATTTACCAGTCAATCTACGTTCCTACTCTCACCTATGGTCATGAGCTTTGGGTCATGACCGAAAGGACAAGATCCCGGATACAGGCGGCCGAAATGAGCTTTCTCCGCAGGGTGGCCGGGCGATCCCTTAGAGATAGGGTGAGAAGCTCGGTCACCCGGGAGGAGCTCAGAGTAGAGCCGCTGCTCCTCCACATCGAGAGGGGTCAGCTGAGGTGGCTTGGGCATCTTTTTCGGATGCCTCCGGAACGCCTTCCTGGGAAGGTGTTCCGGTCCCGTCCCACCGGGAGGAGACCCCGGGGAAGACCTAGGACACGCTGGAGGGACTATGTCTCCCGGCTGGCCTGGGAACGCCTCTGTGTCCCCCCGGAAGAGCTGGAGGAAGTGTCTGGGGAGAGGGAAGTCTGGGCATCCCTGCTTAGACTGCTGCCCCCGCGACCCGGCCCCGGATAAGCGGAAGAAGATGGTATGGTATGGTAATTCAGTTCTGCATTATCTGGTTGTTGTAGGGTGAAGTGCATTCCCATGTTGACTGCATATCGTTCATGTTGTCCCCCACTGATAAGCTAGCTTACTGCTAAAATTTACAATCAACCTATTGACCTCTGCAGGTGCATTTGTAATTGTGATATAGTTACTCAAGTCTTTCATGTGACATTACCATTATTTTGTTCTCCCCTATAGGTCAATATGACCTGCTAAAATGCATAATGAAATTCCCACCATTGATAAGTACAGTAGTTTACATTGGCCTAAGAATAGTGTGTGGAAATGAGTGGAAACCTGAAAAGGAGCCATGTGGTTCCCTTGAAGCCATGATCTATAAGACTCAACATTATGTAGGCTCTGCCTTTTTTATACTGGTAGATAAATCTTTAACATGAAGACAAAAAAATTGTGGCCCTAATCTTTATTAGGTCCTTGATGTTAATGAGGTTTTAGTGTTATTTTGTCCACCCCCTGTATTGTCCTGGTGTGAAAGCGTTGAGTCAAGACCAGTGGAACGATACATGGAATTAATCTTACATTTTAATTAACTTAGTCTTCTGATGATATTGTTAATTGAATACAATCTCAATAAATCCATTTTATAAAGCTTTTTGAAATCCAGCCTAAAACCCAGAAAAACAAGCTATAGAGAAGCACATGTTATGCTACTCTGTAGAAAGACAGGAACCTAGGGGTGGCCCTCAGTGGGGTAGCTGTTAGAGGTGTAGGTGGCTATGGCTGATTGGTGGCTGCTCTGCCACATTATGTACCCTGCCATGTTCTGTCTACTGTGAGTTCTGTGCTGCTGGTTGATTGTGCGCTGTGTTCCTGACTGCAGCTTGCAAAGGGCCTGACTCCATCTCTGGACTTCCCGATGAACGGTCAACCTCTCAATGGAAGACATGAGTGTTAAACCTGTGAAAACATCGAGCATCTTATCAGTAATAAGGTAAGAGTCCCAGCACTGAAGTCCACAAATAAAAAAAAAAACACAAATGTATTAATAACTCACCATTGTGTCAAGGTTGACCCCCAAACCTTTTGTGGGTCTTCACAGGGACCATGGTCCTTCAGGATGACAGCCCACCTGCTGACCTGTGTACAGAGGACAGTCTTGCCAGCAGGGTGTTTTCAAGGTGTAGTAATCTTCCTCTAATTGTCTCTACTGTCTTGCTGGTGTCAGGCCACTGAGCAAGTCCAGACCTTTTCGGAAGTGGGGAGTTAAAGGATATTCAATTATTGAAGAGAACAGCACGTTAATAAGAGTGTAAAGTGAGTTTAGAACAATGTTCTAAAATGTTCTCTGTTCTCCTCCCCTCGCTCCCCCCTCTCTGAGGGCAGGAGGGGGGAGAGCTCTCGCTCTCTTAAAAATACTTAATATTTCTAAAAAATACATGCAAACAGCACAAACAGAAACCTGAGACTTATTTTAATACAGGAGAGCCCAACATAAGTCCAGTCTAAGAGAAGCCCTCCCCAGCCTGAGTGAGCTAATTACTCCAGGCTCCTCCACAGACACTCAACAAACCACAGGTGCCAAACTCGTGTTTTACCTTAAAGTTCAGAATGTGTTCTGTGTCCATTGACAGCGCCAATTGGCCACTCATGGTGCTATTTTTATTTTACTACCAGAACAATTTCAGCTTTTTATAACTGCAAAGCCAAATCGCATTGAAATGTTTACTCTTCCCTCCCCACCTGAGCCCTTTCTAAAGTCCTTGGTACCAAACGTATACTCCAAGTCTAGAGTCAACATTAGCATAAATTACTGGTGCAGCCTTGGTATCGGGGTAAAGCACCAGTGGAAATGCGGCATGAGTGACCCCCCCATCTCAGAATAGGCCCTCTACATCTTAATCAACAACCTGACAAAAATGTTTGCCCAGATAGAAGTAGAACAGGTACTGCTCAGAGAGAAGGTGAACACAAGACATCTGACTGAAGACAAACAGAGGACAAGATGACTGTGAACCCACAGCACAGTTGTGAAACCCAAGAAAGAATTGACTGAGCTCTCAGCAGAGGTGAGAGAGCTGGAGAGCGATATGGAGAACTGTAAGACAGAGGCAACGATGTGCCTTCAAACCCAGTTGGACACTATAGACCTGCCTGAAGCCAACACCAACCAAATCTGAACTTAGACATCACCTCCCACCACCACCGCACAACACCCCAACCATACCACAAATGCCACTCTACCCCAGCCCCAAAATCTAACAGCCCCAAATCTACTCCCTCCAGACCTGAGGACAGACAGGCTGACATCATCCTGCTGATGGATTCCAATGGTAAATTTACTCAAGAGAAACCCTTCCCTGATCAAAAAACCAAAAGATGTGGTGCCCTACAAACTGAAGTACAATGGACCTCCTCAGTACGGCCCAGATGAGATCACCACATTATAATACACACTGGGACCAATGACCTGCGGGCACAGCAAGAGAGAGTGGCCACCTCCAGCGTCCCAACACAAAAATAGTGGTGTCAGCCCTCCTCCTAAGAACAGAATTCCACCCAACCACATCCAGCGCATGAACGCCAGCCTCTCCAGAGCCTGGGCCCTGATACCAAATGTACAGGTGCTGGTCGTATAATTAGAACATCATCAAAACGTTGATTTATTTCAGTAATTCCATTCAAAAAGTGAAACATGTATAATGTTTTACATTCATTCCACACAGACTGATATATTTCAAGTGTTTATTTCTTTTAATTTTTGATAATTATAACTGACAACTAATGAAAACCCCAAATTCAGTATCTGAGAAAATTAGAATATTGTGAATAGGTTCAATACTGAAGACACCTGGTGCCACACTCTAATCAGGCTTTTAAATGGTCTCTCAGTCTAGTTCTGTAGGCTACACAAGCATGGGGAAGACTGCTGACTTGATAGCTGTCTAAAAGATGACCGTTAACACCTTGCACAAGGAGGGCAAGACACAAAAGGTCATAGCTAAAGAGGCTGGCTTTTCACAGAGCTCTGTGTCCAAGCACATTAATAGAGAGGCAAAGGGAAGGAAAAGATGTGGTAGAAAAAATGGGGATAACCGAACCCTGGAGAGGATTGTGAAACAAAACCCACTCAAAAATGTGGGGGAGATCCACAAAGAGTGGACTGCAGCTGGAGTCAGTGCTTCAAGAACCACCACGCACAGACGTATGCAAGACATGGGTTTCAGCTGTCGCATTCCTTGTGTCAAGCCACTCTTGAACAAGACACAGCGTCAGAAGCATCTCGCCTGGGCTAAAGACAAGAAGGACTGGACTGCTGCTGAGTGGTCCAAAGTTATGTTTTCTGATGAAAGTAAATTTTGCATTTCCTTTGGAAATCAAGGTCCCAAAGTCTGGAGTCCAGTGTAAAGTTTCCACAGTCAGTGATGGTTTGGGGTGCCATGTCTTCTGCTGGTGTTGGTCCACTGTGTTTTCTGAGGTCTAAGGTCAACGCAGCCGTCTACCAGGAAGTTTTAGAGCACTTCATGCTTCCTGCTGCTGACCAACTTTATGGAGATGCAGATTTATTTTTCCAACAGGACTTAGCACCTGCACACAGTGCCAAAGCTACCAGTACCTGGACTAAGGACCATGGTATCCCTGTTCTTAATTGGCCAGCAAACTCGCCTGACCTTAACCCTATAGAAAATCAATGGGGTATTGTGAAGAGGAAGATGCGATACGCCAGACCCAACAATGCAGAAGAGCTGAAGGCCACTATCAGAGCAACCTGGGCTCTCATAACACCTGAGCAGTGCCACAGACGGATCGACTGCAGTAATTCAGGCAAAAGGAGCCCCAACTAAGTATTGGAGTGACAGCTAGCTCAATTTGCGGCATCGGCAGCTCGCAGTGGCATTTCCGGTGGCAGGTTGAGATGCCACGGCATCGTCCCCGTTAGCAGTGGCATTTGTAGTGGCATGTTGTTAGCAGTGGCATTTTTAGTGGCATGTTGAGATGCCACGGCATCTTCCCCGTTAGCAGTGGCATTTATAGTGGCAGGTTGTGTTAACAGTGGCATTTGTAGTGGCATGTTGAGTTAGCAGTGGCATTTGTAGTGGCATGTTGTTAGCAGTGGCATTTTTAGTGGCATGTTGAGATGCCACGGCATCTTCCCCGTTAGCAGTGGCATTTATAGTGGCAGGTTGTGTTAACAGTGGCATTTTTAGTGGCATGTTGAGATGTCGGTGGCAGGTTTAGATGCCAACGATTTTTCCTGAGATGCCACGGCATCTTTCGCCGTTTATATGGTATTTCTGGTGGCAGCCTGAGATGCCACAAATTTACTAGACCGAATATGGGGCAGAACGGTGGCAAACAAGGGCTGCGTCTGAAATCACCCACTGCTCAACATATACAACCAAACCAGTAGCCTGTCGTACTGTAGAGGAAAGAGCATATCCGACTGCAACTGCTGGTGTTTGTAGCATTTGCTAGTGAGATACCTTATAGTTTATAAGGTATTTCTTTCCTTAGCACTGCAACATAACAGACTGTAATACAAATAAAATGTTATAAATAATCAAAGAAACGTTGAAAAAAAATGAAGAAATAGGGTCATGGAAATGCTACCAAGTGTAATATTGGCAAATGTTAACAATTATAAACTATAAGGTATCTCACTAGCAAATGCTACAAACACCAGCAGTTGCAGTCGGATATGCTCTTTCCTCTACAGTACGACAGGCTACTGGTTTGGTTGTATATGTTGAGTAGTGGGTGATTTTGGACGCAGCCCTTGTTTGCCACCGTTCTGCCCCATAATCGGTCTAGTAAATTTGTGGCATCTCAGGCTGCCACCTGAAATACCATATAAACGGCAAAAGATGCCGTGGCATTTCAGGAAAAATCGTTGGCATCTCAACCTGCCACTATAAATGCCACTGCTAACGGGGAAGATGCCGTGGCATCTCAACATGCCACTGCTATCTCAACCTGCCACCAAAAATGCCACTGCTAACGGGGAAGATGCCGTGGCATCTCAACCTGCCACCGGAAATGCCACTGCGAGCTGCCGATGCCGCAAATTGAGCTAGCCCCTGCTGAAGTATTGAGTGCTGTACATACTTTTCATGTTCAGACTTTTCAGTTGGCCAACATTCTTAAGTAATATTCTAATTTTCGGAGATAATGAATATGGGATTTTCATTAGTTGTCAGTTATAATCATAATCATCACAATTAAAATAAATAAACATTTGAAATACATCAGTCTGTGTGCAGCGAATGAATATAATATACAAGTTTCACTTTTTGAATGGAATTACTGGCATAAATCAACTTTTTGATGATGTTCTTATTATATGACCAGCACCTGTACACCTGGCCCACCATCCTACCCTAAACCTGGACTGCCTCTATGAACACAAATAGGTAGCCCCCACCTTGACAAAGACATTGAAAGATGTGGCCATAGGACGTCGGTCTACTACATCCTAAAGGACCATTAGAGCAGCCGCCATTGCCACGAGACCAACCCCACACTCCAGCAGATCCACACGCAGAACCTCCTACCCAGAAAAGAATACAGCTGACAAAGCAACCGACCACACAACCTCCCACGCCCCCAGCCCAATCAAAAATCTGTCCCACCAACTACAGCAAGAGTGAGAGGGGGGGTAGCTAGTGGGGAGGGAGATAGAACAACAAGAGCACACACAGACAGCCCCCCAAGTCCCCTTGTATATATGTTTAAACAGATCATTGTGTTCAAAGGTTGTCACAAGTCTTATGATAAGACCTATAGGATGTCAACTATTTGTATTCAACCGTCACGTTACATTTTGGATGACTATGCATTTATCTGTTCAAATATAAGACATACGTTTTTATAGGGATGTTTTGAATATCTGTCTTACCTTGAATGCTGTGAAGTCTTTGGATACTCAATCATTCATTACATTTGTTGTAAGTGAAGTACATCCTTTGCATCCATCTGCTAGCTTTTTTTTTCTGGCCAGCTTTCCTAGCTACACAGGCGCTGTCCAGGAAATTATTAAAGGCCCTTTTTGTAGGGGAGAACATTGTTTACTTCCAGCTAGTTTTTAGGTGTTTTCTTTGGTCAGCAGTCCTACATAATAGCAGAGGTACCAGTGACATGCATTACAAGTGATCGTATAACCACTGTTTTTTTGTCTATTGTAACCACTACATAAAATTCTTTAACGTGTACATTCTTTGTTTATGTCGATGTTCGTATTGAAGTTTGTATTGACCTATTCATTAAATGTATTTTTGCGTTAAATACTGTTGTTTAACTTCTTAATTCTGAAACCCAAAGCCCCAAACGGCGTGTAATAACTGATAGCTTTAATATTTGTGTTTCACTGTTGAGCTCGGTTTGTCTACTACCAGCTCTTCTTTTGAGATTGGGGTGGCAGATATCAGCTCGTCGCCCTCTACTGTCCCCTCGTATTATTGCTGTTTCCAATTATTTCGATAAGCGTCAAAATAACAGTAGTTCATAAAATATGTGATAGCTTATTTCACAGAACTAGGGGAGGGTACTGAAGAAAAAGCTAATCTAAGAGGTATTCACCTAAAAGAGCAACATTTGTCAATATGGTATTTAATTCACAGTTGCTTTATTTTGTAAAGCATTGTTAAAAACATTTGGGACATGACAAACCCTTTCTGGTGACACATCACACCACTAACTAGTAGCAAGCAAACTAAGTGTAAATAAAGCAGCTTTTTCAAGAAGGATCATTACAACTATACCCCCCTTGTATGGACAGCGAGACTAGAGAAGCAGAGACCCTGGAGGAGGTGGTTTAGCTCTACAGATTTCTGTTTACAGGCTCATAGTCATCCAATGGGGTCCTGAAGGGCGTCCCACATTACAGGTTAGATAACCATTTGGGCCAGCTGACTGGAAAGGTCACAAGGTCCCAACCATGATGGGAACTGCCACTGATGTCGATAACCTACCGAGACAAAGTGAAGTGCTGGGAACCTGTCACTATTCAGACACACACCCTCACCAGCATTTCTAAGGAATGTCTGTCATCTAGCCAGACCCACACCAAATTTACAGTAATAACTGATGGATGAACTTCAGATCTCTGGTGCAATCTAGCTTCATTGCTAACAATCAACGGTTTCCCTAAATGGACTGGTATGGTGACCTAAAGTACTGAACTGTGCATAAGTCTTAGGGAACTGAAAGTCTAACCGAAAACACATTTATTTGGGTTGTAAATGTGCATTTGTATACATATATACACATGTATTTTATACATATATATGTAATTTTTTCTTATTAGTTTTTTCTTTGTGTCTTTATTATGCTTGATGTTTTCTATTAATTAGGAATTGGATCTTAACTTTCTTTTTCGATAGTTTTATCCACATGATTATGATTATTTGTTTTACATGTATAGGGGAATTGTGATTATATAGCCATGAGATGTAATAAAAGTAAGCTTAACATAATGCATAGGAGTACTGACTTAAACCAACAGAGACCGAATAGAGAAAATGCCATAGAGACTAGCTTTTCTGTCAGTTAAGAAGTCACACAGAGGAAGTAATTTGACCACAACGCTGTGCTAGGAGACAACACCTCGATATTAATATTTTGCTCAGTCCTACAACTGTACAGTTACCTATTTCCCATTTCGCTTAAATTATAATGAGAAGGTTATATCTAAACACATGAAGTGCCAGAATCAATATTATCAAATGCCTCCATCTTGTGGTGACTTAACAGTTTTGCAGCTATTGGCCTAAAGGTCTGATGTAATTATTCAACTAATCCGATGGCAAGATCCACTCGTTCCTCTTGATGAACATTAACCGTCTTTATCCAAGTACAATTGTTGATTTTGCATCTGATCCGGTGGAACGGTGGCAAACAAGGGCTGCGTCTGAAATCACCCACTGCTCAACATATACAACCAAACCAGTAGCCTGTCGTACTGTAGAGGAAAGAGCATATCCGACTGCAACTGCTGGTGTTTGTAGCATTTGCTAGTGAGATACCTTATAGTTTATAAGGTATTTCTTTCCTTAGCACTGCAACATAACAGACTGTAATACAAATAAAATGTTATAAATAATCAAAGAAACGTTGAAAAAAAATGAAGAAATAGGGTCATGGAAATGCTACCAAGTGTAATATTGGCAAATGTTAACAATTATAAACTATAAGGTATCTCACTAGCAAATGCTACAAACACCAGCAGTTGCAGTCGGATATGCTCTTTCCTCTACAGTACGACAGGCTACTGGTTTGGTTGTATATGTTGAGTAGTGGGTGATTTTGGACGCAGCCCTTGTTTGCCACCGTTCTGCCCCATAATCGGTCTAGTAAATTTGTGGCATCTCAGGCTGCCACCTGAAATACCATATAAACGGCAAAAGATGCCGTGGCATTTCAGGAAAAATCGTTGGCATCTCAACCTGCCACTATAAATGCCACTGCTAACGGGGAAGATGCCGTGGCATCTCAACATGCCACTGCTATCTCAACCTGCCACCAAAAATGCCACTGCTAACGGGGAAGATGCCGTGGCATCTCAACCTGCCACCGGAAATGCCACTGCGAGCTGCCGATGCCGCAAATTGAGCTAGCCCCTGCTGAAGTATTGAGTGCTGTACATACTTTTCATGTTCAGACTTTTCAGTTGGCCAACATTCTTAAGTAATATTCTAATTTTCGGAGATAATGAATATGGGATTTTCATTAGTTGTCAGTTATAATCATAATCATCACAATTAAAATAAATAAACATTTGAAATACATCAGTCTGTGTGCAGCGAATGAATATAATATACAAGTTTCACTTTTTGAATGGAATTACTGGCATAAATCAACTTTTTGATGATGTTCTTATTATATGACCAGCACCTGTACACCTGGCCCACCATCCTACCCTAAACCTGGACTGCCTCTATGAACACAAATAGGTAGCCCCCACCTTGACAAAGACATTGAAAGATGTGGCCATAGGACGTCGGTCTACTACATCCTAAAGGACCATTAGAGCAGCCGCCATTGCCACGAGACCAACCCCACACTCCAGCAGATCCACACGCAGAACCTCCTACCCAGAAAAGAATACAGCTGACAAAGCAACCGACCACACAACCTCCCACGCCCCCAGCCCAATCAAAAATCTGTCCCACCAACTACAGCAAGAGTGAGAGGGGGGGTAGCTAGTGGGGAGGGAGATAGAACAACAAGAGCACACACAGACAGCCCCCCAAGTCCCCTTGTATATATGTTTAAACAGATCATTGTGTTCAAAGGTTGTCACAAGTCTTATGATAAGACCTATAGGATGTCAACTATTTGTATTCAACCGTCACGTTACATTTTGGATGACTATGCATTTATCTGTTCAAATATAAGACATACGTTTTTATAGGGATGTTTTGAATATCTGTCTTACCTTGAATGCTGTGAAGTCTTTGGATACTCAATCATTCATTACATTTGTTGTAAGTGAAGTACATCCTTTGCATCCATCTGCTAGCTTTTTTTTTCTGGCCAGCTTTCCTAGCTACACAGGCGCTGTCCAGGAAATTATTAAAGGCCCTTTTTGTAGGGGAGAACATTGTTTACTTCCAGCTAGTTTTTAGGTGTTTTCTTTGGTCAGCAGTCCTACATAATAGCAGAGGTACCAGTGACATGCATTACAAGTGATCGTATAACCACTGTTTTTTTGTCTATTGTAACCACTACATAAAATTCTTTAACGTGTACATTCTTTGTTTATGTCGATGTTCGTATTGAAGTTTGTATTGACCTATTCATTAAATGTATTTTTGCGTTAAATACTGTTGTTTAACTTCTTAATTCTGAAACCCAAAGCCCCAAACGGCGTGTAATAACTGATAGCTTTAATATTTGTGTTTCACTGTTGAGCTCGGTTTGTCTACTACCAGCTCTTCTTTTGAGATTGGGGTGGCAGATATCAGCTCGTCGCCCTCTACTGTCCCCTCGTATTATTGCTGTTTCCAATTATTTCGATAAGCGTCAAAATAACAGTAGTTCATAAAATATGTGATAGCTTATTTCACAGAACTAGGGGAGGGTACTGAAGAAAAAGCTAATCTAAGAGGTATTCACCTAAAAGAGCAACATTTGTCAATATGGTATTTAATTCACAGTTGCTTTATTTTGTAAAGCATTGTTAAAAACATTTGGGACATGACAAACCCTTTCTGGTGACACATCACACCACTAACTAGTAGCAAGCAAACTAAGTGTAAATAAAGCAGCTTTTTCAAGAAGGATCATTACAACTATACCCCCCTTGTATGGACAGCGAGACTAGAGAAGCAGAGACCCTGGAGGAGGTGGTTTAGCTCTACAGATTTCTGTTTACAGGCTCATAGTCATCCAATGGGGTCCTGAAGGGCGTCCCACATTACAGGTTAGATAACCATTTGGGCCAGCTGACTGGAAAGGTCACAAGGTCCCAACCATGATGGGAACTGCCACTGATGTCGATAACCTACCGAGACAAAGTGAAGTGCTGGGAACCTGTCACTATTCAGACACACACCCTCACCAGCATTTCTAAGGAATGTCTGTCATCTAGCCAGACCCACACCAAATTTACAGTAATAACTGATGGATGAACTTCAGATCTCTGGTGCAATCTAGCTTCATTGCTAACAATCAACGGTTTCCCTAAATGGACTGGTATGGTGACCTAAAGTACTGAACTGTGCATAAGTCTTAGGGAACTGAAAGTCTAACCGAAAACACATTTATTTGGGTTGTAAATGTGCATTTGTATACATATATACACATGTATTTTATACATATATATGTAATTTTTTCTTATTAGTTTTTTCTTTGTGTCTTTATTATGCTTGATGTTTTCTATTAATTAGGAATTGGATCTTAACTTTCTTTTTCGATAGTTTTATCCACATGATTATGATTATTTGTTTTACATGTATAGGGGAATTGTGATTATATAGCCATGAGATGTAATAAAAGTAAGCTTAACATAATGCATAGGAGTACTGACTTAAACCAACAGAGACCGAATAGAGAAAATGCCATAGAGACTAGCTTTTCTGTCAGTTAAGAAGTCACACAGAGGAAGTAATTTGACCACAACGCTGTGCTAGGAGACAACACCTCGATATTAATATTTTGCTCAGTCCTACAACTGTACAGTTACCTATTTCCCATTTCGCTTAAATTATAATGAGAAGGTTATATCTAAACACATGAAGTGCCAGAATCAATATTATCAAATGCCTCCATCTTGTGGTGACTTAACAGTTTTGCAGCTATTGGCCTAAAGGTCTGATGTAATTATTCAACTAATCCGATGGCAAGATCCACTCGTTCCTCTTGATGAACATTAACCGTCTTTATCCAAGTACAATTGTTGATTTTGCATCTGATCCGGTGGAACGGTGGCAAACAAGGGCTGCGTCTGAAATCACCCACTGCTCAACATATACAACCAAACCAGTAGCCTGTCGTACTGTAGAGGAAAGAGCATATCCGACTGCAACTGCTGGTGTTTGTAGCATTTGCTAGTGAGATACCTTATAGTTTATAAGGTATTTCTTTCCTTAGCACTGCAACATAACAGACTGTAATACAAATAAAATGTTATAAATAATCAAAGAAACGTTGAAAAAAAATGAAGAAATAGGGTCATGGAAATGCTACCAAGTGTAATATTGGCAAATGTTAACAATTATAAACTATAAGGTATCTCACTAGCAAATGCTACAAACACCAGCAGTTGCAGTCGGATATGCTCTTTCCTCTACAGTACGACAGGCTACTGGTTTGGTTGTATATGTTGAGTAGTGGGTGATTTTGGACGCAGCCCTTGTTTGCCACCGTTCTGCCCCATAATCGGTCTAGTAAATTTGTGGCATCTCAGGCTGCCACCTGAAATACCATATAAACGGCAAAAGATGCCGTGGCATTTCAGGAAAAATCGTTGGCATCTCAACCTGCCACTATAAATGCCACTGCTAACGGGGAAGATGCCGTGGCATCTCAACATGCCACTGCTATCTCAACCTGCCACCAAAAATGCCACTGCTAACGGGGAAGATGCCGTGGCATCTCAACCTGCCACCGGAAATGCCACTGCGAGCTGCCGATGCCGCAAATTGAGCTAGCCCCTGCTGAAGTATTGAGTGCTGTACATACTTTTCATGTTCAGACTTTTCAGTTGGCCAACATTCTTAAGTAATATTCTAATTTTCGGAGATAATGAATATGGGATTTTCATTAGTTGTCAGTTATAATCATAATCATCACAATTAAAATAAATAAACATTTGAAATACATCAGTCTGTGTGCAGCGAATGAATATAATATACAAGTTTCACTTTTTGAATGGAATTACTGGCATAAATCAACTTTTTGATGATGTTCTTATTATATGACCAGCACCTGTACACCTGGCCCACCATCCTACCCTAAACCTGGACTGCCTCTATGAACACAAATAGGTAGCCCCCACCTTGACAAAGACATTGAAAGATGTGGCCATAGGACGTCGGTCTACTACATCCTAAAGGACCATTAGAGCAGCCGCCATTGCCACGAGACCAACCCCACACTCCAGCAGATCCACACGCAGAACCTCCTACCCAGAAAAGAATACAGCTGACAAAGCAACCGACCACACAACCTCCCACGCCCCCAGCCCAATCAAAAATCTGTCCCACCAACTACAGCAAGAGTGAGAGGGGGGGTAGCTAGTGGGGAGGGAGATAGAACAACAAGAGCACACACAGACAGCCCCCCAAGTCCCCTTGTATATATGTTTAAACAGATCATTGTGTTCAAAGGTTGTCACAAGTCTTATGATAAGACCTATAGGATGTCAACTATTTGTATTCAACCGTCACGTTACATTTTGGATGACTATGCATTTATCTGTTCAAATATAAGACATACGTTTTTATAGGGATGTTTTGAATATCTGTCTTACCTTGAATGCTGTGAAGTCTTTGGATACTCAATCATTCATTACATTTGTTGTAAGTGAAGTACATCCTTTGCATCCATCTGCTAGCTTTTTTTTTCTGGCCAGCTTTCCTAGCTACACAGGCGCTGTCCAGGAAATTATTAAAGGCCCTTTTTGTAGGGGAGAACATTGTTTACTTCCAGCTAGTTTTTAGGTGTTTTCTTTGGTCAGCAGTCCTACATAATAGCAGAGGTACCAGTGACATGCATTACAAGTGATCGTATAACCACTGTTTTTTTGTCTATTGTAACCACTACATAAAATTCTTTAACGTGTACATTCTTTGTTTATGTCGATGTTCGTATTGAAGTTTGTATTGACCTATTCATTAAATGTATTTTTGCGTTAAATACTGTTGTTTAACTTCTTAATTCTGAAACCCAAAGCCCCAAACGGCGTGTAATAACTGATAGCTTTAATATTTGTGTTTCACTGTTGAGCTCGGTTTGTCTACTACCAGCTCTTCTTTTGAGATTGGGGTGGCAGATATCAGCTCGTCGCCCTCTACTGTCCCCTCGTATTATTGCTGTTTCCAATTATTTCGATAAGCGTCAAAATAACAGTAGTTCATAAAATATGTGATAGCTTATTTCACAGAACTAGGGGAGGGTACTGAAGAAAAAGCTAATCTAAGAGGTATTCACCTAAAAGAGCAACATTTGTCAATATGGTATTTAATTCACAGTTGCTTTATTTTGTAAAGCATTGTTAAAAACATTTGGGACATGACAAACCCTTTCTGGTGACACATCACACCACTAACTAGTAGCAAGCAAACTAAGTGTAAATAAAGCAGCTTTTTCAAGAAGGATCATTACAACTATACCCCCCTTGTATGGACAGCGAGACTAGAGAAGCAGAGACCCTGGAGGAGGTGGTTTAGCTCTACAGATTTCTGTTTACAGGCTCATAGTCATCCAATGGGGTCCTGAAGGGCGTCCCACATTACAGGTTAGATAACCATTTGGGCCAGCTGACTGGAAAGGTCACAAGGTCCCAACCATGATGGGAACTGCCACTGATGTCGATAACCTACCGAGACAAAGTGAAGTGCTGGGAACCTGTCACTATTCAGACACACACCCTCACCAGCATTTCTAAGGAATGTCTGTCATCTAGCCAGACCCACACCAAATTTACAGTAATAACTGATGGATGAACTTCAGATCTCTGGTGCAATCTAGCTTCATTGCTAACAATCAACGGTTTCCCTAAATGGACTGGTATGGTGACCTAAAGTACTGAACTGTGCATAAGTCTTAGGGAACTGAAAGTCTAACCGAAAACACATTTATTTGGGTTGTAAATGTGCATTTGTATACATATATACACATGTATTTTATACATATATATGTAATTTTTTCTTATTAGTTTTTTCTTTGTGTCTTTATTATGCTTGATGTTTTCTATTAATTAGGAATTGGATCTTAACTTTCTTTTTCGATAGTTTTATCCACATGATTATGATTATTTGTTTTACATGTATAGGGGAATTGTGATTATATAGCCATGAGATGTAATAAAAGTAAGCTTAACATAATGCATAGGAGTACTGACTTAAACCAACAGAGACCGAATAGAGAAAATGCCATAGAGACTAGCTTTTCTGTCAGTTAAGAAGTCACACAGAGGAAGTAATTTGACCACAACGCTGTGCTAGGAGACAACACCTCGATATTAATATTTTGCTCAGTCCTACAACTGTACAGTTACCTATTTCCCATTTCGCTTAAATTATAATGAGAAGGTTATATCTAAACACATGAAGTGCCAGAATCAATATTATCAAATGCCTCCATCTTGTGGTGACTTAACAGTTTTGCAGCTATTGGCCTAAAGGTCTGATGTAATTATTCAACTAATCCGATGGCAAGATCCACTCGTTCCTCTTGATGAACATTAACCGTCTTTATCCAAGTACAATTGTTGATTTTGCATCTGATCCAATCACAATCCTCCATCAGTTTAAGCCTTTTCTACAACAAAATTGTTGGTCCAGGGTGTGTGTATCAAACGTCAGTGGTGAAAACTGACTAGAACAATTGAAAGGAGTTTTGTGTTATGGAGAGAATAACCACAAAACCCAGGTGTGGGAAGGCTTCAACTTTCGATCTCTTGTGAAAAGCCACAACGTCGCTTAATTTGCGTTTATTCAGGCGGTTTTTCTAGTGCAATTAATTTATTCACAGCGAACTACGAATGAACTGCTCGGCTTTTATTTCTATAGAAATGTTAACTTTATTGCTCATCGTATTCTGACCACAGTGCCCCATTGCATAGAACTCAGTACAAGGAATACACGGAAAACTACATATAATTACCAGCATATAATGTATACATTACTAAGCATTCAGATTGTCATAGTCAATACACTTTCAGACCTCCCAACCTGCAAAAATGCATGTCAGGGAAGTGGCTATACTGTAGCTTTAACAGTTGAAGACTGTTCTGTAGGGAAACATTTAGGACGTTAACATGGCTATGAATAAAAACATGTTTTAAGAATTATAATTTGGGACAGAATTAACATGGAAAAATTTTTATAAAGTCATTTAATAACTGTAAATTGGGATGGAATAAACATACAACATAGTGTAGGTTATATTACTCAGAACAATCCAGATATTTTAGCGAGAGCGGGTCGGAAAGTGAAGAGACGGAAATTACGTCATTGTTTGGCGATAGGCGGGACTGCTGCTGGATGCTTACGTATACGGTGCAATCATTTTACTTGTGTGGTTGGTTCACTGAATAGTCATTCAACATTACTAGTTTCTGACTATCTCTGTCAGTCATTCCGCTTCGTTACCTATTGTTGCTTTTCCCCCCCAGTTCCCTCCTCCTGGTATCTCGAGTTGATCGGGTGTCGACTGACCTGCTCTATATTATAATCTTATCGACAGCAACCTCACATTAAATTTGTAGTAATGGACGGTTTTGATATGCTTAGTACACCACAATCTGCGGCTGGAAATGGGACGGAAGAAGACCCTGCTGCCGCATTCTTGGCCCAGCAGGAAAGCGAGATTGCGGGGATTGAGAACGACGAAGGATTCAGCATCCTGGACAGCGGAGAGGTTCCTTCGTCGCTAAACAACAATCTGACAGGCGACCTACACGGTAGGTTCCACTAAAACATACCTAGCTAACAATTCGTTATTTGGTACAGTCAAAGCTTAACGTAAGCCAATTGCCCATATCTAACTAGCTATCCTGGGTAACCAACGACACCGTCAGCTATACAACGTTAGCTGTCTTGCTAATACATTTGCTGCTGTATCTAGCTAGGTTGAAACTTGTTAATTTAGCGGAAGGTCAATGTTAAGAAACGATGGACATAACGTTAGGTGTATAAGTGTAAAGGTCAACGCTAGTACGTGCAGTAGCAACTACATAAACTGTCAGCGGAAGGAGTATTGAATGAAAGATAAGCTATGAGGAATAACGTCAGTTCCGACAAATAACTTCGCTAATTAGCTAGTTAGCTAGCTGTCCTCAAATGGAGAATTGTTTCTTAAGTGACATACCTGGTTAAATAAAATTGTAATATGTTTAACTTAGTTTGCTAACGAGCTAACTAGTTAGCTAGTTGTGGCAATGTTCCTCTGCCCAGGCATTGCTGACCTGGCTTGACAGATACTAGACGAACTCGTGATTTGCTGTGATCAAAATGCAAAGTAGACAGCCATTGTCCAAAGCTTTTCTGGATATTTTTCCCCCCTATATGACAATTAAGTGTTGACACATTTACAGTAGGGGAAAATAGAGAGTGATGTTTTATCCAGTTTGTGATTGTGTGAATGTTCTAGTAGTTTAATTCTTACTAGGTACTGTAAATAGAAACTTAGATGGAGAATCGGTATTTTACGCATTAGCTACCCACATGATTTAACAAAATCCGTCAGTCGATGGCATATTTTTTGACAGTATGTAGCAGTGGGTAGGGAGACGGCTATGTTGGGAGAGACAGAGCACATACAGTTGGCCGAGCCAAGGCTGAAATCGCCGGGGGGGCATGTGTTCTTCGGACCTTATACCTCTACGCTGCATTTAATGCCTGTATTGCTAACTAATTTAGCTACACGTAATTATGACATCTTGATGTTTGTGTAGTGTCTTAAGTCAGTCAACATAAAATGTTGTTCTTGTTGTTGAAATTAGTCTCAGAATAACCGTTTACTGTAACGTTTATCTCCCTGCACTAATTTAAATTAAATTACTTTTCAATTACTACAGTTCGAAATGTAACCCAATGACCTTTGGACTATAATACAAAACTCTTGACTTCAGGAAGTGAGAATATTGGGCAACTGGCTACATTGGTCATTTTAGGGAGGGAATGTAGTTCGTTTCAAAGAATGAATCAATCATTCATCCTAAATGTATTGCCTGCTTAAGCATTTCTGTGCCAGTGTAATTAACTAGAATTAATCTGTGTTCTGTGTTTTTAAGCTTGCCACAACAAATGTATCTTGCTGATGTATTGGACCTATAATTATGGTTTCCAAAGCAAATCCAACCATGTCTCTTCTATAACGTCCAGTAACGTAGGCCATTTCACTATAATAGTTCATTTCTTTGCAGATGCTGTTGATGGTGCTGTTAATGGAGACATTCATGAGGTAATCTCTTATCTCTCTCATTTGTTTTTACAGCAAAAACGATAACCATGCATGTTTGTTTAACATGGCCTAATGAATATTAAAAGGCACGGTTGTATCATTAACCACAGCTGGTTTCAGTACAGACAACAGGAAAAAAGTTTCAGGTAGGGGGGAGCTTTCTGCACTGGTCCAATTCTAATTTAAAACAGTGTACTTTTATAAACACCACTAATATTTGGTCCTGTGTAGTTCAATTAGTATGGTAGGGCACTTGGAACGCCAGTGTTGTGTGTTTGATTCCCTGGTGGTGGTGTGGTGGGGGAGTAGTATTTTTAAAATAAATGCACTCACTACTGCATATCGCTGCATGAAAGCCCCTGCCTAATGATTTAAATGTAAATCTGTTTTTCATTGCAGAGCAACGGCCCGTCTGATGCATACTCCGCCATCTCCAGCGCCGACCGTCTCCAGGCCGAGCCAGAGAGCCTGCGCAAATGGAGAGAGGAGCAGAGGGAGAGGCTGGAGGTCCTCGGTGAGAAGAGCCCCCTAAGATATCCTGTCCTGGGGGGCACCGCAGCAGCCGAACTCTGCTTAAGAATAGAATGAAACCAGCCGATGTGACTTTACAATTGTTTTGTCTGTTGGCTGCTAAAATGTATACAATCTGTAGTTCCAAATACTGACCGCAAACCGCACAACGACTGGAAAATTCAAGGAAGAGACAAAGTAAAATGTGTTAAATGTGTTGTATCTCACCTCTTTCTTTTACAACGCTTCTTTGTGCAATCTCATTTTTCAAGAGAATCGCCCGTACTGTGAATCATAAAGCCTCTTCTTCCTCATTTCTTCGCTTCCTCAGACGCTAACTCTCGTAAGCAGGAGTCTGAGTGGAAGGAGAAGGCCAAGGTGGAGCTGGAGGAGTGGCACACCAGACAGAATGAGCAGCTGGAGAAGACTAAAGCCAACAACAGGTAAAAACGCATAGAAATAGTCTAGTCATCTGTATAGAAATGGCCCCTGGGTTTTTGCCGTAACTAAATCCCACTGGACTCCAAGGGACCCTTTCATCCACTGACTAATTTCTGCTCTACAGGAGCTGCGCAAAGAAGCCCAGTCCATAAGCATAACCAACACGGGTCTCCTGCAGAAATGCCAAAGGAGGATAGTTCATTTGTTCTGCAGTTACTTCTGTTGGTCCTTCCATGTCCTTTAACCTGTACGGGTTCCAGGTTTTAAACAGGCCTGAACTAAGTCCAGTAGCTGTGTGCAGATTGTAGTAGGACAAGGAACAAGTGAGCTATGTTCCGGAATGAACAATGGCCGTTTATTTAAATTCACAGGTTAATTTACTTCTGATAATGACATTATGTGGCATTCTGTGCTAAGCATGCCATTGCTAATAGGTGAAACACTAAAACTGATGAATGATACAGAATGGACCGTTGAACTGCAAGACATTTTGAACCGAGCATATTCAGAAATATCTAGTTCAGATAATTATAATGTCAATTGGTGCCGTTATCTCACATGTAGCATCAAACAGAATGGCATCATCTCGTCGTTATACATTTGATAAAGGCCTTATAGTTTTATGAGTCTTTGTAATGGTTAAGATTTTTTTAAAACTCCTTGCCACTGTTGAAGTAAACTGCACTGCAGTGTTAGTGTTGCAGTGGGAACTAGTGTGACCAAAGCCCTTCTTGTGTAACCCAAGCCCCCCTCTGCTTTGAATAATATATATCAGTGGACCTTCCAGTCTCTGTCTGGCTACTTCTAACCTGCCTGCCATGTTATTTGTGCTTTGTGTACCTGTCTCCAAAATGGCACCCCATTCCCTCCGTAGTGACTAATTGGACCAGACTATGTAGGAAATGGGGTGCCATTTTGGAGACAGGTTGGTATTTTTGTGGGCTGGGTTTGTTCTTCTCCTTTTTACCGCTCTCTCTCTTCTCTCCTGCTTGCTGCTTTCCTCTGGGACATCTCCCTGTGTCTCCAGGGTGCTGGATGAAGATTTCTACAAACAGCCCTTCTCTGACCTGATTGGTTATGTGTATGTTGCTAAACTAACATCTTTTCTTTTTTTCACATGACGTCACTCGCGTCAGTCGCTCACCGCATCTTCCATTTTAACAGTCATTTTTACGTTCCGCTTACATTTTTTTTCCGCTGTCACGTTAACTTATTTCTCCTCGAATTATACTTCCAATTGATAATTTCTTATGAGGCGTGACTGTGTCTTAGTGTGTACATTTTTTTTTTTAAATATATTTATATTTTGTGCAGTGCATTTCTGTTGGTTAAAATGTAATTACCACAGTATTAATGCTTGGCGCTTCATTGATAAGTTTCCATACGAATGGTTGCCATTAACTGTATTGTGGAAAACAAAGTACCCATTATTTTTTTCAGTTCCATTACCTATCTATATTCACTTCATTTCATCATACCATTTGCTAATGTTTTGAATTCTCACATTCTTAGATCCCTGTATATTTGTACATGTGTTTGATTGATATGGGCACATTGAGAACTAGTATAGAATTTGACGCTAATCAGGAATCCTTTTTGGCTAGGCACGTTACTTGGGATGTACTTTAGGTATTTAGGAAAACGTATACCCACAAGCTTAGCTATCTCATCTCTATGTTGATTTCATTCTGCAAAAACTTAGAATTACTCCTGTAGTTTTGTTTTAAGCAACTGTGTCGCCAACTTTAAAACACAATTCTGTTTAGCACATCCACTGAACTCACACGAGTACACTCTGAAACTTGTGTTTAAAAAAAAATCCTATACTAGTTATGAAGACTGGATTTCATTAAATTATGTAAGTCCTCTTCAGCCTTTTGAGTTCAAGCAGAAAAGCTGAACAAAGGCAAACATGTTGTTGGATGGTGGTTTCCTTCCTGTACTGTCACTGCTGTTTCAGCGTCTTCTATAATAGACACACACACACACACACACACACACACACTTCCTTCACATTAAGAACTGTAAGGAGTGCTTTTTTTGGCAGTTGCTTTTGTACTGTACTAGTGTTTGAATTCGTAATGTTGGTGGACACTAAATCCCTGTAGCAGAGCATTACAATTAGAATCTAACCTGAGCTACTTGGTGCACTTGTCTTGTCCGCCCCGAGATTGGGAGGTTCGATCATGCCAAAACTGTAAAAACAGGGGGCCGTGCAATTATATACCACAACCAAATGCGTTTTTGACGGGGTAGCCGTCAAACAGTAATGTGCAAAGATGCCTGTATGGTTTGCCAGATCTTTACCAGCGGCTCTGTGGATACACAGTTGCTTAAAACGTGTGTAAATGTGATCTGCTCGTAGCTGCTAGCTAGCCACTGTCGACCGTATAATGACACGCTGCTGTTGTTGCCATAGTTACCCTCTTAGTGTTGCAGCCCTTCTGTCGATCTGCCATTTCATTCACAGAAGTGCCAAAGGCCAGACATTTCAGTGTAAACGACTTTCCTGTCTCCGCCCACCTCCCCCCTCAAAAACACCCACAGTTACTGAGTCAGCTGGCATGCATTTTTGCCTCGCCCAACCAACCCAAATGGCACAGAACACGAAGGCTGCAAGCTAAGCACACCTCTTAGAGCCCCTTACAAAAACAATACTCGCCGAAAATGACCTCATTTATTTTTCCTCTGGAAAACTGCATGCTGGCTTATGTCATCTGCATAAAGCTCATTTACTTTTCATTTCTATATATCTGACTTGTGATCTGTTTCTCCTTGTTTCTTTTCCTATGCACCTTAAAGCACACACATTAACCATCCTTGCTACCGCCTAGACCAGTTAAGTAAAACAAAAACAAAAAAAGAAAATCGAAAATATCCAAGTAGGGGAAAGTATATTAGTCTAAAAAAATGGCAAAACGATATTCACTATTAGTACACAATTATACTAGAAGGTAGACTAATATGAATCCACTGCCAATTTATTTAATGTAGAAGCTGGGTGTCCCTCCTGTGTTGTGTTGGTCCACTAGTCCTGTGCGTATCTGTAGTTTCGTTGTGACAGTGAATTTTCATTGGCTTCTCATCCCCATTTTGCTGTGTGTATTGTGTCCTAGTTTGTAGAGTGGTGGTGGTGGGGGGGGGGTCTTTTGTTCTTTTAACTCCTTGGCAGTGGAAGTGTCCTATCTTTGGTGTGCTGGGTGGGGTTTCTGGGGCCCCCTGGTTGTCATTCCAAAATGTTTTCTTGTCCAGATTGTGGCACTGTGCCATTTAAAAAATTTCCGGTCAGGTAAGCCTTCTAATGGAATTAGATGCTTGTTTAGGTAAAGAAATGTTATTCGTATAAAGTATATTATGTTAGTCATGATTTTGACACATGCCAATATTGTTTATCACAAGAAAGTCTCGGTTATGTCGACTGCCTTTGCTGCATTTCAAATTGCCTGCTTTCCAACCGCAGCAAAATGCATGGCAAAATCTTAGGCATCTCGGTTTTGGTTGTTAAAGACACAAACTTGCCACAAAGCACTCTCATCAAGGATAAGTATACAGGAAATCCTAATGGTATACTTGGATCTTGAGAGAATACTTTAATGTAACCAATATGCAAGTTAGGGGCCTCAGCCCCAGTTCTATAATGAACTGCATTTTTAGCCAACCAAAACGATTTAGAAATGTTCACAAAAATAAGAAGAATAAAAAGAACTCGGCTTATTTTTCAGAAGACTAACAGGACGAAGGTGTCTAACTAGCCTTATTGTGGGGGCATGCTGTATGACCTTATTTATCCCTGTTCTCTTCATCTGTTTTTTTTGATGTGGCCTCCTGGGGAATGTCTCTGTTTTGATGTAATTGGGTGGTCTGGACAGTTTAGCCTGCGCCGCTGCACACCTCCTCCTCAGGCAGAGTTAAGATTCAGTGCTCACTAAAACATCTGTTCCATTTCTTTGGGGGGGGGGGGGAGCCATCCCAAAACGGCTTCATTTGATAACATCTTGTTTTCGATGGAATTGGAAATTCACTGAATGATCCCCCTTAATGGGTGTGTAATATTGCCATCTACTGTTGTAGAGGGGGTGTGTTAGTGAGCAGCAGTTAGGCCCTCTGGGAGGATCTAAAGGGCCCCCGGTTGAGTTCTCCCTCCTCTAAAGCCCCCCCCCCCTCCGTGTCTCCATGCAGAGCGGCCGAGGAGGCCATGGTGTCGGACATGGATGAGAACAACCCGGGCACCGAGTGGGAGCGCGTGGCGCGCCTCTGCGACTTCAACCCCAAGTCAAGCAAGCAGGCCAAAGACGTCTCCCGCATGCGCTCTGTCCTCATCTCCCTCAAGCAGGCCCCTCTGGTCCGCTGAACCTCATCGTCTCAGTCCGCCCCCAGCCCCGCCCCGCCCCGTCCCAACACTTACCGTTTGCTGTTTGCAGATGTGACAGGGGTGGAGGGAGCGTCCGAGGTTCACTTCGACCATCACCTCGCAGATCTGTAAACATCCAGGGGGGAGGGGAGTGAATTTGGATGGCTGGATCCCTACCCTACCCTTAACCTTTCTGGACCCAGAACCACACTACGACCGACCTCTCATAGGCCAGTGTATCATTCCCACCAGTGTGACCCATGGCCAGCATTGTAATGGTTTGATGATATCGTTCTTTCATGTCCCTTTCTGTCATTAAACAACAAAAATATACAGATTTATTGTTTCTATTCTTTTAAGGACCAAATTCCATTTAAGTGTGATGTTGAAAACCATTTTAAAGCCGGCTTGTTGCATTTATTGTGACTTTTCAATCTATGCATTTTCCCTTTTGAATCTTCCCTGGAAATCCAAGTACGGTAAATATATGTGACCTATTTGTGTAAACATTGTTGTACTCTATGCGTGTACCTATGTACATAATACAGAATACAGCCAATATATATAAATATACAAAATGTTGAAGTCAAACACTAGAATTATGTGGTTTGAATATTAGCTGTAGCCCAATGTTGCTTTGTGTGTGCATTGTCCATCAATTTCAGTATCAGTAAAACGTGAAAACTTTCCTTCCTTGTGTGTTTTGTTATTCAATTGATTGCACCTAATAGGAAAAATTAGGGGGGAAAACATTTTATATTGCTGTTCCTCTAGTGGTAAAAGGCCTAATTGGCATATGTTGAATAACACTTCTGGGCAAGTTCCTTTGCTTATACATTTATTGCACATTTGTCCCCTGCCTGCCTGGCCCACCTCAGACAGATTTATGATCTCCAATTGCCACATTAGTAAACGCAGTGTTGAGTCTATCATGTTACCACTTTACATGAAGTAATGGCGTCTGGTGCACCATGTCTCGAAAGCCGCCATGATTGGTCTAATATTTCCTGAGCCGGTCAGTCCCACTTGATATGAAAGAGAAATAACATTCCCAAACACCCCTACACTTTTCCAAACTCACCATATCTTCCAGCCACCCACATGCCCCGCTACTGCTTGAGGGACCGGTCAGCAGTTGTTTTAAAATGTTGCTCATTTGTCTTCCAGATACTCCACTTAACTATTTCTACATTTTCATATTCGCTTGAGGGATCCTCTGTCTTTTCCCAAACATTAAGATTGAATAGTTTTGCCTAAATGGCACAATTTAGACGTTGTTGTGGCTTGATTAGTGTTTGAAGATCCTCTTAGACTTGTGGAATTATCAGCTGGGCGATTGATTCTATCGAAAGCTTCAGGAATTCTGGATCCCACAGATTCCAGACTGGAAGCTGCATAGGTTAGTGCATAGAGCCTATTCTGTTTTCATGGGGAAACAGACCGATGTAATTTTGCACATTTTGATGCAAGGTGACACTCCATCTACTTTTCACATTGAATGGAGTGGTTAGTTCTGGCTTACATGTCAGGTTACACAGTGCCCTCCATAATTATTGCCACTCTTAGTGAAGAGCATAAAAGGCTATAAGTGTGGTATCCTACACTAAAATGAGAACTCTCACCTTCAGTTTGGGTTCAGATTGTTCATAAGAAATTATTCTTCCTCAGAAGTCGTGCGTCGTCCCCAGGAGAAGAGTGCTGAGGTGTCTCATATCATATTTGATGAGGTTTGAGAACAGAAAGGTATCTGAGATCAGTAATTAATTCAGAATCCCTCCAGATCCAAACTCACTTGTGAACTCTTCTATTAACTCTTCTATTCAACAGTTTTTTAAACAGGGTTTAGGTTTCGAGATATAGTCTTAGCTTGTTGGCATGGTTATATTAGATTATTCCAGTGTCTTCTGTGATAGAAATCTAAAGTCAGAACCCTTTAAGGCAGGTAAGGTAGCTAATGATTTTTCACACTCCTATACAATAGTATAATTAATCAATACATCAGCTCAGTATATTTCTACAATACTTGTAGAAGAATGCTTCTACCCTTACTAAGATGAGACTTAGAAACCGGCTCCAATCAAAGTGCCAATGACTTTTTGCATACTCCAGTCATGACAATGAGAGACCATATTTCTTCCAGAAAGACATCAAAATACAAACCCGATTCCAAAAAAGTTGGGACACTGAACAAATTGTGAGTAAAAAAGGAATGGAAAAATTTACAAAACTCATAAACTTATATTTAATTCACAACAGAATATAGATAACATATCGAATGTTGAAAGTGAGACATTTTGTAATGTCATGCCAAATATTAGCTCATTTTGGATTTCATGAGAGCTACACATTCCATAAAAGTTGGGACAGGTAGCAATAAGAGGTCAGAAAAGTTAAATGTAAAGATAAGGAACAGCTGGAGGACTAATTTGCAACTTATTATGTCAATTGGCAACATGATTGGGTATAAAAAGAGCCTCTCAGAGTGGCAGTGTCTCTCAGAAGTCAAGATGGGCAGAGGATCACCATTTCCCCCAATGCTGCGGCAAAAAACAGTGGAGTAATATCAAAAAGGAGTTTCTCAGAGAAACATTGCAAAGAGTTTGAAGTTAATCATCTACAGTGCATAATATCATCTCATATAAGATTCAGAGAATCTGGAACAATCTCTGTACGTAAGGGTCTAGGCCGGAAAACCATACTGGATGCCCGTGATCTTTGGGCCCTCAGACGGCACTGCGTCACATACAGGAATGATACTGTAATGGAAATCACAACATGGGCTCAGGAATACTTCCAGAAAACATTGTTGCCGGCTAAAACTCTATAGGTCAAAAAAGAAGCCGTATCTAAACAGGATCCAGAAGTGCAGGCGTTTTCTCTGGGCCAAGGATAATTTAAAATCGACTGTGGCAAAGTGGAAAAGTGTTCTGTGGTCAGACAAATCAAAATTTGAAGTTCATTTTGGAAAACTGGGATGCCATGTCATCCGGACTAAAGAGGACAAGGACAACCCAAGTTGTTATCAGCGCTCAGTTCAGAAGCCTGCATCTCTGATGGTATGGGGTTGCATGAGTGCGTGTGGCATGGGCAGCCTACACATCTGGAAAGGCACCATCAATGATGACAGTTATATCCAAGTTCTAGAACAACATATGCTCCCATCCAGACGACGTCTCTTTCAGGGAAGACCTTGCATTTTCTAACATGACAATGCCAGACCACATACTGCATCAATTACAATGTACTGAAATGGCCAGCCTGCAGTCCAGATCTTTCACCCATAGAAAATATTTGGCGCATCATAAAGAGGAAGGTGCGACAAAGAAGACCTAAGACAGTTGAGCAACTAGAAGCCTGTATTAGACAAGAATGGGACAACATTCCTAATCATAAACTTGAGCAACTTGTCTCCTCAGTCCCCAGACGTTTGCAGTCTGTTATAAAAAGAAGAGGGGATGCCACGCAGTGGTAAACATGGCCTTGTCCCAACTTTTTGAGATGTGTGGTGCCATGAAATTTCAAATCAACTTATTTTTCCCTTAAAGTGAAACATTTTCTCAGTTTAAACCTTTGATATGTCATCTATGTAGTATTCTGAATAAAATATAGACATCTGAAACTTCCACATCATTGCATTCTGTTTTTATTCACAATTGTACAGTGTCCCAACTTTTTTGGAATTGGGTTTGTAGAATGTTGGCATGGAGGTAATCTCTAATTGTAGATTTTAAACTGCAAGACCGATCTTGCAGTTGAGTACCAATGGACATGCCCATAACATCTAATTGCTGATTTGGTTACCAGTGTAGGTATTTGTTTGAAGTGTGGTGCTACAATGTATTATTTTTGTCATTATTTTAACTTTTCAACATTTTAATAGAATGTTTCTATAATTTGTTCTTTAATATAGGTTTACACTTTTTTGGTTCCTTGTATATTCAAATAAATTACTCTTTCTAATCAGATCGCAGGACGAAAATATTTTGTGATTTTTAGCATATGTACCTGGTATAATTATGTAAAAAAAATATTTGAGGGAAATGTTCAAGTATAAAAGAAAAGAGTAATTTGTGGAATTGGTGCTTCTGTTCTGCTAAAGTAAGCTGTGACAGATTTTTAGCAATTTTACTGTTTACTCTTTGTATACATAGACTTAGTGTGAATTAAATATTTTAACATTTTAAAGTTTAATCTTTTGTTTAAGTGAAGTAGTAATGACTAAAACACTTTTCATGTGATAACCATTTCTCCTTGGAAGGGAGAAGAGAACAAAATTGCTATGTATTTATGAAAGGTAAGAGTGAATGAAAGATGCCAGAAATATCCTATATATCTGCATTTATCATGTTCATGTGATAAAAAACAGAACTCTGCTTGTTTGGGATTTTAAATATAACATGTTTATATTTTTCCGCACCCTTTTATCAGGGCTGTTACATAAAGTTTTTTCACATAACGTTTTTATTAGGTTAATACATTTTGGATTTTGACATCTGGTTATTAACTGAACAATGGTTACCTTTATTTTGAAAATAATAAGGTATCAGTTTACAATACAATTTAATTATGGGTTTTAGCCAAGCTGAGTAAAATTGTCCTTATAAGCATTTAAGGTGGAAGTGACTGTCGGATTAGGAGGATATACACAGGTTTTGTTCTGGGACGCCAGCCAGACTGCAACAACAGGACTCAGATAACAACCACTTAGCCGTGACTAGTTCCTGTTAACAAGACCGAAGTGCAACATCTGTGCGATAAAGTCCATAAAAGTATATTGAATGTAACAGCTACACGCTACACGCCATACGCCATACACCATACACCAAGTTAATGTTTAAGACATTTTTTACATTATTTAGCACCACAGAATGAATGTGTTGCAAAGGGAACAAGAAGCTGCCAGCTACTTTAGGACCAGGTAAACCTCACGATTTGAAAATAATGAAATTAGTCGTGGCTTAAAGGGTGGCTTGCCCACTTCAGGTTGGTGGAGAGTGCCTGCCTCAAGTGGAGGAGTTTAAGTATCTAGGGGTCCTGTTCACGAGTGAGGGAAGGAAGGAGCGGGAGATTGACAGACGGATCGGTGCAGCTTCTGCAGTAATGCGGTTGATGTATCGGTCTGTCGTGGTGAAGAAAGAGCTGAGCCGCAAGGCGAAGCTCTCGATTTACCGGTCAATCTACGTTCCTACTCTCACCTATGGTCATGAGCTCGGGGTCATGACCGAAAGGACAAGATCCCGGATACAGGCGGCCGAAATGAGCTTTCTCCGCAGGGTGGCTGGGCGATCCCTTAGAGATAGGGTGAGAAGCTCGGTCACCCGGGAGGAGCTCAGAGTAGAGCCGCTGCTCCTCCACATCGAGAGGGGTCAGCTGAGGTGGCTTGGGCATCTGTTTCGGATGCCTCCGGAACGCCTTCCTGGGAAGGTGTTCTGGTCCCGTCCCACCGGGAGGAGACCCCGGGGAAGACCTAGGACACGCTGGAGGGACTACGTCTCCCGGCTGGCCTGGGAACGCCTCGGTGTCCCCCCGGAAGAGCTGGAGGAAGTGTCTGGGGAGAGGGAAGTCTGGGCATCCCTGCTTAGACTGCTGCCCCTGCGACCCGGCCCCGGATAAGCGGAAGAAGATGGTGTGGGAAATTAGTCGTTCTTAAATACTAAAGATGCCAAAAACTATTTGGTTCGATCAACTGGCCAGTAACTGAAATATAATCTGTGTGTCCATGGTATTGATTTATTTACACTGTCTACACAACCCCTTGAACTCACAATGTGTTGTGTTAGTGCTTCAGGGTCATGCAATAATTCAATCATTTTAGGTAGTTTTTTCAATTTTGCAATAATGTATCAGCCATAACATTATCACCACCTGCCTAATATTGTGTGGGTCCCCATTTTGCAGCCAAAACAGCCCTGACCCGTCGAGGCATGTACTCCACTAGACCTCTGAAGGTGTGCTGTGGTATCTGGCACCAAGACGTTAGCAGCAGGTCCTTTAAGTCCTATAAGTTGTGAGGTGGGGCCTCCATGGATTGGACTTTTTTGTCCAGCAAATCCCACAAATGCTCGATTGGATTGAGGTCTGGGGAATTTGGAGGCCAAGTCAACACCTTGAACTCGTTGTTGTGTTCCTCAAACCATTCCTGAACCATTTTTGCTTTGTGGCATTTTGTTTTTGCTTTGAGGCATTTTTGCTTTTGCTCTTGTGAAAGAGGCCAATGCCATCAGGGAATACTGTTGTCATGAAAGGGTGCACATGATCTGCAACAATGCTCAGGTAGGTGGTACGTGTCAAAGTAACATTCACATGAATGGCAGGATCCCAGCTTTCCTAGCAGAACATTGCCCAAAGCTTTACACTGTCTCCGCCGACTTGCCTCCTTTCCCATAGTGCATCCTGGTGCCATGTGTTCTCCAGGTAAGCGTCGCACACGCACCTGGCCATCCACGTGAAGTAAAAGAAAACGTGATTCATCTGACCAGGCCACCTTCTTCCATTGCTCTGTGGTCCAGTTCTGATGCCCACATGCCCATTGTAGGTGCTTTCAGCAGTGGACAGGGGTCAGCATGGGCACCCTGACTGGTCTGAGCTAAAATAGCTCATCTGTTGGATCGGACCACACAGGCCAGCCTTCGCTCCCTACGTGCATCAATGAGCCTTAGCCGCCCATGACCCTATCACTGGTTCACTGCTTTTCCGTCCTTGGACCACTTTTAATAGGTACTGAACACTGCAGACCAGGAACACCTTGCAGTTTTGGAGATGCTCTGACCCAGTCCTCCTGCCATCACAATTTGGCCCTTGTCAAAGTCGCTCAGATCCTTACACTTGCCCACCCACTGACAGGTGCCATGATAATGAGATTGTCACAATGTGCACAATCAACAGGGATGACCGCAGCTTTGAGAGGATTGTCAAGCAAAGCCGATTCAAGAACTTGGGGGAGCTTCACAAGGAGTGGACTGAGGCTGGAGTCAGTGCATCAAGAGCCACCACGCACAGACGTGTCCAGGAAATGGACTACAAGTGTCACATTCCTAGTGTCAAGCATCTCCTGAACCAGAGACAACGTCAAAAGCGTCTTACCTGGGCGAAGGAGAAAAAGAACTGGACCGTTGCTCAGTGGTTCAAAGTCCTCTCTTCAGATGAAAGTACATTTAGCATTTAATTTGGAAATCAAGGTCCCAGAGTCTGGAGGAAGAGTGGAGAGGCACATAATCCAAGTTGATTGAAGTCCAGTGTGAAGTTTCCACAGTCAGTGATGGTTTGGGGTGCCATGTCATCTGCTGGTGTTGGTCCAGTGTGTTTTATCCGGTCCAGAGTCAATGCAGCCGTCTACCAGGAGGTTTTAGAGCACTTCATGCATTGGTATTGTCAAGAGGAAAATGAGATACACCAGACCCAACAACACAGACGAGCTGAAGGCTGCTCTCAAAGCACCCTGCGCTTCCATGCCACGCCACATTGATGCAATCATTTGTGCAAAAGGAGTATTAAGGCGGATACTTTAACATACTTTAACATTCTAATATTTTGAGGTACTGGATTTTTTATTTCCATGAGTGGTAAGCCATAATTATCAGGATTTAAACAAAAAAGGCTTGATATGTTTCACTTCATGTGTAATGAATCTAGTATATATGAATTCGGAAAACAAAAAAACTTTTCCACGAGAAGCATCTATATGTATTTATAGAAAGATGACAAGTTAAGGGAAAAACCAACTTCAAGTGACTCAGTAAGTCAGGAGATAAAATCATGGTCAGCTGGGCCTGCTCAGCATTTTTATACATGGAATAGAGCATAATAGGATGTTCATTGCTAAATTGCATCATTCAGTTGACCTGTATGGAAGCATCTGCATTTGTTATGTTTTTCCAATTATTGAGGCAGGTTTTCTCTGTAAACGTTTTCATGACAGCATGCAGTACCATTCTTGCTGCCACAAGTTTGAATCCTGGTCGACGCATACTGACCGAGCCTGGGATCCCGTTGATGGTGGGCGCGTTGGCTCATCACCCTCCATGGTTAGTGGGAGGTATGTAGGACTAGGTTGTTTTACCGCGCACCAGCGACTCCCTGTGGTAGATTGGGACACACAGGCCAAATTGTGGTTGATGACTGCAAAAGCAGTTCAAGCAGTTTTTAATTAAAATAAGTGCCAACATTGTGTTGACCGACTGATCAACAGTAAATTAACGAAATAAGTACTATTCTTATTTGTTTGCTTCAGGTTCCCTTTATTTAATGTTAGGTTTTGGTCAGAAAACATTGTGTAGTTTTTACGGGACAGTAAATCATGTTTGTTGCAAGTACGTACTATATCTGACAGCAACGGCTTTCTGCACTGGTTTATGAAAAAGTGTTTGAATTTGAATAAAGCTCGGTAAAACAATGAGTTTTGCCGATGCAGGAACTAACCTTATCGTGGCACGGCTTCTCACAGGGCAGCATCTGCTTGACGCCCGTCCCCAGAGACCTTTCCACCAGTCGGATGGCTTTCACCAGCTCTGTCAACTCTGACGGTTCCAGAGACACTTCATGGTCACTTCCCTTCCAGCTCTTGTCCAGGGTCACATGACGCTCGACGACCTTTTCCCCCAAGTGCCACTGCTGCCACGGAGATGTGAATCCCAGACTTGTGACCAGAATATCCAATAGGAATATCTGGAAATTCCTTCTGGCATTCCTGTGTGAGAAAGAATGAAAGTGTGCATCAGCAGTGAAATACAGACAGAAAAGAAAGAGAGCTTATGGGTAATTTCACAGACCCAACTGTGTATGTAACCCCTAACAGCGATCAGTAGTGACTAGTCTACAGGCTTATAGAACCTGTTATATGCACCTTTGGTGCTCATAGTGACACAGAAAAACTGACACCTCCCTCGGGGATTGACATGAAGCCTTTTGACTGAAGCACATGACCAATTAGCAGAGGGTTGCCCCATTGGCCTTTTTTTGCTACTGATAATCCGCAGATTATTCATTAGTTGAATGATCTCGCATCATCTAGTTTCTCGCCTGGTGTGTATGTCAAAATAACTACTACATTGTGGATCAAGTCAGTCTTCAGGCAACCATAAAAACCCTCCTCGCTGCCTTTCAGAGCTTAAGTCCCTGTAATTTGCATATTTTGTCTGACTGCTCCTTGGTAAACCAATGAAAACGTCTCACTGCGAGGACGCGCAGGTTGACGTCTTCGGGCTCTAAAGGGTAGGCACTGGTGCACTGCAGGATGCAGAAACTCTGGTTGTGTTTCTTGACAGTCTGGTAGACTCGTCTCATTGTCTCCATCGACTGCATCCCACTGGACACCACCATGGGGCGTCCTAGAATCACACCAAAATAAACCGGAGATTCATTTTGTAAGCAGACGTCATCCGAGTAGTGGAGATCATCTGTATTTATTCCTACAATAAGACAATGTGGATGTTATTCAAACACTTGGTGGTGGTATCTAACATTGGTTGATCAATCCGTTTTTTTTTTTTCACCTGGTTCTGAGAACAAATTTATGCATGGAGACAAAGGACACGTGAACAAATATCTTATAGCTATTTTTTTTTTTTCTAAAGTTGGTCAAATGCAATTAACAACCTCTAGCCAACTTGAAAAGAGTTAGCGTTTGCATCCTCAGTCCAACAAACCGTTCACAGTAGCCAGGTTTTTCTTTTTTTTCACTTAGATGATTCAGGGATTCAATTTAGAAACATTTTCAGTTACTGGTTAGATGCTCTAAACACCAGACCACCTACCATAGTTAGGTTTCTGTGAGGCTTAGAGGTCATCTTCAACTACAGCTCCAGAAGGTATCACAACGTTTACATGTTTCTGGTATTTTCTTGATATCCATCATTACAAACCTAAAACATAATTGTTCAATGGGAGATTACATTTGGAAAGTGCGCAAACAGAGATTACATTTATATTGTTTCTGATATCTTCACGTAAAAATATGCTTTGTAAAAAACAAACATGCCCCAATGACTTGTTGACTGAATGCCACATTTACCCCATACCCTCACACTTCCATTTGCATATACCCCCAGCATTTGAGCAGGTGTGCAAAAACCACTTGTCATAGCCCCCCCAAGGAATGCCAGCATGCAAACAGCTTATATTTGGTACCTGTGTTTCAGGTGTTTTCCACTGTGATGGTCTGGGGATACCAAAGACCATCACATTGCTTCCACCATGCTTGAAAGATGGTGTCAAGCCCTCCTCCAGCATCTTTTCATTTGGTCTTCGTCTCATAACAATGTTTTTATTTGTTATCTGAACACCTCAAACTTTATTTTCCCAATCTTCCTTTGTCCAGTGTCTGTGTTCTTTTGCCCATCTTAGTCTTTTTATTGGCTAGTCTGAGATGTCTTTTTTTCATTTTCATCAAAGAGTTGCATCTTGACAGCTGATGTTGAGACTGGTGTTTTCTGGGTACTATTTAAAGCTGCCGCCAGTTGAGGACCCGTGAGGTGTCTGTTTCTCAAACTAGACACTGATGTATTTGTCCTCTTGCTCAGTTGTGCACCGGGGCCTCCCACTCCTCTTTCTGTTCTGGTTAGAGCCAGTTTGTGCTGTTCTATGAAGGGAGTAGTACACATCATTGTATGAGATCTTGAGTTCCTAGGCAATTTCTCCCATGGAATAGCCTTCATTTCTCAAAACAAGAATAGACTGATGAGTTTCAGAAAAAAAGTATTTGTTTCTGGCCATTTTGAGCCTGTAATTGAACCCACAATTGCTGATTCTCCAGATACACAAATTGTCTAAAGTCCAGTTGTATTACTTTAATCAGCACAACAGTTTTCAGATGTGCTAACAATTGCAAAAGGGTTTTCTAATGATCACATTTTTTCTTTAATTATAAACCTGGATTAGCAAACACAATGCGCCATTGGAACACCTGACTGATGGTTGGTGATAATGGGCCTTTGCACTATGTAGATATTTCATAAAAAATCTTCCGTTCCAGCTACTACAGGCATTTACAACATTAACAATGTCTACACTGTATTTCGGCTCAATTTGATGTTATTTTAGTGGATGGAAAATTCGCTTTTCCTTTGAAAACAAGGACATTACTAAGAGACCCCAAAACTTTTTGAACAGTAGTATGTATATATATATATAAAAAAAACTCCGGAAAGAATTAAGACACCACTGCACATTTTTCTTTCCTTTCCAAACAATTTTAAAATGAAAGTTCTGAGTGAGGAACAGAAGCGTTCAATTTGCAGTGGTCTCTTAATTTTAACCCTTCTGTTCCTCACTCAAAACCTACCTTTTCAACATTTTTGGAAAGAAATAAAAGGTGCAGTGGTCTAAATTTTTTCCAGAGCTATATATAAATAATTTATATATATATACACACACACACACACACACACACATACACACAACCTCTCTCTTTCTTTGCACACAAATCTTTACAGATACTGTGCCATGCATAACTATTCAAACTCCTGACCAATTCTCTTAATTTAATGACAAATGGTACATTGGCATTTCAGTCTGTTTGATCTTTTAATAATGACACTAATTATTGTAAGGTGTCATTCTTTTTACGTTGGGAAATATTTGTATGTTGCTTGCTTCATTATTCAACCCTGTAGACATGTACATTAAGTCACCTTTCACTGCAATAACAGCTTTACCACTTTGCTGGCATCACTTTGGACCATTCTTCTCAGCAGATTTGCTTCAGGTTTTTTAGGATGGTTGGATGACTCTGTGGAACTGAGCTGAAGACTTTGACTTGGCCCCTATGGGACACTCTCATTTTTGTTCTTGAGCAATGTTGCTTTGGCTCTGTGGTTGGGCTGATTATCCCGCTGAAAGGTGAATCATAACAGTTGTTATACCGAACACGCACCAGGCAACTGCAAGCAACCAACACACTGTGGCACTGATTCAACAACTGTAAGATAACAACAGGGGTTAAATTGGCCAGAAACCAGCAGGAGCTCAAATTGAGACCTATGAGGAGATGAGCTCCAGTACGTCCCCTGGCCAGCAGTTCAACATTTTAGACAACTGGGCTGTAGGGATCCTTGACTTCCCAAATCACTATTTAACCCTTGGATACTACCCATGTTTGGTTGACCCCCCTTAACTTTAATACTGGTGCCAAACAGAAAATACAACAATTAAAATAATAAGTATTTATGCATGCATAAGCTCATCTATTTATTGTGCATTGTTCTGTTTGTGTAAATCTTTGTGTGTAATTATCTTGTAACAATAAGGGAGGGATTGCTGCTTCCTCCAGGAAACAGCTGTTAAGAACAGGGTAAGTGAGCTTCAGAATAAACAATTTCTGTCATTTAGCAGATGCTTTTCCAAAGTAACCAACAGTTACATAGCATAGCTTTTGTAACTTTTGTACCTGGGGTGCACATTGGCATAGCAAATATCATATATTAACAACTGAGCTACACGGGACCCATTGTGAATAAATTAAAAATACAAAAAATCTCCTCCCAGAAAGACATCCATGTCTCCTTCTGATACTTCAAATAGATCTTAGTCCAGGTGTCTCCTCAGGCCTGTATATTCCTTTGGGTTCTGACCCAGTTTGAATATCTGGCTCAGGGCTAGAGAGCTCAGCTAGTCAGGTCTTCCTCCAGAGAAAACAGAGAAACAAAAAGACAATTAATCTGGCAAAACCATGTTAAACTGTCACCATGTGTCCACAGAGCCAACTGTATTTAGATGTTTTCAATCAGGCTTTTTCCTTCCAGGACACTGCCTCTCCTGGCCAGAAGGTGTCGCCAGGGAGCAGGATGTGATTTCAGGGTGAATTAATCCTAATTATGCAAATGTTTGCAAATTAAGATAATCATACTCAATGCATCTTCAAGTGTTTTAGGTTAAGATAGCCTAAACATGAGAAACAAGTCAAAGCATATATAAAAAAAAAATTAAAAAAAATAAAACGAACACTGCCCCACAATACAGTAGTAATAAGGTTATTTCCTACTTATGCACAAACTTTGCTCTTTTTTCCCCAGATGAACTCTTTGGTTGCATTGGCAGGGCTTTTTGGGTAATTGTCCTGTTGCATTGTGTGCCGCCCATTGAGTCTGGTGGCATTTTCTTGTACATTAGTATCCAAGAAGCTTCTTTACACTTCATTCATTCTGCTGCTGCCATCATTAATGGCATCATCAATAAAGATGAGTGAGCCCATTACATAGACAGCCGTGCATGCCCTTATCATGACACCACCTTAATGCATCACAGATTAAGCCCTAAAAGCACTGGTATGACAATGTCCCTGGCTTCAGCAGATCTATTAAGCATTTTTTGGGATGCTCTGGATCAACGTGTAAGACGGCGTGATCCAGTTTCCACCAATGTCCAGCACCTTCGATCAGCAGAGTGGGTCAACATACCGCCGTGACCTCACTGTATTCCACAGGTCATGCCAGATAATGATTGCAACCTGGATCCAATCCCTCTGTACATTTTAGGTAAATAACATGGTTGTTTTTTGTTGTTAGTTGCTGATTTTAAACATAGGTTTCAAACTAAAGGTTTCTCAAACCTCACCTGCAATTTATTTCAGAAACGCTGTTTTTACTTGTGTCATTCAGTTGTCTTAGTGCGAATAACAGAAAAACATTTAAAAAGGAGTAATTACCACAGGACTAAGTACTAAAACACAGGACTAAGTTGTAGGCCTATGTCACGCATGTGATATTGATATTGTAATTCCGTTGTTTTTTCTTTAGACTTTTTAAACTGCAGAAGAGTATGAAAATAGAGGGTAACGTTTTTGTTGTTAACCTGACTTTCCACCTAAATCAAACAGACATTTTCTAGTCTTTTAAAAGGTAGTGTAAAATGTTACTGCAAATGGATACTGATGTGTAAAACATCTTCTGTGTGGAGGGAAAAAAAGTTTCCAAATGAAATTAGCATAGCCAGTTCAGACAGGAAACCCGAGAGGTCATTGGTCAGCGACGTGTCACCTGACACCTGGGATCGCTCCAATCCCAGAATCAGATTTCATACTCATCATTTAATCATCAGGTTACTCAGTCTGATGTGTGCTGGTCTACTTGCATGCGGGTGTGAACCCACCCACCACCCCTGTCTCCCCCTGTTACCCACCCACCACCCCTGCCTCCCCCTGTTACCCACCCACCCTCCCACCCACCACCCCTGCCTCCACCTGATACCCACCCACCCACCCACCCACCCACCCACCACCCCTGCCTCCACCTGATACCCACCACCTCTGCCTCCACCTTGATATGGTTATTATTAGTATTGTATACATGATCATATGACGGCAGTGAGTTACCCTAGAGGAGCAAAACCTTACGCCAAGACCTGTATAAATTATCGTTGTCCTTGTTCTAATAAATGGTTAAACTTAAATGTGGCGTTTTCTGTCGGAACTAAAACAATTTCTGAAATCTTATTGTAACATGACACAGAAACACACAAACAGGATAAGAGTAAGCGGACTGATTTGTATGATCTATTTTAAAACATTTACAAGCACATGAAAAGGAAAATAAAGAATGACAATAGATCTGTTATTTGGCAGTAGAGCATAAAATCTGTTATACATTTAAGACAATAGTGCCCATAATCAACCCCATAAACTTATAAGAGATCTGAGAAGTTTGGACAGGTGTAAATAATCTGACAATAGCTTTTACCAGGTAAAAGATCCACCATATTGCCTATACCAATCAAGCCCTCTCCGATCTCCACAAGTGCATAGGTTCTAAGGCTTTGAGGTTGGGATTGGACCATATGACTTACTGTACATAGCATAGCATAGCATAGGCACCACACCGAAGGCGTGAAACTACGGTAACTGAGAGGTTGGTCCCTGGGCATCACGGACAACACATTCCAAAACAATGGAACCTAATGGAATAGCCCCAAAAGTGCAAGCCGACAGTGGATTTACAGAGACCACGTAGACAACATGAGGGGAGCCTATGCCCTTCGACTGACAAATGAAGGGTGGACATCGTGATCTGATGCAGCAACATAAACACATTGTAGGAAAAGGAAACCGGAACAGCAAAGGGATAAGCGACAATGTACATTAAGCGATGGAAAGTTCATGACTCAAAGCTCTCTAGCTACCCCATGGACCAGGGTTGCTGTCCTGACATCGCACACTAAACTTAAATGAACCCCAAGCCTGGCTTATATAATTGAGGATCAGCCAAATGTCCTCACTAGTCGTTATTTGCCAAGGGATACTAGTGAATACATCTGACCTCATGACCATAGAAGTGTGTTCACACACACACAATCATTCCAGATTAAAGTGCTCAATTCAAAGGCCATACAATCCTCATGAAGTATGTCATTCTAATACTGTGAATAATAATAATAATAATTTAATTGAGACATTTGGCATGACAAAACATTGCATCAGGGAAGTTTCTTTAAAAAAAGATGAACATCTGTAAAAATTGCTTATTCCAAAATGGAGACAAAGGAAAGGTTCCCAGAAACAATAAAGTTTGGTAAAACAAACACATACTGTAGCATATAGCAATGTGGCGCCAAATACGGAGGACTCTCCAAAAAGAAATGCTTAATATTACCGTTAGCCTACTGTATAATTAAAAACAAGTAACAAACAAATGGAATTATGAGGGTCAAAATATGGCCACATAATACAAGCATCAATGAATGCAAATGGATACTGATCAGTATTTGGTCACAAATTGTGTCCATCTCTTAGGAACACCAAGTGTTACTGTGGTTGTATGGGCTTTCATAAAAAAAAAAAAAAGCTGAGGTTTTTCATTACCATTTGATAAAAGCCTGTGATGAAATCCATGCTTTTTTCAACTTAACAAGGCAACAGATTTTCTTATTTCCTATTGACAGATGCTGAGAAGCATACAGAGAATGTAAACATAAAATGAACAGAGTGATGATTATATTCAGTTTCATGTTAATGTCCCATTCTGCAATGCCAGGGTTGTCGGTTCCATTCCTACAGGGGGGCCATAACGCAATACTGTGAAAACATCTGCACTCAATACTGTAAGAGGCTTGGGAAAACAGCATCTGTGGATGCACATACATGTGAGCTAATGTAGATGCAATATGAACTGTAGTGTCCTCACATTTGGTCTAATCATTCCTCCATGATGTCCCAAGGGGTCTTTTAATTGCTACTATGTACAGTATAAGCTTTTGATACTTCTTCTGCTAGAAACACTTCAATAGCTCCCTTCCAACATAACCCTTGGCCTAAGTACAAACATTACAATAGTGTTTTATTAGGCATTTAAAGAGACACAATCAAATTATCTTCCTACTGGACTGAATGTCTTTTTTTTGTCCTATATGAGTGGTCAATTGCAAGGAGGAGGAGCATAGATGTATAGTGCCAATAAATCAATTGTTACCCAAATCACTTGAACAGAAATTGCCCTTCATTTTTTTGGTACCACATAATAGAATAAAAAATCAACTTGAGAACTGACCAAATCAGAGTCCAATCTGACAGTTTCAAATCCATCTCTGGTCCCAATAGCCTCCATACACTCTCTGTCCACAACAGGCCAGACCAAATCCACCTATAGCATAAAACTGTCAACTATACAAACTATAATATTTCTAACAGTGGTCCTAGATGAGCAGTCCAGTAAATTAACCTCCCTAACATATTTGTCTGGATGAACAGTTTCCACTGAACTGTTGTTAATAAATATGTCTGGTTGTATGGTCCAACATGATAGTGCTGTTAATAAATGCATCTGATTGTGTAGTCCTGAACTGTAATGTACCTAATAAACTTGTCTCATTGTGTAGTCCAGTAACATAATGCACTTAATAGAGGCGCCTGGTTGTGTAGTCCAAAACCATGCTAGCTGCACCCATCAGGGCGGGCTCTTCGAGGTCGGAGGTCAAGACCCGTATGCTCCGGGCAGAGGGGAGGGCCCTCTGCTCTATGACCTGCTGGACAGGAGACTGGTAGTGGGAGGCGAGCACCCCTGACAGGATGACCAGGGAGGGGTTGACCATGTGGAGGATGTTGACGATGCCCACGCCAAGGGCCATCCCAGCTGGACGGTAAGGAAACCAGAAGGGTGGTTAGCAACAATCACAAGTTGGCTTTTATACTGGCGCTATGTCTCGACTGGGACCTGGTCTGTCATTTGGGGTCCAGTCCCTGAATCAATAGCCACGCCCACGTTTTCCATTTTATATTTCTGGTGATTCAGAATTATTCATGAAGCGGGAATGTCAAATTCAGTTCTGAATGTCAGGCTAGTCTATAATGTAAACAGGGCGAACAATATCAAGGGGCATTTCGCAGCATGAATTGTTATCAAAATGGCATTACTCGACTACCACGGAAAACAATAATAAAAGCAGGCGATTTATCAAATGTGGTTTTAATAAAGACCGTGTTGAAGACAAATGGATTGAACGAACAGCAGAACAGTTCTAAGGTGTCGTTCGGCCATCGTAGCGCGGTGCGGACCGTACACTCACCTGTTTGGAGGACGGCATCGGCCTTGCTGTTGCCCAGACGAGCCGCGTTGATCAGGTGAACCGCGCTAACCGGCTCGTTGTTTTTCATATCCGTAATCCCGTCCACCTTGAGCACGTCCTCTGGTGAAACCATCAAACCAAACAAACACGGCTCAGGGCTCGTATTCACGCAGGGGTTCTGATCTAGGATCTTGCCCACTGTCCGTATCATTTCATTCATTATAATCTCAAAGGCAGAACGGGTGACATCTGTAAAACAACAGCTTGTCGCTGCTCGTCGCGCGTGGCTAGCTTAACATCTAACTGCTCACGGACTCAATCAACGATGCAGACTTTGACATGCTTATCAACTTAAAAGCAATGTTTCGGGTCAACTACATTAGTAATGTGATGGGTATTTTCATTTTCGGCAGAGTTCATAAAAGGTGTACCGTACTCAAATCCAGGACAATCCGTTAAAATTTGCGGGTTAGATGCTCATGGAAGCGTCACGAGAGACTAAGCCTGGTACACACAGACTTCTTACAATGCATCACAGTCAGACAGGGTTCCAACTGACCGTCATGGAGCCTCTTGGCCTCTCTCTGCAGGGCCATGCCCGACGCGTAGGCCTCGATGCAGCCGCGGCTGCCGCACATGCACTCCGGCCCGTCCAGAGACACCATGATGTGACCCAGCTCAGCCGCGCAGAACGTACTGCCGTGGACCAGCTCGTTGTGCTGGATGATTCCTCCGCCGATTCCTGTTCACAGATCACGTAGAATGGTTTCGTGGAACTCAATAAAATGGCAACAGTACATGTATTTGTGAACCGCATAATTCTGATTGACCACGTTAACGTCTTATCGTATGGCGTTAAATGTGCCGTATGTTATTGTTTTGGCAGAGTGGAACTGGCTTTTAGGTCCAGATCGGAATTACCCTGGTCTAAGCTATACAAAGTCAATTTATCAGGCTATTCTCCTGAACAAGTAAGAGAAAGGCTGCCATTGTACTTTTCCTACTGTTGTGTTTGGACAGGATGCACCGGAGGATCCTAGCAGTCTGAATACTAAGGCAAATGTCATATAAAAAAAAAGACATTTTCAAAATTGTATACAAAATGTTTTTCCTTTGTAATTATGCAGTATTGCGTGTAGATTGGTGAGGATTTTTTTTTTAATACACTTAAGAAATAAAGGCTGTAACGTAACGAAATGTGGAAAAAGTTAAGCCTCGTGTTTTGGTATGCTGGCACTACCCGTGTCTACTACTAGCGACGGACTGTGAAGCTATCCAACCTGACGTTGGGTATTTGCTCTAGTGCACAGGTGTCAAACCGGTTCCACGGAGGGCCGAGTGTCTGCAGGTTTTCGCTCTCACCTTGTACCTGATTGATTAATGAGTTCACTAATTGGTTAGTTTCTACCCCCACCTGGTTGTTCAGGTCTGACCTGGGAACCAATCTAAAGGAAAACCCAAAGACCTGCAGACACTCGGCCCTCCGTGGAACCGGTTTGACACCCCTGCTCTAGTGGTAACATTTCACTGAGACAGAAATCACCCGGGGAATGATTTCCTCCCAGGACGTGTCATTAAAGACATGTTTGTCCCAGTGTGTGTTATGAGTAACAAATGTTACATCGACACGTTTTGGGATATTTCATTTAAAAACACTGAAACTCAAAGTCAATTATTCTGAAGTGACATAGGGTTTTGTAAAATATCAATCAGAACGAACCTTGAATATACAATTTGTAATTTGGCAATGAGACAATCGGACGGGAATACATTCCGTAGTCGTCATTCAGGGTTTCCGTAGAGAAAACAATGGTTTACACACAGGCCTACATACTGGTGTTCCATGTATTTCTCATATACTCTGTAGAGTTTCAGACGATTGAGGACATTGTACACGTAGTTGTGAACCATATGATCTCTTCTTTTTACTGGCCTGTCTGAGATATGGCTTTTTCCTTTGCAAAGACAAAATCATCTGTTTCCAGCTACAATGGTCATTTACAACATAATGTCTAGACTGTATTTCTGATAAATGTTATGTTATTTTAAGGGACAACAGATGTACTTTTCTTTCCAAAACAAGGACATTTCTAAGTGACACCAAACCTCTGAAAGGTAGTGTATATCTAAAAAAGTTTTTTCCTTTTTATTTTCTCTTTGTGGAGGAGGTTCTAATCTTCCAGGACAATAATCCGATAAAACAACACAAATAAAACAATGGTCTGGTTTGTCAGGTTTGTTAACCTCATCTGATCCATCCACCCACATGTCAAAATAAACCTTATTTAAACATTCATTCCACCTCACGCTATTTGGGTGTGGAATACATTCCCACGTTTTTTTTTTTTAACTTTCTCCTAATATTTAACATACCAGTACTGATAAACGATGGACAGAAATGCAATGAACAGAACCGACTACATGTGTAGAGCAGACAAAGATTCTCTGCCTGAATGTTATTAACACAATAACATAGCATAGGTGGTAGGTGTAAAACACCTCTAGTTTACCTTCTTAGCTAATTAATTATTTTAATTATATTCTGGCAATAGTACCTGTTCCAGTGATGATAGTTACAAAGTTCTCCACTCCTTTTCCGTGGCCAAACTTCTTCTCGGCCAGGGCGGCACAGTTCCCATCGTTGTCGACCCAAACAGGAAGGTGGAGGGCGTCGGAGAGTGGGGTGCGGATGTCGATGGAACTCCACTCCTGGATCAGCTTGGTGGAGTGGAGGACTACGCCCTCCTGGGGGTTCACCCTGCCCCCCGTCGAAACGCCTGAGGGAGGGAGGGAAGAGAGGGATGGAGGGGGAGAAAGGCGAGCGGACCTCGTCAAACTATGGCTTCTTGCTTAGTGAGCACTAACCGCTGAGGCTGACACAGTAAAAACACTTCAAAAACACCCTTTGCACTCACTTTAAAATAGAAATAAAATGGCATGGTGAATGTGCTCTTTGACGAATGTTACCATAAAGGGTGACTGAGAAATAAAGTGGTACTTAATGAAACAGAAAAAAGACACATACCCACTCCCAGAATCCGGCAGTTGAGACACACAGCATCACTGAGCGCCTCTTTACACATCTTCAGGATGAGCGCAATCCTCTCCTCAAAGGTTTTGGGGTTCGCCTGGGTGTACTTTTTAACAATTTTACCCTACAATAATAAAAAAAACATGCTTAATTACAATATTAATTAGAGTAGGTTTTAAACGACTCCCCATTTACAAACGGGTAATTTTTTTAGTCAGAAAATAATTTTTATGCATTGTCATGTATCAGTTAGAGTTGGTTACACCAGTCATTGTGAGCACCTTGTCTACCAAGACAAAAGTACAAACAGACAAATATAAACACTCCATGAAATATACTTCGGTTAGCACACTTCATTCTTCAATTATGTTTAAATGCAGATAAAGCCAATTTTCCAACACCAAGTACAGTCATTGTTTACATTAGTCGATCAGAAAGGCCAGACGAGGAAAGGAGAATACGACTGATTTGTTCAGAAGTCACAGTGGTCCTTGAGCGATTAATTGAGAAATATAGGAGCAGCTCAGAAGACAGCTGTACCTGCATGTAACTGTCATTTGAGCTGCAGCTGTAGACAGTGTTTCTTTCCTGAAGGCATAAAATGCAAAAGGGCCAAACAAAGACAGTCAGGGTTGAAAGAAAAGCATGAGTCAGGCTAAAGAATGACCCGTTGACATTCCAATCTGATCTCTAACTTCATAAAATGAGTCAGTCATTTCACAATGAATGGCAAAACGGCAAAAAAGGCCATATTCCTAAATAAAGAAGAACATAGATCTCCTTCAGATATGGTGGATATAAAAGGTCTACACACCCCTGTTAAAAGACCAGGTTCTTGTGATGTAAATGAAATCATTGTACTGCAATGAAATCAAAACGTGCTTCAACAAAGTTTAGTTTAAGGGTGTGCACACTAATGCAACCAGGTTATTGTGAGTTTATTTTTTTATCCCCTCAATGATTTTAGTTTGTTTTTCAATTGAATTGTTCACATTATAGGTCACATTAAAAGTGGCAAAAGTTCTGACATGATTTATCTTTGTCTCATTCTTTTACATCACAAAAACCTGGCATTTTAACAGGGTGTGTAGACTTATTATATTCACTGTATGTCTGTACGGATGGCAATAAGGTCATAGCTCCACAACTATTAGTAAAGTACCTACAAAATTTCATAGATCTGAAACGTTCAATAATGGCCAAACTAAATGATGTTTTCAAATTCTTGTAAGACTCTCATAAATAAACGGTATATTCACTAAGTGGTTCTCACATTAAGAGTTCCTGTCTGAAACATACCCTTGCATTTCGACTGACATGGGTTATTGTATAAAAATCATATGGATATGCTGGTAAAAAAAAGCTAAGATGTAAAGGTTAGACGTGAAAGTGGCGTTTCTTTTATTAAACCTGATATTTACTTCCTGTGTTTACCAGGAAGCAAGTAGTACAGTCCATCTTCCTTCTGGTTCTTGACTATGGTGATACTATTATCAAAGTGCAGCCGCCACTAATCTTTGCTGTGAACCTTTGGATTTTCTCTCTTTAAGTAAACCAATGTGTGAGTATGTTTGGAAATGTACGCACCGCCAAGATGTAAATAAAACATTCTGAACAATTATTTCTTAAAAGCCTACAATAGTTTTAAAACAGACAAAATGGGAAGCTGATTCCCCTGATGTCAGATATACGGTATGCTGCATTTCCAAGCACGCATCGTTAAAGACAGTTGGGACCACTGCAGATATCGCCTTCCTTCTTTGAAACATAAATGACAGGTAAAATAAGATAACTAAGGCCTTTGCGGTGCACATCACACTTCCAACCCCCAACACAATAAACAGATGTTCTTGTACCGCTGACACCTCCTCTGTCTACACATGTCTTTGTCAATAGAGCTTCACTCGCTGTGGAAGTAGACCATTATTATAGACCACAAGTAGTATCTCCCAGTGTGTTGTCCCTAGTGTCACTGTGGATTCACATCGACACACAAACACACCACATCCACACACCCATCTCAGACCAAACCCCAAAGTTTAACCACGCCCCCCCCCCCCCCCACCAAAACCCCCATACCGTCATGCTAACGATGGCCACGCGGAGGTTGGTCCCCCCCAGGTCTACGGCCAGTGCGCTTTGGGTCTCTAGGATGTGGTCAATGTCCTGGGAGATGTCCCATTCCTTCACGGGGGGGAAGCAGAAGGTCTTCTGCAGTGGCTCGTCCAGGTCGATGGTCTGCAGGAACTTCAGGATGCGGGGTACTGCGTTCCCGTCACCATATATCTTGGAGCTGCGGGGGGGAGTGGGGGTAATATGCAATAAAATGCTAATTAATTATTTAAAAATCATACAATGTGATTTTCTGGATTTTTGTTTTAGATTCTGTCTTTCACCGTTGAAGTGATAAAACCTATGATAAAAAGTACAGACCTCTACATGCTTTGTAAGTAGGAAAACCTGCAAAATCGGCAGTGTATCAAATACTACCCACTGTATGATGCTCCTCTCTTTGGTTGTCCTAGACTAGGGCACTGGTTTAAAATGTTTGCTAGTAAGCCTAACTTCCTTTTATGGGCAACAACTAGCCAGCTAATACTGTAACAGCATCTCACAATCTATTTAAAAAAGGGCAGGCTTTTTTATTTTGTGTTAATACTATTAGCAGTATCTATTATTACAAAACTAGAGATCACTTTTCTGTTCCATTCCATTCCTGTTCCTTGATCTTTTGTACAATCAGGGTGATGTAAAGGATCCCCCCCTCTGAGGCAGATGGTTCTGAATGTGGGGTAAGCCAGGGGTGACATTTACAGCATCAGAACCAGGGATAAGGGGACCCATCTTTGAGATCACAAATCAGAGGGCATGTTTTTCAAGCTTTCGATTAAGTATATAGGCTACTCAGTGAGAAGAAAGAGTGGTTCCGCTTCATTTCTTAGATTCCTTCCCTGGTAAAAAACATTTAGCCACTGGCAAACTGAAAGAACATTCTGAAAACACAGATTTGTTGTTGTGGTTGCACGTCTTCTCTTGGCATCCAAGAATACGCACCACATGGCATGTCTTATTTTTTTTCCGTCATGACTTGTCTGCTATAAAAAGAACCAGCTGGCATGTCTTTTCAACATGACATTTCGAAACATAGACAATTCACACTCCTCATCACTGTGATATTTCTCATTAAAAACTTGATACTAATTGTTATGTTTCCCATACCTTTTGATTCCCATACCTGTTGACAGTGATTGATACCAGTGGGTGTTACAAGGACTGACTGATTATTCCCTCATATTAATGAAGTTCCTTGAAAACTATATGATACTGTAGCAGGTGACAGTGATTAAGACTTTTGATAACAGACTTTCGGGGGGTGTATACAGAATATTTTGAAGGAGGCAGTCTGGCTTGGATAAAAAGGCCCTAAAGCCAAAATTGTGTCTGATTATGTTAATAAACATTCCTTCTCCAGATCTTTGTGGTGCTACCTACCAGGGGTATCTCTTCCCAAACTGCAGCTCCAAGGCATGGTAGATCTTATTCTGGGTGTCTGCATCTCGGACATGGAGGACATTTTCACCTGAAAATAGGAAATAACATCCTATAAGCATTCATTTGGGAAGGTTGGGGGAAAAAGAGCTACTTGAAACATCAAGGGGAATGGCAACAAAGCCATGCACATACTGGGTCTCCAAAACCTTCGATGAAGAACTAGGAACTAAAGCACCAAACACGGTGGAAGGTATCCTGTGCAAACCCTAGCAAGGCTCCCAGAGGTCTTGACATGTGGCTTCCCAATAACTGTTCGCCCAATGGCAATGGTCAATAACAGTTGCCCCACCTCTGTACACATACAATAATTGCACATACATTTCGCCATATGGGTCATGAACTTCCCAGCAAACATTGCTGGCTGTTAAAACGTTTCAAATGCACGATTCAAATGTGTTATCAGGCAAGATCTTTGTGTCCACCATCCCGATGATCTCTGGAGACCCATCAGACATCTCCCATGACAGCGGACCCCTAATATCCATTCCAAACCGCACCCCATTTCCAGAGCGCTTACCAGCGCCGCTACACAGGTGACACCACGGGAGGAAATGGTCATGGAAAGTAGTGGAGCGTCTCACCGGTCTCTCTGCCGGTCTGTCGGGAGCCCAGGTTGATGACGGGTGTGCCGAATGCCCCGGCCTCTCTGACGCCGCAGCTGCTGTTGCCGATCATGGCGCCGGCGTGACACACCAGCTGGATGAACTGCTCGAACGGCACGTGCTTCACCGCCCGGAAGTTGGGGTGCTGCTCCACGCCCTTCTTCCTCATCACGCGCACCATCTCTTTACTTCCTGTTGGGGGCCGTCACGGTTCAGAGCGGTGTGTTCAACTGAATCCATTACAGCATGTACCAATCGCTGGAAAACTTTACTGTCCTACGTTTTCTTACTCTTTACGTTTTATTTTAAGTCAGGAGCAATTCCCCACACATTAGACATTTCGTGATTGAGTCTCTACTCCTTCGTAACACAGAGATAGCTTTTTACAGAGCCCTACTGTAAAGAAAAAAACTAAAAGCTATCACTGTCCAATCTCCAGTAACAATCTCACCAGTCATCCACAAGCCAACAGATTTGTTTAATATTCATACTGAGAGCCAGGAGCAAGAGGTCAGGGGTCACCAACCTGCGTCAATGTTGGGGAAGAGGATGAGTGTCCTCTTGTTGAATGAGATGAGCGCGTCCAGCATCAGCTCGTAGATCTTGATGGAGTTCTTGATGTCCGTGGTGACCGGATGCTGCAGGGCCACGATGTAATCGTGCTCCTTCACGTGGTCACCTTTGGGACAACATTTCCAACACTATCAGCATTCTAGCGTTACCCAAGTACATTCTGAATAGGGGCAGGTCAATGTTAGTTCAGTGAAGGTACAAGACAAACAGAAATTTGGCCACTTCAGCTACCGCCTCCCTATGACATCACTGATATCCACGCCTTGATTTGGAAAAATGCACAGGTAGCTGATCACAAGCCCGTAGATCAGGCAAAAAAATAAAGAGCATGGCGCTAGCAACACAAATGATTATGGGTTTACTACCGAGCCAGTTCTTGATGATGTCCATGTAGTCGTCCCGGTAATGGGCCGCCAGCAGCTTGTCGTAGGAGGGGCAGCCGGCCAATAGGATGCGAGCGTGGTCCTCGCACATGGCGATGAGATGCTGCTCGGCGCTGCGAGTGCAGCAAGCGTGGTAGTGGGCCAGCTTAGAGATGGCGTGGCGGATCGAGTCGTCAATGGTGCCGCTCACCTGGGGCAGGACAGATGGAAGGACGAGACGTCAGGATCAAAGTCAATTACATGACAACAGACTAACACCTTCATTTAAATCGTGTGAAGAAAACCCATGTGTTTGTTTAGGGATTGTTTCTAAACATTAAGGTTCAGGCACACAAGAGCACAGACCTTAATATTTCACGTGCTGTAATTCCCAGCGGACGGTAACGTGAACCCAACTAAAATGTATTATGAGGTCACAACCAGCTGGAGGAGAATATCAATATTTGATTGTGCTCCCAACGTCAATGTTCCCTAATTACAGATCTGACATCACTTCCTGTGGACCCTTACCTCTCCTCCCTCCAGGTGCAGGATGCGGATGTTCATCAGGGCGGCGGCCGTCGCCAGGGCGAGCGCGTCGAAGCGGTCGCCGTGGACTACCAGGACGTCGGGGCGGAGGCGGTGGAGGACGTCCGGCAGCTTGACAAGAGCCAGACCCACCGACTCCACCATGGCCGCCTCGTCCTCACCGCGCACAATGGTGTGCAGCTTGGAGCCTATGTCGAAGTCGTCCTGCTCGATCATCCGGAACGTGTTGCTGCGTAGGCCAAAGGTGAACAAGAGAAACCAGATGCTTTAGACTTGGTGTATTGCAAAACATCAATTCCTGTCATCCTCTTGGAAAGCAAAAGTGCCAACCCCTGACCTAAACCTATCTCCGCCTACGTCTGTGCCTTTCCCTTGCTTAAGATCAGATCACAGGAATGTCCGCGCAAATGTGCTATCGTGCAAAACAAACCATTATTATTATTATTTCACATAACCGCATGGGTTTTCAAATACAACTTGATACTGCCAAAAAACAATACATCAAGAGCACTGTGAAAACAATCGTGTACATCAGCAAAGTAATAATGAAAGTGGAAACTAAGGGCTCTGAAGCAAGAAAGGGTTAAGAGTAAAAGCAATATCATTCCGAGGTTTACATTTGGAAGGCTAACAACTGTGGGGGAAGATTAAGAGGGTGAGTGGGGGTCAGGAGGAAGTGGGATTATCCCGCGTTAATGAGTCGTGAAGTGCAAGCAGTAACAGATGAGAAGGTAGAGTTGGTGGCTAAATAATTCGTCCAGATTCATAGTTCTGCTAATCTGTCATAGGACCAGCGGGGGGGGGGGGAGCAGAGAGAGAGAATGAGAGGATAGCTCCCTGGAGTGCTGGATAGACAGAAAGAGGTCAATGATGAGCTGAATGCACCATCCGCCATGACAGAGATGAAGAGGCTCGTGGGTAAAGACTAGGCGTGCCAAGACATGTCGGCCCATCTCAGTGATGAGGTGGTGGACAGGACGACGGCCTGCACAACGAAGCTGGGGACCAGGGGGGAGTTGAAAGGGAGGGAGTTGAGAGTCTGTGTTGTCCAGCGACAGCGCCAAAACATCACTGCACTAGAGGAGATCTACATGGAGGAATGGGCCAAAATACCAGCAACAGTGTGTGAAAACCTTGTGAAGACTTACAGAAAACGTTTGACCTCTGTCATTGCCAACAAAGGGTATATAACAAAGTATTGAGATTAACTTTTGTTATTGACCAAATGCTTATTTTCCACCATAGTTTACCAATAAATTCATAAAAAACCCTCCAATGTTATTTTCTGGATTTCTTTTCTCATTTTGTCTCTCATAGTTGAAGTGTACCTATGATGAAAATTACAGGCCTCTCTCATCTTTTTAATTGGGAGAACTTGCACAATTGGTGGCTGAATAAATAAAGACTTTTTTGCCCCACAGCTCTAACATCCCATGAACGTAGCATAACAGAGCTACTGTGTTCCATGGAATGTGGGAGTCCGGAATTGCCGTTTCAGTGCTTTCAGAAGGGTGGGGGGGGGTTCCCAGCATTCCCGTACAGGAATGCTGGGAAAAGAACTTGAGCTTCCGGCGGCTGGGTAATACCCAGGCCAGAGAGTTTCGTATGGAACAGAGTTCAGCCCCACATGACCCCTCACTCCTTCAGCAGTGGCTCTGGAACTTTAAGGAAGACCCATGTATACAGATGGTTGAACAGACCCAGAAACAGGTGGAATCTCAGTAGGAGGACCACCGCCTGGCGCTACACCCGGAAGAGCTGACTAGCAGCAGGAGGAGGAAAGTAAGCCAGGGTTCAGACTTCGGTTCTCTAGATCACAGAACAGGCGAGACCTGCATCATGGAGATAATATAAACCCGTGGGTGGAAAAGACAGGTGGGTGTGAAGATACGGTTTACTTGGGTGCAGCTGATGTACTAGCTAAACAGGCTACATTTTACAGGAAGGCATAATTGTAGCCAGGAAATGAAACAAAAGGGGAAATTGCGTTCACATTCCAAGGACTATACACATTTTGTTGTGATACAATCTGAAATTAAAACAGATTCAATTGGGATTATCTCCCAATAATCGACACCACATACATAAGGTGCAAAACACTGTTTTAATGTAAAACAAAAAGTAATTAAAAATAATAATGATTGCCTTGGTTGGATGGTACTTGCCCCCTTGAGTCAATAATTGGTAGCACCCTCTTTAAAGGTAATTACATATCTTGTTTTTACCGGCTTTACCGGCTTTGACAATCTGGTTCTTGCAATTCTTGCCCATTCCCTTCGACAATATTGCTCAACCCCTCAAGTTGGATGGGTAGTGCGCCACAAACAACAAAGGCAGAACGCCTTATAACCCAAATCCGAATAAACATCAGCCACACACACGTCCCCCCCCACCCCGTCACAGGACGCACCCATAATCATCAATGAGGTGCGACCCCAACACCACCACCTCCAGCTCAAACTCGTCCGGCTGGGCCTTGATGCCGAACATGATGGGCGCCAGCTTCGAGTAGTCCGCCCGGTTACACGTCGCCACGCACACTCGAAGCTTTTTCCTGGCTTTGTTGTTCTCCGGCATCTTCTCGGGCTTCTCCCTCGTCCTCTGCATTCTCAGGTAGTAGAGTTCCTGGTGAGGGGAGAGGGACGATTCAGTACAGAGTGGACAATGCCCTTCTCAGAAGGAGCGGTTCGAAAATAATATTGAGGGGCCGTAGTTGATTCACTGCCTAGTCCTGTCCTGTGTTCTACAGGTCAGAGAGAAAAAACGTATTCATCAGTAACGGGTTCATAATAATGTATTGAAGCATAAAGAGTCAAAGCGTGAGATGCACATTGCTGGGAGAAGAACATGCACCACTCCGCCTAACGCATTAGCATTGCGCAGATATTTGAGGTTGCTGCTGCAACCGCAGCTCTATGTACCGAGTGCAAAGCAAATTCTCTAGCTTATCGCTAGTTTGGTAAACACTGGGCTACTGGAATCCTGCGTAACATTGGCTCCTCTTCTGCGCTCGTGTGGTTAAAGTGATTAAAATGGCCACAATAACATAAATGTTCGGATATATTAAAATTGGCATTGACTGATTTCATAGTACACTCCTCCTATATGAACTGCAACAACTCGGAGGCTGTATTCACAATGTTTCTCAGGGTGAGAGCACAGATCAAGAAACAGAACCTTCTGTGCACTCCTAAGCAAAAAGGCAACACTGATCCAAGCTTAGCATTCCTACAAACTCTGATATTAAAATGGGTCGGGTGTTGGGCTGTGCTTGACCATAATGTGTTGTGCTTCAACACTGTGTAGCTTTCTTCTTGGGGTTTAAGGCTGGGTGTTCTGTAAAAGCTCTATGTGACAACTGCTGATGTAAAAAAGGCTTTATAAATACATTTGATTGATTGATAGATTGACCGACCAGAAGAACAGTAACATCCAGTCATATCTCCATGCAGAACAATACTCACATGAGTTCTCCTGTTATGCAGGCGCTGTTGCATGAAAACAAAAGAAAAAAATAAGTAATAAAACTAATCACAAAGATTTAACAAATACTAGTTTAATATGAGATGAGATGAGTTTAATATCTCAATATTGGTTCGATTATGGAATGACAGGAGAGTTTCTTGGTTGGGACGACTCTGAACCCAGCGCAACTGCTTGTTGGCATGCTGAATGCCCGCACAACTGTAGAGGATTTCTATTACTATAAATATTACACAATCTTTATGCAGGTAAATGATTCAGTAGTACAAAAACAAAGACTCTGTCCTCTGATCCGCACAGTGGAGGCTAGTCAAGAATGATCAAACACTAGAAATCACATTCAGAATCACGTTCCAGGTTTTCTGTTAATTCATTTAGTTGAGATGCAAATATGTAGGCATGCCATGAAATGGTTTCATAGCCTCAAAACACACAGTCACCCTTTAAAAAAACTGACTGGATGATTAGCTGTGATGAGTAATAATTGACTAGGGGTGCCCTTAGCACACCTGTGTCAATGCTCAGGCAGATGAACTGTTGAGACTCCATAAGGACGTTCTGCCAAAGAACACAACTGTAAAGGTCAGGCTACACGCTGCACTAACCACAGGCTAATATTGACCGAAGCCTTCACAAATAACCAAGCCCCAAATACCCGGCAGAGGCTTCATTTTTTTTTTACAATGAATAAATCAAATATAAAATAAACACTTCACTAGTGTCATCAACTCTGAGGTTTTAACTTTGAATCCGATGAGCAAGGATAACAAAATATAAGCAATTTCATGTGGGGTGATAAGTAGGTTTGGTCTCCCAGACCCAGGTGAAGATTCCTGTACGCAATTGGCCTAGTTAATGCATTTGCCTGCAACCAAAGAACATGGTAGGCTGGGCCAGTGGTTCTCAAGCCTCTCTTCGACAAACCCCAACCCTGTATGATATTGTTCCAGAGTAGGCGAACCCGATTCAACTCGTCAGCTATTCATTATGCCTTTGACCGGGTGAACCAGATAAGCCAGGCTGGTTCAGGGCGACAACAAAATCCTGACAATGATGGAAACTAAAAACACGTGATTTGTGACATGACGCCTTCAATGAACAACCCACATTCCCAAAACCACATTAGAAGAGAGACCCACGGTTTTCTGAACAGACACTGGGCCATTATTAACGCAGTACAAACTGTCACACAGATAAAGCACAATAAACTGTATTTAAATACGTGATCACAAGATATTTCATTTAGCTAGTTGACAAAGAGCAAATTAGGCACCGACAGTCTATGAATTCATTAAAGCGATCTGCCCATTCCTTCATGTCGTCTGCCCTTCCCATTTTCACGTTTTACATGTTAGTTGTCCAGAGCTTCTGCCCAGGTCCGTCGCACACACATTCGGATGTCTGACCAGACGGGCTAAAAACACCACGTCTAACACATGCTCCCCCCCCCCCGCGACGCATTTGGTTTCCGCCTTCCTTTGATACAAACTGACCTTGTTTCCAATGGAGCATCACAAGACGGTGTCTGCTGCCTCCTCCGAGTGGTGGGGGAGGGAGGCAGTAGCCTGTCAGTAGTAAAAGGCAGAGAGAATAAAAGCCAGCTTGACTCACATGAGGGTTTCTGCCTGTAGGCCCTGGATGCATTGTCAGCCCACTATGTTATCCTCTCCTCAGTTTCTTCTACAGCTCCCTCTCCTCTGTTCCTTCCTCCCGAGACTTTCGGATAATTTACAAGGCTCCCTGCGCAAGGCCAGCTGGTCCACCTCCTAGCCAACAAAGCAACAGCAGCCGGGCAGCCGGAGAAAGTACAGAGGGGAGGAAGCAAAGGCGGGTCTTGCCCGGCACATCTGATTCAGAGAGCTCTGATTGGTTGCTGGGCAAGAAGGAATGCTCGAAACTTCCTGAATATGAGCAGAGCCTGATGAGATCACGGATTCAGACTATAATACTAAAGAAGAAACATTCTTATCCAGTCACACAATCTCTTCACTAGACTGAAAAATGAATTGAAAATATACATAATTCATTCTCAAATTATATTTATTTACAGATGTTTTGTTTACAAAAACATTGAAGAAGATGCAAGTTTGAAAAGTCCCTCAGCTTGATTTTATATTTACAATATCTATATTATCGGTTATATTACATATATTGTCATTTGATGTGATTATTAGTTTTATTTATAGTTCTTTTTTTTTTTTTTTAGGAGTGGGGTAGCCTCACTCATGTTGTTCAACCTTTTTATCTCTTTTTTTAATTGAAGAGAGTACAGTGAGGAAGGACTAAGAAAAGGGCAGGGTTAATGAAATTGCACTGACTCTGTATGCTTGGGTCAGCCACTTTAACCAATAGACACCGCAGGCCACATAACAACTGTATTACATCATGCTTTCTCACTGAACGCAGCCAGACAGTACTTTTACTCATGTCTAATACGACCGCATTTCAGTGAATCTGACCACAGAATATTTGTAGTCCATTTACAAAACAAAACTACAAAACAAACCAGGGTTTATAAGCCAATCCAGTCATTAACAGACCCCTTTCTATGTTTGTAAATTGGTTTCATAAGGGCTGTTTATGCCACACTAACAGACCGATAAGCACAAGCAGGAATAAAAAATTTTTGCATGACTTTTAAACAACTAGTGGATTGTAATAAAATGTTAAGACTTGAATGAATGTCCTGCTTATTATAATGTTCACATCACCTATAAACAGCTGAATTACACTTAGAAAAAAAATTACCAACATGTCTCTGGCTAGCTTTTGGAAAATGACTGTTAGCATTCTAGTGAGCAATTCTTGCATCCGTTGTAAGTATTTTGCAAACATGAAAACCAAATATAATCTCAGTGACTGCCATTGTATGCTTTTTACTGCTCCAGGCAAGTGCCGACTTATATACCTTCAAGCAGTCAGGTTCCGAGAACAGCACATTTGCTGTAGTCAGCCAAAAAACGTAGTAGCAGGCTAGAAACCCCTTCATACATAACATGCACACACAGACATGTATAATGATTCCGCACACACAAACATACACAGAAACTGCTACCGTTACTTCATATGATCCATTCGTTGCTATAAACTCATGAACCTAAATTACTTCACACCCAATCCAGATCAAATTGCTACAGGTACTTCCTGTAAATAGCCACATTATCTTTTTATAGTGTTGTTTTTATTTATATTGCATTGCCTGATTGTTATTTGTGTCACTGTGTTGTCTACCTTGATATTTGTATTGACTAGTATCTGCGTGGGTAGAAACAGGCTCGCAAATACGTTTCTTGTTAACAAGCACGAGGCCAATAACATTTTGGCTTAGCTACTCTTGCCTGGGCAGGTTTATCAAAACACATTTACGAATCAAGCAAAACATTGAACAGAACAGGCAATGATTGGTCTGTTCTAGTTATTATAGGGTGGTTCAGTGTAGCCAAGCCTCTGCCTTCGGGGCACTTACGCTACTACAGCATGGGTTCGAATCCCGCTTACTGCTCTTTCTGTAAAAACTTTTAATCTCTCCACTTTCCTGTGCAATTAAGCATGAGTGGCCAATCATCAGGCAAGCAGAAAAGACTGCCTCCTCGCTTGATAACCATCCCTCAGTCACCGTGTAATTACCCTTAATAATAACAATGATAACAGGTTTCTAGGTCTGACGTATGCCACGATTTAGCATGGGTTAGGCCACTGGTTGTGGGTTGATACGCCTGAATAGATTTAGCCAATACAGATGACGGCTCTGAGCATACCGTCTCACCTGCGCATCTCACGTCCAAAAGAAGGAGAAAAATACAGTCCACACCAAGTGAAAGTTGCTAGGAGATATTCTTAATTTCACCTCACGTTGCAACAGAAGAATTCCACGAACGTCCGATATTCATTCTTTTCCAAAGAATATATAAAAAATACATTTAAATTTCTTTGGATGAACTACTACATGCAACGACACGAAAAAAATCAGCCATGTGTGTAGGCCTATTTTCTAATGAAAACATGCCACGTCACACATATGTGTTAGTTGTTTTGTAGAGAACGTCTATATAATCATTGTAGGCAGTAACATTTATTTATTGTCCCAGCATACTAACATAGTGTTTTTCATTCCAAACCTATTCCTGGGGGGCCACGCTGGTGAAGATTTTCATACCAACCCCTGATGGAACAAACCTGGGCCTGGATTCCCAAACGTGTCTTTGAGGCTAAGTTCCTGATTAGGAAAATTACAGGGAAACAGCAACAGGTCAAAGAAATAGCTTTTGTGGCATTTTCACCATTGAATACAAGAACATGTTTTTATAATGAAAACATGCCACATCACACTAATTTACTCTGTCAGTTATCTTCTGCCAAGATTGCAATCTGGCCTTTGGGGAGATGTGTTAGTTGTTTTGTAGAGAACATCTACATAATCACTGTAGGCAGTAATTTTTTATAACCACCTATGACTGCCAAAGGTAAAGCACGATAAAGCAATACAACCGTCTCTTGACATAATATTAAATAGCTGTATCCACTGCAAACATTGTAAATCTTAGTCATAAAAACAACCGTCAAAACAACAGTTGCTGTCCAACTCCTCCATGACGTATTGACGGCCATTTGAACGGCGTCATTCTATGGTGTTCCTGTTTGCTAAACACTTAAAGTCTGCACCCTAGGCCTTTTGTGCGGGCATGCCATTGTAACGCTGAAACATCTGCCCGGGAGATGTTTTTTCCTCCGCCCTTCGCCTCAACGGGATTTCAATTTGTTTTGAGGGACGGGCGGAATGGGCCGGCAACTGTATACTTTGGACGTGGAGCCATTTCCCTGCTGTTCTCTAGTGAGAACATTGTAAAACTGTGATCACCTTACCCCTAGCCTACCACAGAACCCAGTTACACATGACCGAGTTGATGTTGCCACCAAGTCACTGATTACATCTGATCAGGATGTACAGGGCACACCTCTGTTTTCTTTAAGTCTTGACATTTTGGACGTTTTCAAACCGTCTAATGCCAGATAACTCTGCCAGAGCAATACACTGGATTTCAAGGAAGGGAACATTATGTGCTGTTCATTGTTTATTTGTATGTACTATATGTCTGCCGCAACAGGTAGACCTGGCTGTCGACAGAAGACAGACTACATGCTCACTGCCTACAAAGTTAGGTTGAAACAGAGCTGCACATTCTAACCTTCTGCTGAATGTATGGCCACATGAGAGACACATATTTCCCTAAGATCATATAGATCCACAAATCAAATAAACTCCTGTATTTTGTTATATATACACACACATATACACATTATATGTGGATCCCCTTCAAATGAGCAAATTCAGTTACTTCAGCCAGACCCATTGTTGACAGGTGAATAAAATCAAACACACAACCACGCCATCTCCATAGACAAATATTGGCAGTAGAATGGCCCGTGCTAAAGTTTTCAGTGACTTTCTACGTGGCACACACATGGTATGCCTCCTTTCCAATTATTCAGTCTGTCAGATTTCTGCCCTGCCCTGCTAGAGCTACAGCAACCCTTTCAAATGTGAGTGGTGTTATTGGCAAGTGGAAGCCATCACTGTAGCAACAACCTTTCCCGTTTCGTCATGCCCCCATGTTCAAAGCTAGGTCCATACAGAAATGGTTTGGCGAGATTGTTGGGGGGAAAAACCTGACTGGCCTCAACATAGCCCTGATCTCCACCCCAACAAACACCACTGGGCTGAATTAGAAACACCAACCGCAAGCCAGGCCTAATTGCCCATCATCACCGCCCAACCTCTGTTTTTGTGGCTGAATGGAAGCAAATCCCTGCAGCAATGTTCCAACAAACAGTGAAAAAGAGGGACTAACTCCATTTTTAATGGCCATGATTTTGGAAGGAAAGGTTCGATGAGCATGTTCGATGAGCATTCATTTCTATAGTTTAAGAAACAAACCCACAACTCTGGTGTTGCATGCATCATGATCTACCAATCTACATGGAAAGAAAAGAATTACATACTAATGTTAATATGTTTATGCTATTGCGGATAAACGTAGGTATAATATATATTCATACATACATATCATATTTTCCTTTTCATGATTATGACACATAATCCTAGAATATATATATATGAAGGGCTGTGTAGATTAATTGAGAACTCAATTTGATTACATAAAATGCTAGATTAGAATTTACTACATCAAGACTTCTATTTATAGTGTTAGTGAAGCCAGATTGAGGACAATCCTGAAAAATATTCCAATGTTTAGAAGTATTTCACAAATAAAAAGTGCCAACCTGTTTCTCTGTCACTACTGCGAAAGTACTTCCATTTTGATACTGAAAAAGAACCATCATCGCATCCACGCTCCAACAGTGAATAATTTTTCAAACTAAGGAGCAATATTCTTAGCTAAATATCGGGTCAGTACAATTTTAATGACCAAATTCGCTTCATATTGTATAAGGAGCATTTTTTTGTAGCCTAGTGAAAATCAATACCTTACATAAAGCAAAGTCATTCCAGCCAAATGTGAACTGAGTGTATATTTAGGTCACAATGAATCAGGTTTTTCTTCGCATCATAGTAAATCAAGTTAGATTGTTGTAATAATATGGTTTACTTTTCCAGCAAATCACAGTATCAAAAAAATAGATGTTTTGATACAAAGTGTATGTCAGCAGTTTTAAGTTGCTAAGGATATGGCCTATATATGTTTTATGAAGCAGAATCGTGAGAATAACCAGTATAATACTTAATTATCAAAAACACATTATAAACCAGACGGTTCAAATCCTAAATGCTGCTTGGCTGATAACCATGGTATGACACAATATACCTTGGAAATTACATTACTTTTTACAGCTCTGATAACGTTGGTAACTGGTTCATTGGAAAGGCATCTCGGAGGTTTGTGCTGTATTGCTAATATACCACGGCCAAGTGTTGTCTCAAGGCACTCCGCCATGCGTCGTACATAAAAACATCTCTTAGCCGTAGTACAATGGCCATATACCACACCCCCTTGTGCTGTATTGCTTATATTAACCACAGGTTGGACAAAAATATATGTTTTACTGTAAATGCACTGATAACCTGACTAAAATACCATTATTGCCCCTCAGGTTTTTGTTGTAAGCAGCAGGGGCTTTAGCCCAGGATGTTTTGTGGTCAGCCCTGAGTGTTTTGTGGTCAGCCCTGAGTGTTTTGTGGTCTGCCCTGAGTGTTTTGCGGTCATTACTGCTTTGTTGACATTAGCCAACACACATACGATATGCGTAGGACATGAATCAACATTCTATTTGATTTACAACTAGGGTACAGACCTAACAAAAATGAGTTTAAAATAACGTTAGTGTGCCTACAAGGATAAGGTAGCTAGCAAACCATTTTGTTACTACAATACGTAGTTGACAAACTTGGCACACGCTTCCTTTATACAGCCCATATAAAAGTGAGTCGATGGAGCTACGGAAGTACTGTAACCATCGCGTTGCAATGCTACAATAGCTGATGTCTTACATACAAACATCACCTGTGTCAATGATGATGATGATGATGTAGTCGAGTCCAGGCTCCAGCCAAGTGACGACGTGGCCCCTTTCTTTATATTGCCAGCAAATTGTTAGTGGGTAACGTTAGCTTGTTACTAACAATGTTAGTAAACGCTAATCAGTTACTATTTGATCAAACAATAATGTCAAACGATTTGTAATCTAGTAGTAACAGGTAGCTCAGCCGGCTATAACAAAACCACCCCTAGCTTAGCTAGTAGCAAACAAGAAAGCTAATGTTGGCTAGCTGCCTATTCGTCGAAATTGTTGTTTGTTCAAGCGTATCTCTCACATTACGTTAGGTACACAGTTAGTACCGATACTATAGCACTGTTGTTTGTAGGGAGACTATAGCACTGTTTACTAACTTCCTAGCTTACTAGCCACTGGTACTTTTTGCTGCTAAGTCCGAGATAGTATAGAACTTGAAGAAAAAAAATAGAGATATAACGCTCCCGCCCAGCAAACAGTCAACCAATCGTATTGGGGTTTTCACGAAATGTCAAAATAGAGCGAGTGTGTGAGTTGAGAAAATGCACATCTTCAAAAGTACGAAATGACATGGTTAAACACATTTCGATGTTACAAATAACTATTTACATATACCAGATCTCAGAGGATATTAATTATTTTTTTATATTAATTTTTTAAGTTAAATGAAAGTTTCAAATAATGCATGAACTCAATTTGGACCACTTACATTTATGGATAAAGTATTTTCCAAAAATTATAAACATTTTCATAATTTTGTTCAAGTCATAATTATCAAATAAAAGTAGAAAATCTTTACTGTGAAGTTTGACCTTAGTACCAGTAATCAAAAAGAATAAAAAATCTACAACAATCCAGAACCACTTAATATACAACCATAAAAATCAATGACTAATAGTTTGTCTTTCATTTTTACAAAAAACAAATTTTTCATCAATGTCTTTGACAAACTATGACAACCTCGTTTACAGGGTAAAACAAAATGTACAATCTTAAATGATGGTATAAAACACTTAATTACATTCATTTGGATACCGTGTGTGGATTGTTTTTGGTGCATTTTAAGAGCAGTAACCTTAAATTACTAGTTAGCCCAGATTTGCTCAATGAAAAATATTTTAGGTGGGAAAATTGTCAAAATATGATCATCCACGGAAAACCACGACATTTTGCACGACCCCCCTGTTAATTTGTTTGTTTAGAACGCCGTAACGAAAGCTAGTCTTCCTGAGGTCCGAAACGGGAATCATACATGGAATTTTATAGAATTATATACATTCGGACGACACTTTACGTACAAAGATACAAAATCAAAAGAACAAACAAAACAAGATCAGCAAGCAAACTTAGTCATCCACTGTTTGTTCAGTCATTACATTTCAAGTACAAAGATAAAAAATCAAAAGAACAAACAAAACAAGATCAGCAAGCAAAATTAGTCGTCCACTGTTTGTTCATTCATTACATTTTATAAAATATATTTTTTTAAATATTTACTGGTATGGCACTGGTATTTGTTTTAAGGGTGTAATCTGGTAGAGAATTCCACTCTGTAATGGCTTTGTAAATTACAATAGATTTGAGGATATTTGTCCTAGGTCTAGGTGGTAAGAGATATCCTAGACTAGCCTGTCTGGTCCGATGATTATGTTTGCTTCTGATGTACATTATTTGTTCAGAAGAATACTGTGGTGTCTTGTTATTTAGGACATTCCTGAAAAAATCTGAATACTGTATTGTAATCTGTTTACTATAGGAAGCCATGATAGATCTCTGTACATTTGAAAAACATTTGTGCGGATTGAACAATGGAGAGCCAACCTGGCTGGACAGTACTCAAGGTGCGACAGAATGAAAGCCTGGATCACTTGGTTCAGAGAGCTTGACGCTACATACCTAGAACATTTGAGATCATTTATAAATATGGAATATAAAAGAGATCCTCAGCAATTACCCTGAGGCATCCCACACCGAAAGCTACCATTCATGAATACTCTCTATCTTCTCCTGGCCAGGTAACTATCCATCCAGGACAAAGCAGTGACATTAAAACCATAGCATTTTAGTTTTCCAAGCACAAAACAATGATCAATAACATCAAAAGCAGCACTAAAATCCAACATCGCTGCCCCCTCCAGCCTCTTGTCATCCATGCTCTTCATCTAATCATCCAGGCATTGTGCTAATGCTGTACTTGCAGAATGCCCTTCTCTGTGTGCATGCTGGTAGCTCATAATCAGGGGCGTTGGACTGGGGGGAAAAGGGGTACTAAGTATATAGGGCCCTAATGTGAAGAGGGGCCCTCGAAAATGTTTGAATCTTGAATAAAGTGGGGAGGGGCCCTCAGAGACCGTCTATGTACAGGGCCCAGAATTTTGTGCTACATCCATGCTCATAATCAAACCGTTATTTGAAAAATAATCTTGGATTTGAATATATATAATTTTCTTTAATAATTCACTCAGCACTGGGAGAAGACTAATAGGACAACTGTTAGGACCAGTGAAGGTAGATATATTTTCCTAAGGCAGTGGAATGACCTTTGCTTCTTTCCAAATCCGAGTATAAGCCATAAGCCAAACATTTATTAAAGACATGACAGAATGGTGTGGATATATGTTTGGCCGTAATTATGAGTAATTTGCCATCTAGATTGTCCGCACCTGGAAATTTGTAATCAGAGATCACAGAATCCCTTCTACATGGTGGAGGTCAAACATGCACTGCCTTCCTTTCATGATACAGTCTTTTATGGTGGTTTGTGACACTGAGTCATCTTTTACACTCACAGCATTTCTAAGTTTGTCCACTTTGGTTGTAAAGTAGTCATTAAAATAACTGGCAATGTCTCATGGTTAGTAATAGATACAACTTCTGATTCAATGAAAGAGGCAGGCACATTCCTCCCAATAATGTAATTCAAAGTTCTCCACAGCTTTTTTCCATAATAGCATAATTCGTTTTTGAACCTCTAAAATTCTTTTTTTTTTGTGCAAGTTTGGTCACAGCATTTCTTAATCTACAATAGGTTTGTCTGTTTGACTCTCATTCACTACTTGACGTGAGTGGCTTGTCCAAGTACCCATGATGTAGTGTGCTGCTCATTGACAACGAATGGTTTAAGTAAACAATGGTCGTAATGGAATTCCAGTGAGGTTTCCAATCTCCCCGAAATTATTTCTGACAGTCTTTGGGTCGAAAACGTGCTTAATACATACATAACTTGCAAACCTCTCAAGTTGCCTATAATAATAGAGAACACATTGTTAATGTTACTTTAACTAAATAAAAAGCTCCGTTAAAATTGGTAGCTAAATAAAATAGACGTTTTCAACAGTTACATTAACATTTATTTAGACTGCTTTCCCCCCCCCCCTCTTTATCTCATGCAATGGACCTAGTCCTTTATACTTAAGATAGACGGTCGTGTGCAACTATATGTGAAACTTCAATTTGTAGAAATCCCTGTCATTTTCTAGCTGAAAAAAATCTACAAATAAATGACTCAACTTTTTATGTTTATGTGAGAAAACATTCACCTGATATCAGAGAATGACCAATACATCGGATCGCTGATACATCAGGGTTAGATTGGCCTTATCGGCCCAGTTCTACTGGCTTCCCCAACAGTCCCTCTAGCTAGCAAATCCAAGTGCACCCTCTAGTGTGAACTCCGAAGACTTGCTACTGTGCCGCTTCCTCAACCAGCCAATGATTGACCCATTGGTATCTAGCTGTGAAAATAAGCAGCAAGCAATCTACCTCTATTTCTTTGAACTCCAACAGCCACAGAGACTAAAATCAAACAAATATTAGTTTGTTCAATTCACTAGACGTGCCCTGAGCATGCATGCAATATGCAAATTTTCTACCTATGATAACAAATCCTTCTCTTAAATTTCTGTCTGGGACTTTTACAAATAGCAAAATATTTCTTTAAACATCCAATTTTAGGCTAAATTAATATTTTGTTTGTATGCGCATAAACTGTAAGTAAAATCACTATTACACCTCACCCATTCAATTCCAATTTTGAATGTGAGTGGTTTTAATCACATGGGCCACACATTGGTACATTCCCAGTTTTCGGGGACCGTTTGGCAATGTGGGTGGATTGATTTCCTGCCTGTTTGGGCCCTGTCTGGGGCCTCCCCCAGATAGTGTCACCGGACCCCCCTGTCTCAGCCCCACGGTCTTACGCTGCTATATTATTGTGCTAAGGGAGTAGTGTTAGTTCTCCTTCTCCGCTATAAATCCTTGTAGATATAAGGAATGCATTTTCGAAATTTTCCCTGTCACCTGCTGGTTTAAACTTAGGAGGGCATGAGGACCTGGCCCACAACTGAGGAGTACCTGGCTTGAAAGACCCGTTGCTGTCCCTGTCCAGAGTCCTCCTGGTAGTGTAGCAGATAAAGACAATACCTGACGATTTCAGCTGCCACTGTGCTGACACCTCCCCCTCCCCAGTGTTGTCCCTGTCCTTGTCCATCTGGTCATGCTGGACTAAGTTTAAATAGACTCTGGACTCAGCCCACATGCATTTATTAATTATTACAATTTGTACTCTTAATATGTTCACCCGGCACAGACAGAAGAGGACCGGTCACCCCTCTGAGCCTGGATCCTCTCAAGGTTTTTTCCTAAATTTCAGACTTCTTAGGGAGTTTTTCCTAGCCACTGAAATTCAACACTACTGTTGTTTGCTCCTTGGGGTTTAAGGCCAGGTGTTTTGTAAAAGCACTTTGTGACAACTGCTGATGTAGAAAGGGCTTTATAAATACATTTGATTGATTGATTGATGGATTTGTGGCTTGACAGGCCCACTTTTAACAACCAATGGCCAAAAATCACAGACTGCATCTTTAACCAGATTGCTTAGCTGACCAGCTAAATGTGATGCTAGCATATCAGAGATAACTAAATTGCCAGCTACCTGGTAATCATTTTGAAGAAGCATCATTTAGGCAACAAGCTATTTGATTTATTGTAGCTATCTATTTACTAGGGTCTGCTTATCTGACCAGCCACAACTGTGGTTAAAAATTGACAATTGATATTCTGATAAAAAAACTGTTGTAATATAGAAAAAAGAAAAGGTTTTAAAATGCCTCAATAAAGTTTGACAAAAGCTGTATTCCCCAAGAAAGCTGCTATGTATTTGTTCGTGTTTTCACAATGAGCAGTCGGCCGACCAGAATGTGCACCCTTCCACCTTTTGTTTTTACTTGCACCCCAAGTTGGTACATATTGAGCAGAGCCAAATATTTCAGTAGTCACAGTTTGCACATCTGTTAATGTTATAATTCTTGTAATTCACTTGTTTTCCAAGTGGCTACGAATCCCTTTAAGATTGTGAAATCAGCATCAACAGTTCAGCTATCTCTACACACAGTACAAAGCGGTGATCCTCTGCCTACACAACCACCCTCCTTGACAGCATTCTAATTATATGAGCTAAGTAAAAGGCCCAAATTCAATAGCTCTGTTTCATTTCGTTTTAGCTGTGGATTGAGTGATGACACATGACAACACGTGATCCATTGTGGTGATATATGGGCATTCAGAATCTTTTTCCATGAGAAATCGGCTTATTGTACCAAATAATCGTCTCACCCCAACACCTTTTCTTTCGCACCCAAGCACCAGCCGGTACATTGCAACATGGGTGCCTGTAATACATTTCACAATGTATTACAGGAAGTGGATGGTTTAACTGAGCACAAACACTAAAGAAACAATGTTAGTTAAATGTATAAAACCTGCCTCAACAGATGTATTAAATATTGTTAAATTATGTCATGAAAGTATCGTTATACAGCTTTGTCGCTATACCTACTTCAGGCAGTCCCTTGGCCTTGTTGCTGCGCTGGTGATTATAGCTATACAACAATGGTATAAACATGTTTGGGAATTATAGCAAACTATAATTCCATGGAGACTTGTTACAATCAGGACCTTTTAACAATCAGACTTGTTACAATCAGGACCTTATTACAATCAGACTTGTTACAATCAGGACCTTTTAACCATCAGACTTGTTACAATCAGGACCTTATTACAATCAGACTTGTTACAATCAGGACCTTTCAACAATCAGACTTGTTACAATCAGGACCTTATTACAATCAGACTTGTTACAATCAGGACCTTATTACAATCTGGACACAAATTAGTTGAAGAACATAATGATACATATTTTACAATTAAGTAAGTTTTCCAAATTAAAAAAATATGAAGAGATGTGCAAGATATCGTTAGCCTGGAATGATGACAGAGCAAGTAAAAAAGTTTAATGCATGGTATTATGAAAGATGAAATGTAATCTCTGGGTTATAACCACATCATTTCTTATCGTTGATAATATAGATGTTGTGACAAATACCAGCCAGAATTTTTTACCTAGATGAAATATCGGAGTTCATATGGCCTAAACCCTTGAATCTTTAATAAAATACCATTCAAGAAGAGCTGGACGAAGCCTGGTAGTGTTTCTACCACTTTAACGTCAACACCTTGAAAGGATATATTGTTTAAATGCGGAAAAAACTAATATGTGGGGCAAGAATGAAATGTGGCCCACTGCTCTGGATTTTCTCAGTTTGAAAAGAAAGAAATCATTATCTGGACCCTGATGTCTTGTGGTGACTCCTGGATCCCCATCTTCGCATTAACATCCCATTCTCACCTGGTGTCCCCAGGCATATAGGGGCCGCATTCAGGAATGTTCATTAAAAGCAGGAAGATATCAAAGGCGTTGGTTAAATTTAAGACACAGCAAAAAGGGAAACAGGTAACATGGGTTACAGTGGCTCTCACTATTATTCTATTATTCTTCTTGGCTATTTGACTGTGTGATGTCACACATTAAAACAATGAGATGTTGTCACACAAACAAAAGGCATTTGAGTCTTTGCCAGTGGTCGACACAAAAATGTCAGTAAAAATATGAAAGAAAATGTTTCTGTCTTATATTATCAGACCTCACAGATCATCTGCAAAAAAAGAAAAAAAGAAGAAAAAATGAGCACACCAAAATGTCGTACTTTTCACATAATTTATGCATGGGTGTTAAACAGGGCTGCTTCTGTTCATCACTCTCAAGAGACTCCCTGTTGTAGCTTGGACGCTTGCAATTTCATTTGGCCGGGAATGCTCTCTCCTCTCAAGGTCTTTTATCTCTGGTAGCTTCCACTCCAGAGGAAGGCAACCTAATGTACCAGGCACAAAAAAAGGCAGAATTGTATTATGTTTGTATTTCTGGTGGAAAGGATGCCAGGTTAAAGATACAATATCCCCAATTAAAACATTCAGATTCTTCCGACGCCACTAAGAGCGCATGCAAGGTTAAAGCTACAGTAAATGCCAGTGAGATTGTATCTCAACAAGCTACTATCTACCACCAAATCTTTCATAGAGCATAATGAGGTTGGTGAGGTATTTTGTTCCCCTAAGCGTAATTTTTAAAACTGATGTAGATATTCAACAAAATGTCTGAACAACTCTTGCACAATGCTTATATTTACACGAAGAACCTGCGTCCATTTCTACTTTAAGATGATTACAGATTTAATACTTGCATAGTCTACAAATAAAGCAATTCATTATATATATATATATATATATATATATATAATTTAAAAATACAGGTATTTCTCAAGTGCTCTCTAAAGGACTTACAGTATATGTGTGTGTGTGTGTGTGTTCAATCTCCAACCCACTCTTGAAACGCTGCTTCATGTGCACTCTCCGTATTCTCTGGACCTCCCTTTGCCATCAGCCACTTCACTGAGCACATCTCGCAGCCCCCATCCTAAGCTCAACCCAACAGCAGCAGTGCGGCTCGCTATTTTATAACTGTGCTGCATTGCAGGGCTATTTCCACAAATGAGGGCCGGATTGCATAAGAGCTGACTGGTGTTTAAGCCTTGAGAGCTGCAGAGAGAGCGAGGTAGGGGGTGACGGAGGGGGCCGGGGTTGTGTGACGCAGTAGGACGTGCGTGGAGACCGGAATGCAGTCAGTCCTTTTTTCTTCGAAGCCCCCCCCCCGCCCCCCCCACCCCCTCCATTCCAACCCCCACCCACCAGCACCACCACTCCAGCTCCAGACATCATCAAAGAACAGAGCTACCCCGGGGACATGACCAGGGGAGCGCGAACAAAAGCCTGTCACACTACCGCAATGGGCTCCTCGGAACAGACTTTGTGTTCAACTGGCACCGGATTTCATGCGTTTTATTCTCCTTCTTTTTTATTAATTTTTTAACAGATTAACAGCACAATGAGCATTTTTTTAGGACACTTTGTTCAATAGCCGTTAGGTAAACAAAGCGGACGACAAATCCCCAGGTTAACTCTCTTAGCCGTGGAGTTTGTACAGAATCTGGCTCGCTACAGTATAAAGACCACCCCCATGTAAACCTTAAAATTAGACATTGTCTTCACTGGCCTGCCTGTTGAGCACAACAAAACCTTGCTACGCTTACATTGTCCAAGAGGGGCAGGTAATAATGAGTTTCCCTCTCTTATCAAGCTCCACTCCTTATGGGTTCCCCCATGAAGCTGGGTTTCCTCTCTACGGCCCCCCCCATCCATTCGACCCCCCACCACCGCCATTAAACAACCCAACCAAGAGAGAATATCCTTCTTTCAACTTAAGTTTGCTTATGGGGCAAATTCGTATTACATCGGTCTTTGCGTGACCTATGAGGACACAAATAAAGAAACATGCATTGACAATATACATTCAGATTTTTCTCTTCTCTGCTCGTGTTCCTCCTCTGAGACACTGTGTGGAGCAGCAAGGAGTCTGTGGTTTGGATTTGTATTATGTTTCAACTGCAGGTTGACTAATGGGCACGATCATTTGGACAGTGTTTGCTGACAGCAACATTTCAGGTGAAGCCTATCAAATTCACCCACTGAAAGGTAGTTTATGAATGTCTCAAAATGTATTTATGATGTAATCACAGGTGGAGCAAGCTGTTTGAACATCCAAGATGATTTTGTGGACTAACACTTCAGGCATACGCCTCACTCCATCCACCCACCCCCACATTTTAAAGGATTGCTCGTGTCGGATTCATGTGCAGTTCTCAGATATGGCCAGAGGGGGCCGCTAGAGTTAAAACAGCAGAAAGACTGTATTTCATAATCTCTGCAATGCTAGTGAAGGTTTCTCAAGGGCAACCCATCATATCTGCAAAGTCACACACACACATACACGCACACACAGTCAATGTTGGTCGTATGTATATGGGACCACACAAAGAATGTAAATGAATGTATTGTTTATAAGCTGCCTATGCTTTCCCCCAATTTATTATTTAAAATTATTTAAATTCTCAAAGGGCAGGAACAAAATTAAATATTTTTCTAAGATTATGATTCATCCGGTCACTCACTGTGTTCTCACTCGCCTTTGAAAACTGTGAAATATTCATGACCCCTTGAAAGTGTTTGTAAATGTATTCATGGACCTACACAGCGCTTGAAAGCCCAGCATCAGAAATGTGTGTTCATTCTTGTGTGCAACTGTGTGCATGTGTTTTGTGTGTGTTTGGGTGTCTATATGTGCGTGCGTGTGTCTATATGGGGGTCTGTGTGTGTCAAAGCTTGATAATGTGTGATTGTCCAAAACCAACACACAACAGCCTGCTGGGGTAACCAAGTCAGGCATGAAACAAAAGCAAACACACCTCTGCTCAAAATTACAGTGGGATTGCAACCAGTTTGAGAGTCTGCTTTAGCAACTACACAAATCCTATTCAACCACTGAATGTCATACACACATTTTTCCCTGGACATGGTAGTTTTGGAAAAATAAATTATGATCCAATATCCTTTCATATGGAAGTCACGTTCAGTTGCATTCCTTTCGGTCATTGCGAGTTACGCACAAAACAACTATTACAAAATAAAAGCTCACTGTCCTACAAGGACACAGACAGTGAACACATTCCTTAATGAGCAGTGAACAGGATGGCAAACATTCCCTCTGCTACTGATATCCAGAGAGGGTTAGGAGGCTGACATGTTTGCCAGCCTCTGCCTAAATGGTCTGACTGTCTGTTTGCACTTTCTGCTTGTCACTCTCTGCTTGCGTGCCTGTCTTTCTGCCCTGTTTGCTCTACCCGCCTGTCACTCCTTGCACGGCTTGGCCTGCCTGCCTGTATATCTATCTGCCTGTATATCTATTTGTCTGTATTTTCTGGTCTGTCATTCTGCCTCTCGCTGCCTGCTTTCCATTAAGGCCCCCCCTGAACAGCCCCCGGCCAAAGCCTGTAAATAGCGCTGGGTCAGCACAGGGTGAGTGGGTCCATAAAACAAAGTCGGAAGGCATGGCCGGGCCTCATAAAATGACTAACCGTCAACCGCGTGGTATTGACCAACAGCTTTTAATCAATACAACGTCTGTACCATGCCTCCCAGTCAGACCCATGTCTTTCTGAAGAGTCAGCGATTCTAGACGCACATTATTCAATACTCATCGTGGGGGGAGACGAAGATGGCGGATGGATTCCTTTGTGATGATGGGTATTTTTGTGTTGGGCGAGGGAGGCCTTTGGGTATGAATGTTAGAGGGCTCGAATGACTGGTGGTGAATATTAAGCCTTTGGGAGCGGACTAGATCCACCATTGCTTGAAGCGACTAAATGTCTGATTCAGAGGCGTTCTGGGAATCTGCGGTGTTTTGACAGTTGAAGCTAAGATTAAAATAGGATTTTTTCAATAGCAAGGCAGGGAGAGGTGAACAGTGAGTTTGGCTGCTCATCAGTTATGGATGCCTTTTTTGTTTTCCACAATTTAAAAGAAATGTTTGAAGGAACAGACGGTTCGGAAGCACACTGACAACGGATGAGGCCAGTTTCTTCCTCTCAAACACAAGCGTTATTTCGTGTGCATGTCATCTCAGTTTCTTTTTAATGCTTAATCAGATGAAAACGGTAGACAGCCAAAGCACAGACAGAGATGTCGTTGTGATGTTTGTGAAGTACTTCATAATGTTGCTGCTAATGTTGATCATTAGTGTTTCCTATTGATGGCTGCTATCAGCGACTGATGCACCAGCAATGTTTATACCACCTTGTGTTTAGTATATGTTTACGTATTCAGATTTAAGTTACAGTTACAATGTAATGAACTAAAAATACACTGCTCCAAAGAAATCTCTCAAGAGTCACAAGAGCATGGAGAAGATACCAGGAGACGGGCTGTTACATGAGGAGAGCTTGACAGGGCCGTAGAAGGGCATCAACCCAGCAGCAGGACCGGTACCAGCTCCTTTGTGCGAGGAGGAACAGGAGAAGCACTGCCAAAGCCCTACAAAACCACCTTGGTGTGCATTTTTTCTGACCAAACTGTCAGAAACAAACTCCGTGAAGGTGGCATGAGAGCCCAATGTGGCATGAGGGACCTGTGTTCACAACCGATTGGCATTCACCAGAGAATTCCAGAATTTGCAGTTCCGCCATTGGTGCCCTGTTCTCTTCACAGATGAGAGCAGATTCACACTGTGCATGTGACAGATGTGAAAGAGTCTGGAGACGCCGTGGTGAACATTATGCCGCCTGCAACATCATCCAGCATGACCGGTTTGGCGGTGGGTCATGGATGGGCTAGGGAGGCATATCCTTGGAGGGTCGCACAGACCACGTGCTAGACAACGATACCCTAACGGCTGTTAGGTGCAGGGATGAAATCCTCAGACCCATCGTCAGACCTTACGCTGGTGCAGTGGGCCCTGGTTTCCTCCTGGTGCACGACAATGCGCGGCCTCATGTGACGAGAGTGTGCAGTCAGTTCCTGTATTACGAAGGCATTGATGCCGTTGACTGGCCCTCACGTACCCCAGAACGGATTCCAATTGAGAACCTCAGAACGCCATGTAGCACCACAGACTGTCCGGGAGCTAACTGATGCCCTGATCCAGGTCTGGGTGGAGATCCCCCAGAACACCATCTGCCGTCTCTTCAGGGGCATGCCCAGACGTTGTCGGGAGTGCATACAGGCACGTGGGGGACACACTACTGAGTCACATTATGAGTTGCCGTGATAAAATTCACGCAAGTTGGAACAGCCTGTGATTTCAATTGTTGAACTTTGATTTTCAGTGAGTCTAGTCCACAATCAGTTGGTGATTTTGGTTTCCATTTACAGTTGTTACGTCATTTTGTTCTCAATAAATTACACAATGCACAGTGATGATTTTGATCTTTAATATATTTCATTCATCGAGACCCAATGTGTGATTTAAGTGTTTTTTTGAGCAGTGTGTACTGTATTCACCTTGGTTTAAGTAAGTCTATGTGGCTTAAATCATGAAATAAGTTACTGGGCTCATACAACATGCAAATTGAGTATTTCTTTAAGCATTGTAAGTTAATAACTATACTCTGGATGATGTATTAAACTACCCATACACATTAGATATAGTCATCCTTCTGAATTGAGCTGCAGGTGAGAAGGAAAACTCAGGGACAAAACCATGAGGCCACAGAGGTTTTTTAAACTGCTTGAGTTCAATTGATGGGAGATACTGATGATGGATCAACCTCATTGTAATGATCTACTACAATAATGAACTAAACAAGATTAATAGAAAGATTAATAGAAATATACATTACAAAATATGATGAAACATGTATCCTATATTCTAACTTTGAGATAATTCAGTCTTTGTTAAGGGGATAACACCAAGAATGAATGAACTATATTGTAGTGACTTTTCAAAAATGACCTAAATTATAAAGTGACAATAATTTTTTTAAAGTAAGATATTTGTAAGTTCAGCTTTTTAGCATCTACAAGAAAAATGGCAGAAACATGTTTAAAACTCTAGAAAGCCTTAACAGCTAACTAGATAATAGCAAGCTAACTTGGCAATCATGCAAAAGTTGTACACTTTTTATAGGCCATTTTGCCAATGGTATACATATAACCAAGGAAAAAAACTTCCTGTATACTTGTTTTAGGCTAGTAGTGAAGAACAGAGATGGGTTGGTAGCTTACTATTACAATAGGTAGCTGGTTTACTACTCATATAGCTTACAGTACCTGTTTAGAACAAATATGCAGCTCCCTTTTCAGGTCAATGTATATTCCTATATTGCTTGAAATCTTTGCTTTTTTGAGGTGTCCAGTACTTCATCAAAATTTCTTTGAGACTGGCAACAGTACACAATGACCGGACCTAAATAAACACGTGAAAATCACCCAGAAGACGCCAAATATACGCTTGTGAAAACGTGACAACAAAAAACAACTTGTGAAACACTTCAAATAACACCTTTCTGGAAAATATACATAATGTAATCAGCTTGTTTTTTGCATTCCACTAGTTTACAGAACTCTTATCCACTCTGTGAAAGGCATTTTCCCTATCCACAGTACCACAGTCGGGGTAGACTGGTGCTAACATGGCACCAGTGCTGTGTAACACATAGAGAACAGCCTGCTAATTGAGTGAACATTGCTTTCAGCCAAATATCACTCACAGCGCTAATTAGATGAACCCAAACCCTTCAGGTGCAATACACATCCAAAGGCAGGTACAGATGCTAGCGCTCAAAATATGGGAATCCTGAAGTAAAAGGAAGGTGTGTGTATGTGTACAAGAGGGAGAGTGAGAGAGAAACAAGGGTGGGGCATTTGGTGTGGGTAGGGGGAGGCAGCTTGGAAAATTTTCTTGGCCGCCCATGAGTCCTCTAGGAACTGGAGTTGGGACACAATCTGCAGTACATCTCCGTCACGTTACTGGATGCAGCAATTGGGACGTGTTAAAACTCCCAGCCCCCTCTTGGGTATGGTCTGTTCCCTTTGCCCCAGCCAGAGTCAGGGCCAGTGTCAGTGTGTGCGTGTGTTTCTGTGTGTGTGTGTGTGGGGGGGGGGGGATCAGTCAAAGCTCTTTACATCACAATAGCTGCAGGACGTCCGATCGAGCCGGGCCGGCCCTGCCTTTGATGGGGAGTAAACCCTTTACGCATTGCAGTGGAATTCCAGCTCGGCAGACAGGCAAACAGGCAGGCAGGCGGACGGACAGGCACACCCACTCCAGTGACCACAGAGTACATTTGATGGACACTAATATCAAAAGCAAACCTCCCCCTCTCCGCTCCTTTGACTCCAGGGAAAGCACAAAGAGAGTGATGTCTTTCAGTGCTGCACACATGGCAGGTACTGGACTAAGAACATTACACATTATACTGAAAACAGAAAGGCACTACATGCCTCCCATAAGGAATACCTTCATAGCAGACAATATCGTTACCTGATAATCAGAGCTTTTCACCCATGACTAGAAAAAATTGATTACCCTAAATCACCACTGTCAGCATTAAATTAGTGAAATGGTTCAATGCCCTCCAATGCCCTCTAACACAGCTTAATAGAACTACTAGAACTCTCTTCTCTGGTGTGTTTGAGTGTGTGTGTGTGTGTGTGTGTGTGTGTGTGTGTGTGATGTGATGGAGTGATGTCATTTTATTTCTACAATGCACAAGGGTGCCATATAGAGAATGATGGATTTTTGTGTTTCTCTTGGCCCCAGTGTCTACATGAATTCATGGATTATATAGAGCAGTTCGCTACTGCAATTGGTTAGTAGAAAGACTTGTCCGGCTTGCAAAGACGCATAACAGGGCTTGGGATATAGGTGGCAGAGCCAGCCATTGGGGTGCAGGCAGCATGTCAAGCACTCCGAGATGCAGTCACCCTTGAAGGGGCTGTTTAATAAGGAAAATGTGGTTTTAGAGGGGAAGGAGAAAAACTAGGGGGGGGGGCTGTGGAGCGGGGGTGAAGAGATCGAGGGAGGAGGGGCAGAAATCATAGAGGGAGGATGAGAGAGTGAAACAGAGACGCACAGAGAGAGAGATGGAAAGAGAGTGAGGGGGAAGGGGGAGAAAGAGTGAAAAGAGTGAGAGTGTGAGAAGACACAGAGGGAATGATTGAGAGTGCAGCTGGGGGCTGCAGATGAATTGTTAATCCATACAGTAGGTTCTGGGCACGTGTCGTGTCTCAGGAGACCTGTTTTCTCTCTAGGGTTATTTTGCTGATTTATTTCCTTTTCTTGTTTTCTGTTGGATTTTTCTTTGCATCTTTTTCCCTTGCCAACAGTCATTGTGTATGAGATAACCTGTCAGAATAGAGGCTTCAATAAAGTTTGGTAACCTCTGTCTAACTGAAAGAGATGCACCAACTGAAATGTCATGCATTTTCATGTGACTTCCACGGATGGTTTTCAAAAAACTGACAATAAACAGCAGAAGCAAAAATGTTGTTTAACATAAAGAAATACATTTACCAAAATGTACCTTTTAAATAAGAAACCTCTCTGATAAAAGAATATAATAGAAACTATATAATGATAGATAGATATCTATATAGCAGCAAAGTGCTTAGTTTTAGTCAGTGTCTTCTCCCCATTTCCTATATTTTCAGTGTCTTAAGCCACATACCACATTGCTTATAGAGTTGGAGTCATAGCAAGTTGGCATGGAAAGTGACTGAAGGGAAATATATTCAAACAACCATTTCTCGTGACATTTGACAAGGACAAGAGGTTGTTTACAACGAGATGCCGAAGTAACAAAAGCCGACCATTATGCTGAAAACACTTTTGATTACAACCTCTTAAAATAAATCACATTCTTCCCAACATGTTAACGACCTAACGATAATGGTGCATGACGTGAGCCTACGGAAGTCTACATACGTAGACTGAAATATGCATTCCCCCTTATGTGCGAAAACATTTACGTCAGACTTGTAAAGTTATAAGAGTTCATATAGCTAATCTGAGAAGTCGAAAGGGGCGCGTTGCCAAACATTGTAACCTAACCTAATATTGAGTAGTAGGGGCAGCAGTCGTTGCAAGGCAGGCACATTTGCAGTTGTTTTTTGTCGGTGAAGGCGTGGGACGCTTGGAAGAATGTTGGTAGAACTCCATGTGATTACTCTCGTCTCCTCATCATCAGACAGCAACTGCAGTTCCCTCCTCTGACGCGCGTGCAGTCGTTTCGCAGGAGCCAGGAAGAAGGTGGAAATACAGCAGGGATGCTCGAAGTGAGCATCTAAGGATCTCCACACCCTCTTTGTTTCGAGACAACTTCCATATATTGCCAGGATAACGTTGTTCTTTTGAGAGATCCAAGGCGCTCGGAAAGGTAATTGCATGGACCGACTCTCCAAGAAAAGAGAGATTTTGATGTGGGACGAATTGGGAGCTGTCCCCCTAAAAATGGTGCTGAAATCGCTCCGCGCTCGAGAAAGGAAGTGATTTTTGCCGTTGTGTGTGGGTTCAGAAGAGGTTATGTGTGGGGAATAACGGGAAATATGTTTTATTTCAACGGGAAAGATTTTTATTTCAAATTAGCCACGATTGGGATTATGATTAGCCTACCTGGGACGTCGTAAGCTAGAACTCACCGGGCATTTTGGGTATCTAAACCATATGATTGAATCTGAATAATTTAAAGTTTGATGATGAACGCGAATTGGGTTCGAGGACTTATTAAAGGATTAGCCTTTTTATTAATTTCCGAATGTCATATTAAATCGAGTATTTTTCATTTAGCAAATGAATGCTGTCATCGTCATTGGGACGGTGCCTGGTAGTCTGTGCTTGCATATGAGGATGCGTCTTCTTATTTCAAGTATAGTAGTAGACAAGCTACTTGGCCCCGTGCACCGGGGGCTACTAGGCTACACTATCGCAGGGTAGGCTACTAACGCTGAGCTGCCTATAATTTGCACACGTGTGTCGTCAACTGCAGCCTTCTTACAAAATATTCCCAATGCTTCACATTGACCTTTTTGTGTCCTTCACAAGGCTCTCAGTGAAATCCATACGCCTGCATACATTTATAAGATATAGAAGGCTATAAATGCGAGGTTACCAAGACTACTACCCCTGAAGTGTAGTCAACCACATAAAGCACAACCCCTATTCAATATTTAAACTATAAAAAGGGAGGAGAACCACTCAGTCACTGACAGAGAAAGTGAACCACAGGGCCAATATAACCATTATACCGACTGTATTCATTTCCAGGGTTTCTTTTCTCCTGGCACCTGTGCTGCATCTGTCCTAACTGAAGTGATACTCTGAATCTGAGGGGAAGCAAGACTTGAAGCAGCATCATGAATTTTGTAATGAAGGCAGCTATGGGAGGTAAGTTGATTAATGTGTTGCAGCATACCCAGTGTGGGAACCTCAGGGTCAATGCAATCTACATTGAATGGGAGAGCACGTTGTTTGACCTTCTTTCAATTATATATATTTTGTTTTTCAAAATAACCGAGCAAACATACAGGTATGTACATTTTAGACAGACAGATGGGTATGAAAAAAAAACCTGATCCAGAGTTTATCAGAGATGTTAAGGTCAAACCTTGTAAATTCAATGGAAATAGTTCATAGGTAAACCAGCAGTCTACACAAATATCCTATATAATATCCTACTGTTTCAGCCTATTTGTGTCCTCTCTGCACTGTTTGGGGTCCACTTCTGCTGATGGCTTAGTAACCAGAAAAAACAGGGGGGGGAGGGGGACGCTGGGAGTTGTGGCTGAGGTAAATTTGTCATTGAAATGTGGGACCAGCCACCAACTTCTGCATAGCTGCGTGCTCACTCCATGATGAGAATCCTTAAACAAACAGTGGCATCACATTTTTTTATGCACCAAAGCAGAACTCTTCGATTGTATACGCACAGAGATTTTCTGCGCTATTGTAACTGGCCAGTTTGGGTCCTGGATGCGGATCGGCTGCTAAAAGCTGTGGTATGTCACAAAGCTGAACTGTGTGTGGGTGTGGGTGGCTGTTTAAGGGCTGCATCCTGGCACGCTGCTTTTCACCATGCATAAGAATAGTCCATAGAAGTGGAATATTGGCGGAATACCACACACTCTGTGCCTTATCAGTAAAATATACCACTGCTAAGATGAAAATAGTAAATTGTTTCTTCTTACCGTATATTTTTTAATGTCAAACAGAATGTTGTTTGTCAGCCAACAGTTGTCAGTGAACAACTAGGCTATATTATTCTGTTGACCTAGACAGTTTATTTGTCTATTTCAGTCCACTTGCACCACAGAGCTTGAATACACAGGAACAGCAATGAAAGTAGAGCCCAAAAGACACACTTAACGCTCTCAAAAATGACATCAGTGAATGAAGAGTCAATAATATTGAGCTGGTAATCCACAACTACTTTCTTCTCTTTCAAAAAATCATAAATCTCTGATTTACATTTACCTGCAGTCTTCCACTTGTCAATATGATGTCCTTGTGGAACCTGACAGGAATATCTACATCACCCTGAAAGATCTATCCCCAGGCATCTACTGACAGGCCTGTCAAAATTCACCAGACTGACAGACTGCTCCATCCCCCAGTGTTTATGTCTTTCAAATGGTCCCTAAATCTCCACTGCACCACTTCAGACAAGGGCCCCGAGGGAATAGATTACCATTTCAAATGCACCCCCAGTCTACCAACCCTTACCCATTATATAAAAACATTGGATGGCTGGACTTCACTTCGGCCAGAGGGAGTTTCCATAAAAAGGTGTGAGAAGGGTGGAGAATCGGATGTAGGCCACATAACCGCTTTCATTGGTACGGTTAGGTGACGTCATCTTTTTTTGATTGGAGCGCAGGAGTATAAAGGGAAGGCGGGGAGGAATTCAAGGAAGTGCAGAAGATTAGCCTCTTTAGTTTCAGATTTCTCTACAGATGCCAGATGCTGTGATGTTGCGTGACTCACACATATTTTAGTGTAACTCGTGTTTTCTACCTGCTTTTTCAGATTACCTGGTCTTGTATGCAAGACATGTCTTAGAGTTAAAGGGCACATTGATTTTAAATCATAATGGATAAGCTGACCATTGCTCTTACAGAGACATTTTGTAAATACAGGCCATCAATGATTAAACAATGAGTTAGAGTTGTGTAGAGACATATTAGAGCAAAATATTTTGCTTATGTAGCAAGCAATGGAATCTAGGAAGCTCTTTTGATTTAGTCTTTTCCTAGTGGCTTCTCAGAACCCACTTGGCACAAACCTCAGGCCCAGTCGTGACAGAGACAGCGGCTCAAGGTGAACTAGAGGTGGATCTACACTCTGGCAGGACCAGTCTAACTACAGCCCCAGTGCTTCCAGGATTTCAAAAAGGGGGGAAGAAATGATTGTGAAAAATTACAGCTGAGCCTGAGAACAACCTTGTCCTTCCCATAGCTCGTTTCCCACTGGCTTCTGCTGATCCGAGGGGACAAGAGCTGAGAGATGTAAGATACAGAATAATGGTGATGGCTTCAATACACCTAGCCCTCCAGTGGGCCTGGGGGAGCCCTTGCTATCTCTCTAACACCCCCCCAAAAATAAGAACAGCTATAAGCCTGCAGCGAATCTATTCTCCATGTGAAGAGTAACTTTACTGCCTCTGGCAACTAAACTACCAGAGCCAATTTCGACTCCCAAAACAGAAAATAGCACAAAGGCATTTCCAGGGGTTTCTATAACATGGAAATTCACTATATAAAAAGGTAATCTTATTATTTTTTTCAAGTTAGATTATATTGTACCAGGGAGGGTGAACTCGGCTTCCTGTCTCCCAGTTCCCCTCCCTCTGTACTGCATAGCTAATCCAATTCATTCTCCTCAGGGAGTGCGTGACCTTGAGCATATCCAGGGCATAGCCCAGAATCTATAAATAATGAGTTCTACCACACCAATGTCACGAGAGCAGAGATGGTGCAAACGCTGAGGGTTGAGTGGTCGGGAGGACGGAGGGCGAGACGTGTTATGGGATGGAGAACAATTACACAGTTGGATAAAAAGGGCCTCTTTAATCCTTAATGTAATGTGCCTGACGAAGACATAAAACACTTCTTCCTCTCCAAAGCACATTCCCCTCGGAGACGTGCAGTGAAACAGAAAACACACGCTGCAATCAACATCTGAACACGCCGTCAGGATTCAGCTCTGCCTATTTATAACAAAACTGCCTGTATCAACTCACATTCATAGGCAGAGACAGAGGTAGAGAGATACATAGATAGAATCAGAGGGAAAAATACAGAGATAGAGAGACAGAGACAAATAAAGATAGAGAGAATTAGAGACAGAGTGACAGAGAGACGGATATAAAGAAGAGACACAGCCTTTTTTCTTTTCTTTTTTACTGTTATTACTAAACCGGACTGAAGTCTCTACTTAGTATGCTCCAGGTGAATAGTGGTCAGTGAGGATTAAAAGCTACATGACTTATAAGACCCTATGAGCCAAGACTGACCAGCAGGCGTCAACGCTTTCCGTCTATCTCAATCTGTTTGGTTGCAGTCCGTTTTAATGCTGATTGAACAGAAAAAATATGCTGGAAAAAACGGACAAGAACTCGCTTCAGGGGCACAGCATACTCCTGGAACCCCCCTCCTTCCACCGTTCTCTCAACCCCCCACCACCCTCCCAAACCAACGCACGAACGAGCACGCAGTCGTGCGGCACAGTCAGGCCATACCTCAGACCGACACAGTTCTGCTAATTTGGCAGAACGCTGGCGACAGTGACATAACATTTTTCCCGACATTCAGCATTTCTCTGCATTGGAACGTGTGACTCGACTGACGAGTCTCGCGTTACAAATGGGCGTACACAGGGAAATAAAGGATAGTTCATCGTGCTACATACACTGCGCTGATTAACCTGACCTCTTTAAGTCCTTGGGCCATGCCTTTGTTTCAGTAATCTAGAAAGAAAACGCTAGTGACCACAGAGTAATAAAACCATTCTCACCACATCAACCCACCTCATAAAGATAGCAATGTACGTCAACTGTAAATGCATATAGGCTATTCACTGCTTCGATTATCTTTTTTGCTCACCACCCATTGTAAATACATGTATGTCAACTTTGTGCAGATTTCGTGTATCCTCTCCTCGCATGTTGTCTTCAACTAGCCACACTTACAGTTAACCTCTGGGTATGTTGCAGTGTAGGCTAATTAGGCCATAAAGGCGATCACTGATCACCGATTGTACGTCGCTATAGGTGAACAAGAAGCCGCCCTCGGGGTACCGGCGTCTCCGACTGATTCTAAAGCTTTTAAATTCTCACTGTCGGGGACACAGTACGACAGTTTAAATGTAACCGAGCAGGCCAGACTGACAGCCGTGTGTGTATCACCCAGGAGGCCCACCGGACGTAGGGAAGATGATGGGAGGAGACAAAGAGGAGCCCGACCCCGACGCGGAAAAGAAAGAGGCCGAGAGACAAGAGGCTCTGAGGCAGCAGGAGGAGGAAAGGAAAGACAAATATGCAAAGATGGAGGCCGAGAGGGAAACAATGCGACAAGGCATCAGAGATAAGGTAATGAAAAACGTGTTATTTTTCTAATTTTCAGTATGTATTTTGGGGAAGATATAAAGTTTCTGCTTAATAGGCAATGGGTCAGATTTGAAGCTGAAAAACAACTACACATTTGATTGAATTAATTGGTGGCCCGACCAGCAACTAGTTGGACTGACTAGGTTGGTCTGATAGGACACATTAGATAGCCCACACGGTCACAAGCCACAGTGAGAGCAGGGTTCACACTGCCAGCTCCTGGGTCAGTAATAAGCAGGATATTGGAGGAGTAGTACTTGAAATACCTTCTTTTCTGGCTGCCTTTCATTAGAACTATTTACCTTTTCATGACATCAGCCCCCAGGTTTTAAAAGTGGAGCGCCGATTGTTATCTAGCCAGCAAAGCTTTTAATACCTGGTGCGGCTAGCTTGAGGTGCTTAGCATAAAATTCAAGCTCAGTTTTAATGGAATGAAAAGGGAAACTATTGTAAAATAGCCCCCCCAAAAAAATAGAATTTTAAAAGTTCATATTCTGTTACATGACATAAAAATAGATTTAATTAGGAGTTTTTGCCACAATCTACACATCGTAAGTTGTATCAAAGCAAATAAAAATATTACAAATACAAAACAGAAAACAACTTCACCCCCTTTAGTCAATATTTGGTAGAGGCAACTTTGGCAGCAATTACAAGCCATGAGTTTATTTAAATAAGTCTCTAGAAACTTTGCACATATGGACACAACAATTTTTGCCCATTCTTCTTTGCATAATGGCTCAAGCTCCATGAAGTTGAATGGGGACCTTTGGTGAACAGAAATATTCAACTCTTTCCACACATTCTTAATTTGATTGAGGTCATGGCTTTGACCAGGCCACTCCAGGACATTGATGTTTTTGTTTTTAATCCACTGATGTGGTTTTGGTATGTTTATGGTATTACTGGAATAAGAATCTTCTTCGCTTGCAGACTTCAGCAGGTTTTCATACAGGATTTCTCTGTACTTTGCTGCCTCAATTTTGCCCTTTATCTTCAAAAGGTCTCCAGGCCCTGATGCAGAGAAGCATCCCCATAGCATGATGCTGCCACCACCATGCTTCATGGTAGGGAGGGTGTTCTCAGGCTGATGTGCATTGTTAGGGTTGCATCATCAACATTGCGCTTGCTTGTTCTAGACAGATTCACAGTTGTGCCATATTCTCTCCATTTCTTAATAATGGACCTTACTCTGCTCTGGTGAATTTCAAGGACTTGGAAAGGTTCTTATATCCTGCCCCTGATTGGTGCTTTTGAACAACCTTATTTTCTGGTTCTGCTTTGAATATTCCTTACAAAGTGTAGTTTTGGTCATGAATTTTACTAACCAACTCTGGCACCTTCCAGAGACAGATTTATTTAACCTGAAATCATGTGAAATACCTTGAATGCACACAGGTAATTAAATGACTAAAGTGAAAGTTGGTTTCACCAAAGCTCATTTAGGTGTGTCATAGCGAAGAGAATGAATACCTATGCAAACAATAATTGTATTCTTTATATTTCTAATTCATTTAGAAAGGTTAGCAGACTTTGTTTTCCACTATGACATTATGTATTGGCAAAAACTCCTAATTGAATCCATATTGATTTCATGTTGTAACACAATAAAACGTGGGAAAAATGCAAGAGGGGTGAATCCTTTTGAGAGACTCTGTATGATGCTGCATTGTTGCTTGCAGAGATTGCTATGTGACAGCAAACTTCCACAGTGGAGGTATGAAACAGCTAGGGAAAGGAAACTGTGTAGAACAATAGTGGAAGCCGAGGACACCCTCAGCCTCCGACTCTCTTCTCAGTCCTTCACCTTCTCCCACCCTTCCTTCATCCTCTATGGAGAACAATATCAAGGTTGATGTCAGTTTGCTAGCACTGCCCTAGTAAAAGCCAAAAGAAGACACGTTTACTAGAGACTGGGAGAGGCAGAGGAACATAGTACTAAAAGCTCTTTTTTTTTGGAAGGAAGAAAAAAAGAATCTCTTTCAGTCAGATCCTAAAAATAAACCCAAAAGCACTGAGAGGCTAGTAACGGCTGTGCGCAATATGTCAGAGAAAGCAGAGTTGGGTGTCGGATCTGAGAGAAATCTAGGAATAAGCACAGATTTGTATATTCATTCCCTCTCACACCCACAAACACACACACACACACACACAAATATACATCATATTATACTTGCAAGGATCTTTTGGGAACCAAAATGAATTCCAGTTGGAAATCCTGTTTTCCCTTAACTCCCATAAACATCAAATCCAAACCTAACCACAAAATGTACCCTTAATGCCTAAACTTAACCCCAACCCTAGCCCAGAGTATAACATTTTCTAATTGAGCACTAGCAAAGGACCCTCACCTTCCCCGATTTACCGTGGGTTACTTGAGGGCATGTCAAACTCTGACTAGTATATCAATGCCCATACACCCACCCACACCTGCTCTCTTACTCCAAAGTGGGTGACATCGCATTTCCAAGTTTAATTGGGATCTGAATCCTGTCTCAGTTTACTGTAATATATATCCCACTGCGGTAATACATCTTAATCAATTAATTAACAAATGCCTAATTAGCTGTGTAAGGCTGAAGTGAAAGCCTGCACTAATATAGTAGTTCCATTAAAAGCGTGCACGATTAAGTCTAAAAATAAAATTCTAGCATGTTTTTATAGTCATAACGGCAATGAAAGATATAGTTGTATCATCTCATTTTCTTTAACATATACTCTTCAAAACTGGACAGAGGTGTAAATGCGATAAGCAAAAGTAGAAATAAATGCGAAATAGCAAATAGAGTAAAATTAGCATCACGTTAAATGCTTCCAAGATCATAAATACCAGAAACGATGTTATGAAGACACAGGAGCAGGGCTTCCGTTGAGAACCTCCTCAATACTGCCCCTCAAGTCTGTAAGCTTTTGCGTACTACGACGATCCCCGATCTTGTGACGAAATGCACTTCAAAAATCTGTTACGCAGTTAACGCAGACTGTGCCCACGCAAACTGTGCGGTAAAGATGCAGACCGCGTCTTTGAGTGAATGTACATCTTGTGATTTTGGTCGTTATTGCACAATGTAACACGACGTGCTTGCTCCTATAGCTCAGTAAAGGCACAAATAATGCCATTTTGATCTAAACCCCAGGTCCGTTCCTGTCAGTGACTACGATTGAATTACAAGCTCACATGGGACCAGCCACAAGGTCACAGACCCCACAGCAATACTACAGCATTAGAATATTTTTTTTACTTTCATATTGTCCATTAAGCTCATTTTGAAGGAATCCATTCTAACATTATTATGACACCATGTAATGTATGTGTGTGTATATAAACAGTACTTTTGACAGGTACAGTATATATACAGTTACTATAAATGTTGCATAATTTTTCCAGTATGGAATTAAGAAGAGGGAGGAGGCGGAGGCAGAGGCACAGGCCGCTATGGAGCAGGCCTCGGAGGGCAGTCTGACCCGTCCTAAGTCGTCCGTACCCAAGGGCTGTGGAGACGACGACGAGGAAGAGGAGAGCATCATGGACACAGTCATGAAATACCTCCCCGGTCCACTTCAAGACATGCTGAAGAAGTAGCCGAGCGACAATTTTGTTGAGTGGCATTAGATTGTTACCGTGTTCTTCTAGGTGAGAGTTTTAGATTACTTTCCTGCGCCCCTGCAGCAGAGAGTTAGCACCAAAACTTTAAAAGAAAAAAATATTCCACGCCTCACCTGTTTATTTTGTAAACAGTCTGAGGTTGTTTGGAAAAACGAGACATTTAAAATAATCATACTGTGTTTGTCTGTCGGGAAAAAAAAAAACGATATAGCCGAGAATAACTCTATAAGCCATATTTTATCTTTAAAGAATATTTGAAGGATCGTATCATAACGTTAGGCTGAGTTTGGTTTTGTCTACGTGGTTTATGTGAAGAATTTTGCACACGCGTTCGTACGTACATGTTCACTTACTGTGTCATGTGTCGCCATTCACTCCACACTGTCACGACGTAGGTCTGAATTACATTTTGTATTCCAATTCTCTGTACCTTGTTGTCTTTGCATGCCATTTGTCAAGTCAATTTGTGAATATGTACAATATCCCTTTTTTTTCCTTAGTCACGCAAAAATATATGGCAATAATTCTGATTTTGAATGTGGTTATACTATCATAAAGTATGATAAAATAATAATGGTGATAACGTGTATGCATTCAGGAATTTCATTTACAGGTTTTGGAGGAGGGGGGGGGCGGGGGTTGTGTTGGTGTGGCAGAACCACTTATGCTTCGACATTAAAGCGGAATTCAACAACGCTATCAAAATTTGCCATTTAAAAATATGTATAAAGAGTGATTTGATCATGATTTCTAAAGCTATTACACACAAAAAAAAAACATCAAATGGAGGGCTAGCGTTTCCAACATCTGAATGAAAAGGGAAATCTGTGGTTTTCCCACCGGACTGCGAGAATGTGGGTCAAAGTCAGTAGTTAACTACTGCTGTAGAACGAAGAGGGTGACGATGCGATATGGTTCTGGTGTACTTGGTTGTGGGATAGTTGTAAGAATGTTTATGTTGATAATCAGAATGGAATGCTGTCAGCAATAAAAGACCATCTTGTATGTTCTGCTTGGGAATTAATAAAACTGGTTCACAGACACCAAGTTGTTGCTTTTTTAATGACGCGGATGAGGTATGTTGTGTTTTCCAATGACATTTAAAAGAATAACTGTCCAGTGAAATCTCACTTTAAACAGTTCATATTCTGTTTGCTCATCGTACATTTTTTGAAGACTTTTAACTGTGGCCAAAGCATGCATATGAAAAAATAAAACACTTAAAAAAACACCTCAAACCTGTACCTCATACTGTGTTTTACTATAAGAAACTTGATGTAAATCTCCAGAGGATGAATTGGCCAATCAGTGGTCTACTCATGAATGTTTATAATGACCTGCACACATCAATACATATTTGTTGTTGAAGACTGCCCAAAACATTTCAACAAAAATAAATCGATTAAACTTGTATTGCAATAATATTTCATATGAAAAACAAGACACTGGACAGGTATTTAACAATTATTTAGAAGGATATGTTGTATGCCGTACAGTTATATTTATTTTTTATACATAATGTTTTAAATGCTTTGTTGGACAGGAAAGTGGGGACAGATAGAGAAGAGTTTCTGCCGACACAGCAGCGGGACAGATTGGGAACCCATCCTGAAGCTGTACATGTGCACGGGAGACAGCAACTTAGACCACTGGACTCGTCTGGGCCACCACAGGTACGTATGACTGAGAACGCGCTCTCATTAACACCCAGGAGCAATTAGGTTTAACTGCTTTGTTCAAGGTAATAACGACAGATTTAAATATCTACATTACAATGGATGGAGGGCCCAACTTTCAGAGTTGCCAAATATTTGGATGTTCAAACAGGCAACACCTAGACAGTCACCAAACCAAATGGACCAAAGCTTCTTAGGTAGGGAGCAGTGCTTGGTGGGTCCTGAACATAGAACATAGAACATGTTTAAGTGGGACTTTGGCTGACTGAAATTCTGCAGTTTTCTCAACCTTCCACTAGAGGACAGTGTTATGTACAGTTTGTTTCATTGACTTAGAAGTGTCAAAAAAAAAAAAAAACACCACATGGAGTAATAAGTTCAAACCTGATTTATCCATAAACCAACAAAAGAAAAACAATAATGGGAACTGCCAATCAAAAACATCCTTAATAAACAAGCAAATACAGTACACAGAGAACAGCAGCCAGGCTAAGGTGAGAACAGATTGGTTTTACACTACAATTGTCCAACTAATAACATTTGAACTGTTCGTAATGGAAGATTTTAATAGATGTTCCAACGGGTATGAAACATAATTTCACATTTGCTTGAGGTTTTCTGATTTTCATTTTTTTGTTGACGAGAAGTGGACTGAGAACACAGTCATTTACAGCCAATTCTGGGAGCAATTAGTGTTGAGTGCCACGCTCAAGGACAGAGCAAGATCATTTTCCCCTTGCCGGTTTCGGGATTCAATCCACCAACCTTTTAGTTACTGGCCAATGCTCTAACTGCTTAACTATCAAATGCCCCTCGTGAGCATCACAGGTAAACAAATGAATTCTTAATTGTCCACACCGTCAGGTATTCTGGGAAAAAAAGGGGGAAAACTGTTTCATGCCCAGTTTTCACTGCGTAATTAAAGTAGTCATATGACATCACTGGTCATAACTATGACGGCACTTCATGAGTATTGACAAAAAAACAACTTACAACCCAAACCATATCAACCTTCACCATTATAGCATCCTGCCCCATTTCCTGTGAACACAGCTTCTATTTGCTGTCATGTACCTCTGCTTACAGACAGTGCAAGCTGCAGACTAACAACTTATATGAACCTCACACTCAAACATTCTGTGAAGTGGTTGGGAAATGCTGAAATACATATTGTGGTATTGTCTAAACCAACACAAGGCAGGTGGTACAGTACAACATGGTTGTAACGCCGTTTCATTTTTCCACCACAACAATTAATCTCCAGTAAACAAACAAACAAACAAAATAAATACGTTCTGTATAGTTGGGCTTCTCAATGTCACAATTGCCAAATCTTATTACTGACGATATCTGAACCTGTATCTGTAGACTATGAAGAGGGGAAAAAAAAGAAAACACATTTACAATAGTAAATCAACTCCATGCCACAGTAGGAACAAGATTTGCCAAAAGGCCCTGAATGAAACCGTTTTTTTGTCATGGCAGAGGGGGGTCAAGGAGACAGGGGGATGATACGGGTGGGAGGGGCCTCTGGCTGAAGGGGATGCTGGGCGGAGCCGGAACACGGTCCGCCTCCTGTCATGGGGAACGCTACACGTCTGTCCGACACTTGGGGAAGATGGGTCCTCCTTCAAGCCTTCTCTTCCTTACTGTGGGCGGAGGAAAGACAATTGACCAACCAGAACAGACGACCAATCAAACAACTGTCAGGTGTTACTTGTGGTTGAACGCACACAAAACATTCAACGCTAAATAATGGCAGTGTAGGAAGAGTTTGACGTAGGGAAAAAACACAAGCTGGAAAGTCTGAAAGCTCACGGAACAGGTAAAGAAAGCAGAAAAAAAACCCTGTTCCGTCGGTTCAAAAGAGTGCAGTTTTTAAGAAAGTACAAGGTTGAAGAAACACTATCTTCTCTTGTCTTGCTGTGACTGTAAAAAGCCTTACGCAAGCAGTTGCCTACAGGGAAGACCCACTTAAGACCTCAGGAGTTGCTGAAGAGACCTGCTACTACTGCTGGGAAGTGGAGAGAGGAGGAGAGAAGTGGCCAGTGGATGGAAGGCACTACGCAGAGAGCCGTGGGTAGAACTCAGAGAAAGCTGAAGGGTGTTGAAGAAGTACGACAACAGAGTATTAATGGCTGCCTTTACTTTCTTCGTCTTGGGCTTGGTGAGTTTGGGCTTGAACTTTTTACCGAATGCCCTCTCCAGTTCTGGCACGGAGAGAGTGAGGGTAAAGGAACCGTCCGAGTGATGATCGGATCGGACTACCCGAGCTGTAACACAACAGTGGGATACACATAAACACACACACACACACACAGACTAATCTGACATACAGTACACATCGTGTTTGTAACATTCACAAATTAGATTAAAGAAGAATGCTCAAGAAGAATGCCACTGTAATAAAACCCCACAGTGACACATACAAAACAATAGCATACTGACCTGGTAAAGGACTATTTCTTTCCCAGTATGTACAAGCCTCGACATGTCTTTAATATTATGTTCCGGAACCAAAAGAAGTCCCTGAATAGACCGTTTAGTCTCTGTCTCCCAAATGGAATCCTTTTCTTTATGAAGCACTAATTATAACCACAGCTCTTTGGGTCCTAGTGATTGGTGGTGCAATGTTGAGGGAATAGGGCCCCATTTGGGACACAGCCCATGTCCCGGGTTGGGACTCAGCTGCTTTGAAGGATCACAGGAGTCTTTGAGCATCCCGATACAGATCTGGGGTCAGCTCTAGTGATGTCACCTTCCAGTAAGGGATCCAAACAGCCAACCGAGTGTTTACGACTGGCCCTGCTCCTGACCCTTTTTAGTTATGGTAAAACATTTATGTCACGTTGATGGTGCATAAAGATACGTAATAGGCTGCTACTGGGTTTAAAGTAACATTTGAGACATCCCCCTCTACAGCTCCTTCAGACAGTTTCATTAGTTATATTTTGTTTTGGGAAGAATTTAGTAATTATGTTGGTCATTTAGTGGGAAAGAGTGGATTCACGTAAGATAGGGAGTATGACTGAGGGACAGTGACTATGAAAGTGAGATTTCAATCTCTGTGACTGAGTTATTAATTAACGGACATGAAAGACCTCAATCTCAGCCAGGTATTTAGCATTAGCACTACGCTAAGCTGAACGTCCACCTCAGCCAGGTATTTTAAATTAGTCCTACGCTAGCATAAGCGCTAAGCTAACAGAAGCACTCTCTCACCCAGGTCATTGTTGTTCATCATTGCATTGGAGCCCCTCAGCCTGGGACCCTGCTGAGTGAAATGGTAGCCAAACTTCAACAAAGTGGTGTTCTTCTCCAGCATGTTGGCTATCTCCATCTCCACCTTGTTACCTAGGGGCTGGCTCTGGAGGAAAACAGGTGGCGGAAAAGCATGGTGAGATCTGGGATCAAAAGTAATTGTTTTTCTTCCACATTATTTTGGTTGTTTGTTTGAGCAGGCCTGCAATTGAGACTTAAGTAATGGAAGAAAATAGGAGAGAGGGGAATCCCATTGTAGGTGGAATTGGTTGAAATGACACCCTTACAAACCAATTTACAACAAGACAGTCACATCAACAATTATTTTCAACACTGTTTCATGAGCCTTTCATGAGCCTTGTTTTAAAGAACTGGTTAAAATTGTACAGATTCTGAACTTACAATAGAATAATTTAAACCTGCAGGGCAAGTCACTCAACGATTCGGCAGGTCGAACAAATAAAGACGATGTTGATAGCGGTGTTTAAATATACATTGTGACTTGAAGACATAAAGCCTTGTTCGGGTAAACAATATCAATTGGCATGATTTAGCCCAGCAAGAGCAAAGCAGGTTTAAATCAGGTTGCTTCATCTGTTTAATTGGGTTGCAAAAGAAAAGGAAGAATACGCAAGGCGCAGGACAGAAAGGAGTCTCCTTGCCTCAGAAAGTCACTCTCTCTACGGGGTACTTTCACATTCTCACTTTCTAGGTAGCCGAGAGAAGACAGATTGTGCTGAAGACGGGGAAAGGTGCCCAAGACGGGGACTTGTGATATCATTATTCCTCAGCACCAACTGCGTTCTGCCATCCGTATTCTGACTCCTATGTGTCCACCCAACATTAACGGAGTGCATATAACTTGCCTGACACGGCAACCATTCAGTTAGCCTTATTAGCATTAACCGCTATCAGTCTATGTGAGAGAATTTACTGTGTCATTTATTTCGAGCAGCATTTATAAGGCTTGATAATGTAAACCCAACCCTTGTCCATAACGTCCAAACCTCAGCCATCCACTTCAAAATAGAAAAAAAATAAGCTAATCAGCGAAGTGCCTACAGCATTAAATGCTATGTTTAATTATCTAGCCACTGTAGTAACATCTATTACTATAATTAATTTGTTTTAATGAAGCAAAAAATGGCTCATTCTGCTCGAGTCAGTGCATTAGCTTTCTAGATAACTCAGCTGTGCTGTACATTCCGCAACAGTTTCACAGCGTGGCGATCGGTCCTTGATTTCACAAGACACGTGTGAGAAAGTGTTGTAAGAAATAACTAGGTAGCTGGCGAAGCGTGTCAGAATTTGTCGCAACTTTCCTTTGAAGGCCAAGATGGACAGATTGTTCCATCAGATCTTCTGCGACTTTGGGGAAAAAACAGATCTGACAAATGTGTTGTGATACTTTGCCTTAAATCTCTATGCCATTTAGGGGTACATTATACCAGGCTTTATCACTCTTGGATCAAAGGCTTGTCCGTTGTTGTGTGTCTGAATGAATTACCTTAGAAGCATACCAGATGGGGATATCGCTTTTTTTACCGGTTGCGGTGATGTAATTTCGACCAGCTTTGCTCATTCAGACGGATAAAGGATGACACAGGGGTTTGGACTAACACAAATATTGTAATACATAATCGAGTAATGAATTAAATAAATCATAAAGGCTATAGGCTCAAGTGTGACGTCCAAAGTGACACGTGTCGCTATAGCAATCATGACCAGTATGGTTCTGCGGAAAGGCAAAAAGAAACCCAACAATCTCCCAGCTGAACAACAGCGTTGTGCGGTATGCACCTGGTTGTCGATCTTAAGTTCCTGCAAGGTCCTGTTAGACTGCAGCGAGGCGATGAGAGCCAGGATGCCCGTCCCTGTGATGAAGTTGGACTCTACGTTTAAACTCTTCAACGTGGTGTTCACCTTCAACATCTCTGCCAGGGCCTGAGGAACAGAGGCACATTGCTTCAGGAGCTTATAAGGAATACAGACCGGGAAATATACATCTAATTCTGTACGTGCGACTCATATATTACTTTGTGTGTGTAACGTTAAACATGCCCTAACTAATAAGTGCTACCCCTGCCATTATTACTCACAAAGGCTACAGGGTCATTACTCCTGGTTCCCACGATGCTGAAGCGTTCCACTACCGTGTTTTCGATCAGAGCGTCAGCATAGGCCTTCAATGTCTTCACGGGAATGTTCTGGAAAACAGGAGGCGACCCACGCTGCTGTTTAAATTGGACTGAGCACAAATGCGTTTGGATAGACTGAGGAATAACCGAAAACACACAGAAGTACTGCGGGACTTGACACGTGGTCCATTAGAGTCAGTCTGAGAACAGAGCACACATGGTAGGAGGACAACATGAGAGGATATGAACCAAGCAACAGTAAACCTGTAATCCTCCATAAATGACACAGAGCACCCCCCCCCGGCCAATTCAGTTTATGACTATAGCGTCAAATGTTGTAATCAGTGTAATCTTGCATTTTCCCAATGTTCATTCAGAATTGGCTCTGTGGGTTCACTAAACTAATTTCCCTGAACATCTGCGCCAAATTCCCACCACCATTGGTTCAGTATAAATGTTCTTGCCTGTGGTGAGTCTTGACATGCTTACCACATTGTTACAATATTAATATCCTTGACGGATGCATTTTTGTGCCTGCCCACACTGGCACTAATGTTTATAAGGCAAAAGTGGCCATGTTGGTTTTGGAACTAATTTAAAAAGCGTTGAGTGACCATTGTACGCAAATGTTTTGTGCATTTGCGTACAATCCACAAATTTGGTTCTAAAAATATCAATATCGCAGAAAATCCACAATGGTGGACTTATGGGTCCCTGAGGCAAACATTTTCCTTGTGAGGACAGGAATCTATGTTCCACATTTTCACGTCAGGTCTAGCAAGGTGAGGGACCTCGCAATGTTTGCATTTTCATTTAGGGTTACGGATGTGGGGACAAATCGACAGTCCCCTGGGCTATGTCATCCGGACGGACAGTCTGTGGTACTGACGGCGCGTGGGGGAAAACCAACGTAACGCGGCACCTTGATGTTGTTCAGGTTGACCTCTAGGAGGTCAGGATCATTCCTTTGCATTCTCTGCAGCGTCTCCTCCACGTCGGTTGAGTTGGGCTGCTCATCGGGCACCGGCTTATACTGAGTACATTGTATAACACCTATAGAAAAGCATACAGTCGACATACAATAACACAGGGTCATACAGAGAACACCTATATTAAGACATGAAAAGTATAATATCAATATCATATAGTGAGAACAACTAGAGGGGTACATTCAGTTCATATAGCACTGGCTGACGCCGGAGTACTAATGAGAAGACATACTCTAGCTTTTAGTAACATAATACTGTTCAACTGAGCACTGGTCAGATCAAATATACAAGTAACACGTATATCACCTAATAACAATGGCACTTAAGGCACTCTTGCTGTGTAAAGTCATTTCATATTTGCGGCACTGACGAAAAAGCACTTTGTTAGCTCTTCACTAAGTCAAATTTGTTTGGCTGAATCAGCATTACGTGATTAGTGTTCCCAAGATTTTCCCGACTGGGGATTGTAAAAGGGTTTCCCGTTGCAAAAGGAACATTCTGTCCCGTTATCTTTCTGGTTCCCGTTAACGGGCCATTGTTTCTTTTAATTCCCCCGAATGGTCTGAAACACGTCGGCTTAGGTGCCACCCTTACTCAAATCCACTTGAAAAACAAAACCCTAATACATGAAGGGATAAACAGATGAATCATGGTTAAAACAATGCCAGAGAGCTTTGGCATGGACATAAGGAGGAAGAGACAAATCTCCACACACACACACACGCACGCACACGCACGTGCGTACGCACACACACACACACGCACACGGTTGAGCCAGTCACTTACTATTAAGGCCTTGTTTGTTGACAATATTGCTGCTGGCCAGGGCCTCATAGTACTGTTGGTTACTCATCAGAGTGTGCATGCCCAGAATGGCTGGAGAAAAAAGGAGAATAGTCGGAGAGATACAGGGGGGGGAAAAGCACACACAGAGAGAGAACGGGAAAGAAAAATAGAGAGGGAGAAGGGTGTGTGTGAGAGATATTAAGAAATGAAATTAGACATTAAGGTGGACGAAGACAGAGGAGGGGGAGAGAAAGGTCAGGGTGAAAAAGAATGAGTGAGAAAGAGATGGAATGAGGGATGGAGAGATGGGAGGAGAGAGAGAGTGGTAAGAGATGGAGAAGGAATGAGAGAGAAAGGGACGAGGGATGGCGAGTAGGGATGAGCGAGAAGGGGAATGCGAGAGGGAGGGGATGAGAGAAAAGGGAAGAGGAATGGAGAGAAGGGATGAAAGAGAGAGAGGTGGGGGGAGTAAGGAATGGAGAGAAGGGATGAGAGAGAGAATGGATGAGGAATGAAAAGAAGGGATGGGAGAGAGAAAGGGGATGAGGGATTGAGAGAAGAGATGAGAAAGAGAGAGAGGGGGGATGGTGAGAAGTGATGAGAGAATGAATGAGAGGTGAGATGAGTCAGAGGTGAGTCAGAGACAAGGGATGAAGGACGGTGTGAAGGGATGAAGGATAAGAGAGAAGGGAAGAGCGAGGGGGGGTGAGAGAAAAACAGAGAGGGTGGATATACACATTGGGTCAAACAACGTGAACACTGGAGAACAAATACAGTACAGGCGTCAGCATGGGTGCTAGTGCCAACGCACTCTAGTTCAGCATGATGATGTTTACTTGCCCAAGACAGCCAACAGGATACCCACAAGTGGACCTTGAGAGCTGGCCAGTTCAAAGTCCCAAACATCCAAGCCAAATCATGAGCTTCCAAAACAACTGACACACGGCAATAAAAAAAGCGTCATTGCAAGACATCCAAAAGGACAATACCTGCGTCAGTGCTAGCACTTGCAAGTCGTTTTTCTATTCGTTTTCTATATATGCATTTGTCCAAGTAACAAACTTAATTTTTGTAGCTGATATTCCATCTGGCTTGTGTATCCTCAGCTGCCATAGCCAGAACAGTGTCTATTAACTGAGCTATTACTGAAGAAACGTGCTCAACAAATCCATACGTCCACTCGATTACCTCAAACTTCAGTTTCATCTTGTTTACTGTATGATCAAAATGCATTTGCTAGAACCCCCCCGAAGACGACTTTGAGAAAACGGAAAACGAAAACAAAAAGTGACATGAAATTGCGGAAAAAGCGACGTCAAAAAAAGCCAGGCTATTATTTTCATCTGTCAGTATGATAGAGTGTGTGCGAACGGTTCGTTTTCATTGGGATAAACATCAGGGCATGCCATCTATTTTAGCCAGGCTGTGAGGAGTCAGTTGATGATTCATGAGGAGGGTGGATTAATTACAAACTATTGCAAATGCCTGAGTGGGTCCAAAGCACGAGCAGGCAAACTGACCGCAGGGTCACTGAAGTAACACTAACACTTAGTCGAGGAGAGAAAATGCAGTTAAGATTAGGCGAGGCTGGTGCGTGCGGGCGGGCGGGCGGGCTGGCAAATACCACGGTTGCTTGTCATGAGGCCCTGAGACAGGGCAGCCGTGATGCCCGACTGTAGTGGGGGGCACTTATGGAAAGGGTGATGAGGATGGCAAGACAGGGGGCACAGGGAGAAGCAGGGTTCAACACTAAAGAAGAAACAGAGTTCCAGAGGGATGAAGAGGTTATTGACGGGAGTAGATTTGGTTTCAGCGGCCGTTCTAAAGGGGCTATTAGCACCGACTGAAAATGGATTGGCTTAAGGCGTTGAAAGGATGTTGAGAACCGCATAGAAACGGAGATGTGATAACAAGTGTTAAAAAACGGAATCGGTTTAAGCTTTGTGATTCTTGCGTGTTCATGCAAGGGGCGTCATCATACCTGCAATGTCGCAGAGTTCTGCGTCGCTGGCGTTGGCCAGGGCTTCCTCGAGCTCGGGCTCCAGAGTCACATTTTCCATAATGGGGTCCACCACCTTCTTGGGTATGAAGATTTTCCCTGAAACATAGTGGACGATGAATTCCTGTTAAAGCTTGTTTGTTTTATATTTTACTTCCCCCGAGTTGTCTGAAACACGCCCTTTTGGTGCCGCTCTTACTCAAACCCACTTGAAAAACGAAATCGTAAAAAAACTTACCGCACATGAAAGGATAAACAGATGAATCATTGTTAAAACAATGCCAGCACTGAGAGGAGAAAGAGATTAGTACTATCACTCCTATTATTAATAACACGACTAAACCCACTCTCACTTTACCACTACTACACTTGCTTCTTAATAATACAAATAATACACCTATCGTTTTCCAGCCACCATTACACATTGAAAATGACTGCGCACTGTGCGGATGGCAACTTCCATTTTGTCTGGAACTGACTGGTCATGGAAACCGACATTTGATATCTCATTATGTCACGGGGACTTTCTCGTATTGTCACTCAGAGAGCCAGCCAGCCAGCCGGTTGGGGCAGATGGGGCGAAGTCCTTCAAGGCTACACCCAGCCACGTCTGGCACGTAGCGACCGGAGTCAAGCAGCTCAGGCCCAGAACACCGGAACAGAGCCACGCTAATGAACCCCAGGAGGAGAGAGGCCGCGGTGAATGGCAACTCCTGTGGTCCAATGATATACCCTTCCTTCAAAACGAGCTCTTGTTTTGCACACTCCCTAAAAAAAACATGTGCGATCTACACTGGCGCAATAGTTGGCCGGGAGTTTGGAGCACTCGGGGACAAGGGTGTAGAATTGAAATACAACTTGAGACTATATCAGAGATCTGATATCCCCAAGGTTTTATTCCTACATTGGCATACGTCCAAAATCATCTACAGTGCAATCCTTCCTGTTGGCCTTGACTCGAGTGCGGCCTGGGTGGTCCGTTCCTGCAGGCTGTGGAGAAAGTGCGTTTGGTAAAGCCGTTCCAAAGTCACCTTATCCCACCTTCAAGCTTACTGCTGGGCGCCAGGATATAGCTCCATGTTCAGCCCAGCGGCTGGTCACCAATCACGCCAGGCTTGGCTTAGACCCAGTGCTTGCTAATGATCGCGACCGTCTACATCGCGCTCTGACTGCATGTGAATTGCTAATCTACAAATCACCCGGCTTCCCAAATTCCTAGTAACCATGCGGTCTAGATTCGGGATTCCGGGCCTGGACTAATTGCCAGCGGACACAGAGAGAGACAGGTTGATGCTCAGCATGCTACATCTACACTAGAGTGGATCTTGGCTGAGTCAGCTGGCGGCGGGGCTGACAACTTCCTACTTACATCCACACACGAGGAAGACCAAAACACGGAGAACTCCAGGCAAAAAAAACGAAGATGGTCTGAGATAGTAACTCTTCAGATAGGTGGGAAGTCCAAGCTGGATATCTCTGGACACAAGGTTGTACACACCAGGTCCTGGTAGATATTGGACTTATATGGGGGGGGTGGGGTTGTCAGGGGAAACCTATAGGTTTAGGTTTAGTATGAACAGGACACAGCCATTCTGGGCTTCATTTTGAACGTTTGCTAAAGTTATCTTAGTAGGCCGCTAAAATTCATGACTTAGAGGCACCTCACGAGTCGTAGGGGAGGGGCAGTTAATCAACTCTGAATGCGCTGGGGGGCACCACCTCAAGGCTCACGATTAAAGCAGGCGCCCGCTCTCAAATTCGACCTTGTGAGTTCGACAGGTACACAGACAAACAAACAAGTGATTCGCTTAGCCGAGCTAGTCCTTTTATCCGCTTTCGGCTACACTGACACTAAAACTGACAACGCACAATTGGACGGACAAGCTATGTTTGCCGTGTTCCACTGTGGTTCTCCTAAATGGTCACTGCCACACATGCTCTTCACGATGGTGTTTGTTAGGTTTTGCCACCTGTTTGTTTGGCAGCCACAGGGACAGGCTGAGGGAGCTGCGTGGCTGCAGGGGAGGTTGGGGGGTGGGGGGCAGGAGCATGTGACGGGAGCAAAGACAAAGTAGCAGCCGGTGGAGACGAGGCAGCACAGCTGAGCCCAGCCGGGTTCTTCACACACACACACACACACACGAATCACCTTTAAGTAACATCAAACCGGATATGGATATTGTTTCACCTGATTTTGAGATCATTTTACATTCTATCATGCCCTGATCACTTACATTGGTTTTTGTACTAGCGGTAGCTAAAAGTTGGTTGATGTTTGACTTATGGAATTCTTTCAGGTTGAGAAACCATCGAACAGCAAGGCAAATTACAGCTTAAAAGAGGCATTGTTCTTTAAAATTGTCTAATCTAGAGCCAATGTCAAATGTTTATCTCATAAGGTCACTTGCAATTTTTGTATGACTGTCCATGGCCACATTCCATTTCGGCCTATGGCCACCTTTCCCAGCCTAGCCAGTCCCTGTCTCTTATGTTCAATCTGACAAGATAACACGGAAACTATGGGGGGATGGCTCCACCTTGTGCTACAGCACGTTAAGTGGAGATTAGAGTTCCAACTGCAGTATATGTATTGCAGTACTGCATATGGACCAATATGGAACTAAGCCCCTACCATACTTGTTCATGTAGAAGCATGGAGTTAGAATTTAGATCACTTTCTTGACTGACTTCTGCCTGGACTGTGTTTATGTTCAAGTCCTTTCTCTTCTCTCCAGTGAAACCTATAGTTGTAATATACTCCACTAAGGCCAGGGGTCCTACCTCTCTTCTCTCCAGTGTAGGGCACCAGGTCCTCCTTGTCAGGGTGCTCCTTAGCTTGCTTTTCCAGATGGGCTACCAGGTTCTCCCTCTGGAAGGTTCCGGTTGGAGCCTTCTTGGTCTGGTCCTTTTGTCTCATCCCGGCCGGCAACAGGGCATTCTTAACCAAAAACATTTTTTATTGGCAGATATTTCCATTGAGTTAGCATTACCAATGTAGTATTCGTAGCAAAATAAGAGTAAGATTCAGACGGTTATTTATTAACATAAATTGTCCTACAGCATTAAGGGTGGTGCATAAATATAATGAAATAAATCTAAAAAAGGAAAATCCCTTACCAGCAGACAAAAAAAAGTGTTAAAAAAAAATTTGGAAGAGATTGTTTTGTTGTTACAGAACTCAGAAGTGACATGTGACATTCACATGCCTGTCAGAACTACATAAGAAACTAAAACATTTTGAATTTGATCATTAGTTGAAATGGCTTGTGATCAACTATAGCCAGTCAGTAATGTCAGACACTCTTTGTTCTGACTAGTAGTGATGGCAATTCAAGGCTTCATTACCGTTCTTATAGCAGCAGGATATTATGCTATCAGTGCTAACTGAGATTTAATAAAAACCATCATTTAAATATTTAATGTAATATAGTTAACAATCTAGTCTGTACATTTTATGTTTAATGTTCGTTCCAATGTTATTTTTATCTGTTCTTTTTCACAGACTAGATTGTTAACTATATTGCCTTATACATTTCAATTATGGCTTTTATTGTGATAAAGAAAATGTGAGTGCTGCCAGCATAATATCCTGTGCTAAAATAACACGAATGAAGCCTCGAATGGCCATCACTACTGACTAGCATGTAGATGTTTCAAAAGTAATATTACATTCTCACTTAGTTATGAACATAACATTATACTTGGTGGAGTATACCAACAAAAGGCTTGTCATTGAAATGTGATGATCATTCTGCATCTCCTCAGTCACATATTTAGAAGCCATCCCAACTAGCACATTTGGTTCCTTGAAAGTGGTTGGAATTTCTTGGAAGTTGTTTTTGGTTTTTGACTGGTTGTAAGAATGACACCATTTTTTCTGACTGGTAAAATGCTACAATATGTTGTATTTTTTGAAATAGCTTTAAGTCTTGAAATAACACTGCTTTGTTATTTAAGGTAATTTTTTAAAGTACAACATACAACACATGGTAGTTAATTTAATTAAGAATCAATGCCTTAGGCTTCCAAATTACTATGTCAATGCACAAACATATTTTCTATTTTTTATTTTCAACTATTTGAGAAATGTTTAATCATTTAAACCTGTAGGAAATGTTGTGTTGAAGTACAGAAATAACTACAGAAGAATATTAAAATGCTTTGAACTACAAGAACATTTACAATTTGAATGATGTTCAGAGAATGTAACCAAAAATGTACAGGTGCATCTCAAAATATTTCAATATTGTGGAAAAAAATGTTTGCTCCATGCCACGCCAAATTGATTAATTCGTGCAAGAGGAGCCCCGACCAAGTAGTGTGTGCATAAATTAACATACTTAGGAAACCTTTACAGGTATTTTGAGTTAATTAGCGGATTAGAGCTCTTCTCAGGTTGACATTTCTGTATTGTAAATGTTTTATTCTAGTGTTTGAGATAGCAGATTTTTTATTCGAATGAGCTGTAAGCCGTGATCATCAAGACTGAAAAGAAAAAATACTTGAAATCTTTCACTTTATGTGTAATGAATCTAGAATATATGAAGGTGTCACATTTTGATTTGAATTACAGTAAAAAATTAACCTGTTGAGATGAACCTGTAGTTAAATGAAACCATATTTAAAGTTTTTTAAATGTTCCATTAAAGTAATGAAAAACTACTTTAAAAAAAAAAATGTCAAGTTTAAATGTGTTAATAATGTTCCTAAATCAGACCAAAGGACGATGTGCCACAGTCACTCAAGCTTGGGTACTCACACACCGAACACGGCCACACATTAACCGTTTTTTCCCAGCGCTTACCAGATGATATACTGCATCTGGCTGGCCGCCCAACATCACGCCCTCTTGACCCTATCCCCTCCTCCTTCCCCAGACAATCTCAGGAGACCTTCAACCATTGCTGATCAACTCTTCGCTGAGCACTGGCCGTGTCCCTGCACACTTCAAGATGGCCAGAGTAGCTCCCCTCTTAGAGAAACCAAAACTTGACCACTCTGACTACAGGCCGGTATCCCTCCTGTCTTTCCTTTCCAAGACACTTTGCATGCTGTCTCCACATAGCTCTCTTCTTACCTTTCTCAGAACAATCTCCTCGACCCTAACCGGTCAGGATACAAAATGGGCCACTCCACTCTCCTCTGTGTAACAGAAGTTCTTCACACTGCCTGAGCTAACTCCCTTTCCTCTTTTCTTATCTTTCTTGATCTATCCGCTGCCTTCGACACTGAACCATAGCATCCTATTTTCCACCCTCTCAGTTTTGGGCATCTTAGGCTCTGCTTACTTTTGGATTGCATTCTACCTTGCAAAACAGTCCTACCAGGTGGCATGGAGAGGATCAGTGTCTGCTGCGCAGCCTCTTACTACTGGTGTTCCCAAATGCTTGATTCTTGGCCCTCTCCTCTTCTGTCTTTACTCTGTCATATCCTTACATGGTCTTTCCTATCACTGTCGTGCAGATGACACTCAGCTTTTTCTCTCCCTCTGACAACCTGGTGATATCACACATCTCTGCATGCCTGGCCAAAATCTTTGCTTATATGTCAGCACACCACCTCAAGCTTAACCTTGACAAGACTGAGCTGCTCTTGTTCATTGGCTCCCAGTTGAAGCTCAAAGCCGCTTCAAAGTGTGGTGGAAGTTTGAAACTGAGAACATAAACATGTATGGTATGGTTCTTACCTACATAGCAACAAGAGGATCTTCTCCTCCCTACCTTTAGGCAAGGCCCAAACCCTACATCCCTACCCGGGCTCTATGTTCAGCCACCTCTGGTCCTGATCCACACAGGCAAAACTGATCTGTCCTGGCACCTCAATGGTGGAACCAGCTTCCCTCAGAGGATAGGATAACAGAGTCTCTACATATCTTCAAAGATCATCTGGAAACTCAACCTTTTTATAGAGTACCTAAAATAATTCAACCACCTCTGTTGTCTTGTAGATTTGCTAGTACTGCCTGGTTCTAGGCAAGAAAAATGGTATTTGTATGCCCCCATACTTGGTAAAACTATAGTACAGACTGCGCTTGTTCATGTACAAGCTTCTGCCCCACAATGGTAACACACTTGTTACTGTGATCAGAAGGCAAAAGCTTCTCAGAGCTATTCAAATCCAGTTGGCAGATTCTGGGCTAATTTTAACTAATTAAGAGAAATGTTACTTTGTTGTTTAAGAGACACAAACGAACTAGGCCACAGTTGGCCATATATTACACACAGTACTATCACTTAAAGCCACTTATACCCGAGTTAAAGCTGGTGACTGATAACCCTCCGAAAAATTACTTAGGATGTGAAGAAGTCTGCTCTGCACACACCCCCACACACAAACTGTGTTTAAAATTGCACTAACAGAAAGAAAAAAAAGCAGTTCCCAGACCCAGAGAGCTATTCTTAGACCAGAGCATGCCAAACCAGGTCCATAGGCTAGTTGTGGACCAACATCTTATCTTGGCTTTCAGCACCTAAAGAGCACTGGCCACTTAAAGACAACACTATTTATTGCAGACGTATCAGTTTGACTCTTTGACATGGTTCTGGGGGAGATATGGAGGATATCATTTTCAAAAGTAAGTATAGCTGAACTACAGAACTGCTAATATGCAGTGGAGGCGGGGGGGGGGGGGGCAAGCTCAAAGACACAGTACAACAGTACAACAAAAGATTCCCATTTACAATCCTACATTCGCTAACCCTAAAGATAAACCTATCCCAAAAATGTGATCTTAACCCTAAACCTTACTGTGCAAATAATCCTTTATTCTAACCGTAACATAACTTAAGCCTAATCCCCGGGAACCACAAGGTCAACTTGTTCTCGTTTTACCATCCTTGCCACTCACTGTAATTTTGGTACTCACAACTACAGTAAAACCTATCCCACTATTCCCCCAGTCAAGTAAGCATGGGCTGGCTCTTATTGCTGCAAGCACCCAGATTTTAAACTGTCAGCCATTCATCATGACCACAATACAGCTTTTGTCAACTCCTATACAGATGAACTATTCATGAATGCAAATAAAGTCAGCTGCCATCACTCATTACACAATATCATAAATAACACATGCATCAGGTATCCTTGGGAGGAAATGTGGCTTCGCTTGACATTTACTAAGTTGTTCATACTTTCTTCTAGACCCACATCGGCATATTTGAATGTGGTACAGTAAGTAGGCAGTTACTAGCAGCAACCACTATTAATGGAATGGATGTCCCTTTGGCTCCAGAACAGCCTGGATCAGAGGCGTTGCTAGTATCACAATACATTCGGGGCTTAGCCCGGACCCCGACCCCCCCCCCCCTCCCGGGACAGAAAGAACAGGGTTTTGAATGCACATGCTAGAAGAAAATATCGATGTACATGCTAGTGGCCTACACGTCTAGATTGTCATAATGCACGATCGGAATTATAGATGAATAGAACAGGGGCTATTTATTATTATTATTATTTTGGTCAATTTGAGATCCGGGACTGTTCATAAAAGATGCCTAACGATGCCACTGGCCTGGATTCTTCAAAGGCTTTTCCGGAGGCAGTGTTGGGGTTGTGGGTTTTATTCCTGGGGGGGGGGGGGGGCATGGATGAAAACTTTGAGAAAAAAATGTCTACACCCACTAAATGACTTCAAATGTACATTTGACGGCGTTGCGCTGTAGCTGTAGATTAGGACGACGGTGCCTTGGTGTCTGACGCAATATTCCGTGGATGACCAGGGAGGACAAACTGTGCATTCCGAGATGCTGTTCTGCCCATCATTGTTGCAAGAAAATACCAGGAGGGCAGAAGTGTCTAAGATAATGGAAGAGTCTGGCATCAATAATCAGGACATGCTTTGTTCACTAGTTTTGCCATTATAACTATATATTCATATAGCATAAGCCACATTTCTAGCAGCCATCCTTTTCCATTAACAGGGTGATATAGCCAATAAACTGGACAGTAAGTATGTTATTGTAGGATTTTAACAATATTGTATGTGATTAACTATGAGTGCTATTGGTGTCTATGCTATCAACTTCTTGGTTGCACCAACATCTAGTTCTAACAAAATCACAGATTCCATTAGTCTTTGCAATGAACAAGGACTGACCAAAACTTGTTTGTGCAAGACATGTCAAACACCGACGGGTCTGGGGCATGGTATTTTTTTTTCCAACTGTTTGTCAAATTATTAGGTGAATTACTTGTAGCTCTGGTTGTTTTGAAGGACATTGTAAAACATGAAGCAACATATTACAGCAAAGCAAGCAAATAAAATTAATTTTGGAGGGTAAAAGTATGTCTCACACAATCAAAATGTCATGTAGGTAAAAAAAAAAAAAGAAGCTAAATAAATCAATGCCAGAATGTGTTGGATCATCATCCAACAAAGCTTTCTATTAAGATTCATAAATATGATTACATCACTTCACACTGGACCAGCTATACAGTTGTTTTACTATGCAGGGAGGAAGTTTATTTGAGTATCTTCTTAAACTATCCCACACACACCTGCCTGTTTGAGCTTTGTACCATGATCTACTGCTTACAGGTATGTATCCTTGGTTAAAGGATCCTTTTATAGTCTTATACTTTTGAATGTGAAAGTGTTATTTAATGCGCTGTTCTGTTGCCCACCTACTCTCATCAATAAAACTCAAGAAAAAGAAGAGTTAAGCCTGGCATCAGGATCTAAACCCAACCAGATAACCACATACACATTTTAGGTAACCCTAAAATATGTTTTTCACTAATTGGGGCCAGCTCAATGTCTCCACAAGTACGGTAAACCAAGACAAGACCGCCCCCACCCAACCCAAGACCATCAGAAAGAGACTTACATCAGGGTCTAACTCTTCCAGCTCATCCTCCAGTCTCCGTAGCTCTTCCTCTGTGAGTTTCTTCAGTAGTTCATCCTCATCCACCTCCCTGTAGTTCACCACTTCCTTCTTAAAGAATGTGGACATGGTGACTCGGTACAATCACGACGACTCCAAACAAAAAATAAATAAAAAGGCAACCAAGTGCCCAGGGATGTCCTCAAAAGGAAGTCTGCATGACCACACAGAGAAACAGACGAAACAAGGGTTAGTCCGTAGTGTCAATTGGTCACCCAGCTTGGTCTTTGGTTGTAGGCCTACTAGCTGAGTCAAACAAGGTGGAATTGGAGTCATAATATGCAGGCCTTGATGTTTGCCTACTAGCTGAGTCATAGCATGCGGGTCTAGATTTTGGTCTACTAGCTGAATCATGACATGCAGCAGTAGATGTAGGCCCACTAGCTTAGTCATGACATGCAGGCCTAGATGTAGGCCCACTAGCTTAGTCATGACATGCAGGCCTAGATGTAGGCCCACTAGCTTAGTCATGACATGCAGCAGTAGATGTAGGCCCACTAGCTGAATCATGACATGCAGGCCTAGATGTAGGCCCACTAGCTTAGTCATGACATGCAGGCCTAGATGTAGGCCCACTAGCTTAGTCATGACATGCAGGCCTAGATGTAGGTTCACTAGCGGTGTCATATGAGGTAGACCTAGCCCTAGGTCTTGACAGAGAAAACTAGTGTTTTTGGCAGACTGAAATGTCCAGAAGCGTTTGTGTGGCGGTAGGTGACATTACAAGTAAATAGGTTAATTCATAACAGCCTTGATACTTAAATAAAACACTTTAAAGCATTCGTTTTGAAATGAAATGCCCAGTCAGACTAAGCTCCCAGGACTTGGTTGGCAGGAAACCGGTCCCGTAAGCTCTAGGTGTCATGACACATCTGCAGATCACTAGTTTAAGGAGATACATGTCAGCTGCTTGGCTTTACAACCAGACCGAGGAGTTGAAGGTCTGTGGGAGAAAGACTGCAGCAGAAAGCCTTGCCTGGGTTCCTCTTGGCAGCTGATAAAAACAGATCCCCTGTCACTCAGTCATCTGGGAAGCAGGAACATATTTATAGGGAGACCAAGCACGGGTAAAGCATGGGTTGCTTTAACAATGCATGACCATGAAAATAAAGGGTCCTAGCTTACAGTTCTTATACTCATTACATGGATTTAGCAGATGCTCTTATCCATAGCAACTTACTGCATTCATTTTCAGGTAACCGTTCCCAAATATTAGCTCACAGTCACAAAATGTATGACAATAGGCCAAGACAATCAAGAGCTGAACAATTTGCTGATATAGGCCTAAAACCTATAAATCTGACGAGAACCTGAATCAACCACATAAAAACAAAAACAAAACTTTGATCCAATAAAAACATTTGTTATGCAAACGGCCCACATTATGCTCGATTAGGAAATACAAAAGGAGGACTGTGGGAATGCATGTAACAGTCCTTTTCAATTTCAGGAGTGGAAATAAAGCAGACCAGGCAATCCAAGCATGAGAAAGGTTGGGGTTTGTTTTTGGTTTGAAGGCCTGGATGATTATGCTTTGATGATTAAAATGGTCAGGACTGTAAACAGGCAGCCAGCTGTCATGCATAGACACATTCAGGACAAGTGAAAGCACAGGAAAAGTGCATACGTGTTAATACTATCATTAATACGAGACTATGTAAAACAGTACTCTCTTTAAACACTTATTTGACGTTTCACTTTGAAGCCTCTGTTGGGTATGTCCTAGGTTAAGTCACAGAAAATCTTTTAAAAGCAAATTATTTGTGGTTTCGTTTAAGCGCTAGTCAACTAGAACAACCCGTTATTTTATATGCACGTACCTTTTCCAACGCTTATCCTAGGCTATTTATAGCGAACCGGTCCCGCTTTGTGACAGCTGAATACTTTGACCAGATATGGTTTCTTTTCGGGCCAGACTAGTCACACAGAGACGCTTCATACAAGGAAAGTAAAGTCCAGCGCAAACCAACTGAAAAAAGTTCAGAATCCTAACGGATATCCTTGAATGTTGTCAATCAGAGCCAAGTTGAAATCCTTCACTTTCCTTGCAAGTTCTCTTTCAGTAGTTTTCGTACTACAACACCGCGGGAAGACAAACTTGTCGACCGCTACTCCCACTCGCGTAGCACTGCCAGTCAAATGATGTCACACTCACTCGGCAAGCAAGCGCTCTACACCCGCCATCGGTAGACCTACATTATACTACTGGTGAATTACAACAGTAAAAACAAAGGGTTTAATAGCAATTACAAATCTTGGAATACTACTTCGTTTGTACACTTGCAATAAAATTGACTATTCACTTTACATCTTCCGCGGACTGAAAGCGTCGTTATAAAAGCATTTTACACATAATTCGTTAGACTGAGTATGCAGCTACTTTATTGACAATATTTTTTTTAGCTCATGCACAGAAGTTGTCTATTCATCTTTTAAGCCATTTCTATTCAAAAGTAATGTTAGTAATGTGAGATATCGCGCCACAAAAAGCAAGTGTTAAAATAAAATATATTAAGTACAAAAAATAAGTATAATTCTCATAAATAATATTTAAAGGTACATTAACTAAAATAAATAAAATATGAACAAAACCACAAAACAAGTTAGTAACAAGGAAAATGGCTTACAGATCAAATGGTTTTTTAGCACCAAAAGTTGGAGCTAAAAAATATTAACTTAATCAGTAAATAACTATATACACAATGTATGTAATGTAACCAAACAATGGGAGGGAAATTAAACATTTTGAATATAAAATTGAACACAACTGCATAGATAAGACTCCTCACCCCATATAGAGGAATCTGTTTCAGGCAGATACCACAACATTCCTAGGAGCCTCTACATAATATCTGTATCAGTGATAGACTGACAGAGGTCTTGGTCACATATGTTAAGAACACCACAACACTAGTACACAGCCGGTCAGTCTAGTCCGGTTCTATACCGCGGTACTCAGTTCCTCCGGGAAGTCAGCGATGATGTTGTGGATCCAGACGTCTTTCTCCTTCTGGGACGTGTCCACAAGGTACACCACCACCTTAAACCACAGAAGAAGTCAGTCAGTTTTCAAAAAGGAATCTATTACGTAACTCACTACTTCTGATGAAGGCCCATAGGGCTGTGGTTGTCAGAAATGGCGCCTTGTCCTATGTCTTTTTTGGGATTGCAAATAAAATGTAATGTAGACCCTCACCTTCCTGTCCCAAGGAAACTCTGCCTCCACCACGCTCTCCACCTGTGCCACCAGGGGCTTCTTCTCAACGTGATTCCTGAACACAATGGACGCCGCCTCAGACCACACGCGCTGCTGCACGCCTTAAAGGGGAATGAGGAGAGGGAGGCAAGGTGTAGGGAAGTAGATTTTTTAAATTTCACATTTATTCACAGATGTCCATTGCATTTCAAGATGGCGGCAGAGGTGTGAGTAATAAAGATGGCGGAAATCAGATAGAAAACACACTTGATACACTTCAGAGTAGGGTTGTAACGACACACGTATTGGTACTGTATGGGGGGGGGGGGGGGGGGGGGGGGGGGGGGCTTTAAGGTTCAGACATGAACCTGAATGCCTCTGTAATAAATCATACTGGGCTGAAAAAAACCCATAAAGCATTTGTATTTAAATAAGAGGCTTTGCGCATGGCAGAACCAAAATTATAATTCAAATGTGCGAATCAGTTTAATGCAAATACCATTTTGTGATGTACTGAAAACGTGACCCTCCAACCACAATAAGTACCGTCGCTTCCATTATGCAACACTATTCCAGACATAACATTTAAACTGTTTATTGCATTTACTTAATTCTAATAATGCACAATATTTACACCCAATTTCAAGCTGTGTATAAGGTTTCTCATATGTGCATAATGTAGATATAATCACTATTATACTTCAGTGAGCCATGAATTGACATGTTTAAGAGGTGATTTGGCCAGCCCCACTTCCACCACCAGAGGTCCTAAATCCCAGAATGCATCTTTAAGCCACTGTCCAGTACTCACCAGCCAGCTGTGCTCGGACTGCCTGGAAAGGCAGCTGTCTGAACGACTCTATGAGGGGCTCAAGTTCCCTGCTACCAACCAGCTCGTGTTTACCATAGTCCAGCTCATAGACAGAGACCAGACCGTTGGACAGAATGGCCTTCACCAGCACTCGGTGCCAACTAGAATAAAAGCGGAGGGTCAGAGGTCATGAATGCTTCAGAAAAATACAAAGAAAATCTTCCCTGCACCAGCCAAAGCAGTCTAAACTAACGGCCTGCTGATGACCCCTGACCTGTCCACTCACTTGTTATCCACCTTGGCGGCATAGACCTCTCCTTTTCGTAACTCCAGGGACACCAGCCTCTCCTCTCTCTGATTGTAGTAAAGGATCATCTCTCCCATCAGGACTACCAGCTTGTACAGATCCTGAGATTTGAAAGACAAGGCCCCTCAGATGTATTAGTACATTACACACATTTAAATATATGGCGTGTTTGTGTATATAGTGAGGTTTGAAACTATTTGGACAGTTACATTTGTCATGTTGGCTGTGCACTCCAGTACTTTGAAATCATAAGAAGTCCCCTTCAACTTTAAAGAACAAAACACATTTGGAGAAAGTGTGTATTACAGATGTGGAACATTTTGTATTCAGGCCCATATTCACAGTGTGCAATGACTATATAAAATAGTCGACTTTCAGAAACAAAACGGCAAATTTAGTGTTGCTGACGATTCAGTGTAAACCTCTACTGTAAATATTAATAATGTTTTTGAACACTTCTACATTAATATGGACACTAACATGACTAAAGATGAATCAGAATGGGTTGTGAACAACGATGAATTGTATGGCTGGGGAAATAAACCTCCTTGTTGTTGGAAATAGTGAGAGGTTTCCACACCATTACTCCACCTTTACTCCAGATTCATTCAGGATTCTAGTTGTATAATACGCATGCCATCATCCCAAAGAGGTGCAAATGTAGCCACCTTGAATGTTTACCTGCCACGGCTGCAGTACAAAGTGCCCCGGGTGACAGGCCACAGACACAAACACGTCCATGTTCTGGCCCGCCTGAGGAAGCTCCATGGGGGAGGGGAGGGCCAACTGCATTCCCAACCTGACGGAGGTGTGCAAAGCCTGGGAAAGTGCGCTCGACATGTCCCCAGAGCCCATGCTGCGGTCCGAGCTGTGAAGGGTGACCTGGTCCACCACGCTGCTGAGCGTGGTTTCAAGGAACCTCGGGCTAGGGTCTTTCTGGGGAGCGGGGGCGGGCCGCTTCCAGAGGCCAGAGGTCGCCATCTGGCGGTTGATGCTGTTGGTGTCATTCTGCGAGCCATTCGAGGAAAACAAGTAGATGTGCACCAGCTTGGCTTCATCTAGCTTGGAGATCTAATGGCACATATGATAGGGGAAGTTAAAAATAAAGTTTGACTTCACAGTTTAGTAAACGGCTCCTGAAAGCTACAGTCGGTTAGTCCGAATTGCTTCATTCACCACAGCTGTTTCTAATGTTCATGTAATCACATCATGATTACTGCTTTGTATTAAAGCACTTTAAAGCAAGTCCCCAGGGTACCACTGAGAACATCCAAAAATACAATGTAGCTTTGAAATTATGAATTCGGTTCATTTAGGTGCCGAATGCAGTCTCTTCTCAAACAAACGTTTCTACACACAACGACCACAAAAGCGGCCCTTAATGATCAGTTTGTAAGACAATAACTTCAGGAACTGTTTCAAGAATAGAGGAACCCAACAGTTATTTTAAAAGAGTGGCATTTCGGCTTTGAAGGAAAGCATGCGGGACAGACCGTCATCATACAATCCTCAGAGTGGAGCACAGCGTCTCTGAGCCAGAGAACTGCCTCAGGGGTCCACATCTCAGGGGGGAGGTCTACCAGGCAGCACTTAATAGCCTGTATGGGAGACAACAGAGAATGGTTTACCACTGAGATTCACAGAGTACAGCTAACTTGAATACCACTCCCCCCATGCATACATCTGATGCAACGCATTAGCCAAGGAATCAGAACCCAGACTCATATGGTCACCCGTGCCGTGGGGTTACGTCAGACGGGACCGACGAGGCGGCCCGCCAGCTGTCTGACCTGCGGTGGGATGACGGCGAGCTCGCGGAGGAACGGAGGAGGGATCTCTCGCAGTTCTGTGACCTCCACGGAGGCCGGCACGCCCAAGTCCACGAACCGGATGTCCAGCACTCGGCTGCCGTGCAGGTTGGTGATCTGACGGGCGATATTGAGCGTTGTCAGTTAAAGCACTGGGCGGAGGTGGGCAATACGCGTCCGTGTCGCCCCAGGGGGGGGTTCTCTCACCTCCACTCTGGACCACTTCCCTTTGTGCCGGGCCAGGCAGCACATTCCGCAGAACGGCAAAGACACCAGAGAATCCGATGTCACCTGGCGAACACCCAATAAAATTAAATCCACGCGTAACATACACAGTTGTGCGAGAACGGACAGGAACGTTTCGTCCCAGTGGTCGGCCCATACCTGGGTTATGAAGAAGGCCTCGACCTTTTCCAAGATCTCGTTGAGCTTGACCCGACCCCGAGAGGGCAGCTGGCAGTAGATGGTTCCATCGGAACACACGTTGGTCACAGACACGTTCATGTAGGTGCTGTTGACCTGTAGAAAGGAGAAGAAAAAAGTCTAGCCAGAGGACATTTGAGACATTATGGCAAACAGCATTAACAAACAAGAGTGCATTAGCACCCCCGCACACCACCCCCAACCCAACACGCGCCGGCATTTCTGACAGGACAAGGACACAGACTCCAGGAAGGTACTGTCCAGAAGGGTTCTGCGAACCTGCAGGGGGTTCTCCATAGTCGTGTCCTGCAGGGCCTTGAGGCAGGCCGCGTTGATGTTGACGTCCTCGCTGAGCGACGTGTCATAGAGCAACACCCGGGGCGTGGCCACGTCCTGCTCCAGCAGCTCCGCCAGCAGGATCCTCCCCACTGCCAGAGACTCCAGCGTGCTCAGCACCGAGCGCTCCGAGCTGAACGGCCCTAGGCCTGAAGGGGGTGAAAACAGGAAGAGGTGACAATTCAGAGAGGAATAGGTAATAACTAAATAACTAAAAACTAGGAAACGTGATTCTTATCAACCAGTCGCCCCAAGTATATTCGCCAGATGCTGCAGAGCTGAAAGGATCCCAAAGGACTAAAGACAGCAGATTAAACAAAAGACAGCCTGAGAGTTTCCCCCAATTCATCCGTTTCTATGGCTGTTGTAGAGCTCATAAGAGACGGGATACGAGGAGGGATGTGGCTACCTGCTAGCGTGCAGAGGGATGCCTGGAAGGGCAGCTTGAAGAAGTCCTTTTGGAGCTCCATGAGCTGAGTCTTACTGATGACCTCAGAGAAACCATGGTCCACGTAGTAGACCTGGAGGGAAAGAACCGTTTCCTGGTAAACCTGGCCTTGAACATACTGTGGACTGAAACCTGACAACAGAAACAGCTAGTCCTACATTACATTCACAGGGTTAAAATGTATCATTAATAAATTAAGATCATATTTGGGACACTGGAAAAGGCTATCCCAATAGGGTGAATCTCGAGGTAACCCCATGCATCTGCCAATTTATGGCAACCATCAGTTGGGTTTCATGTATAAAGATTATTGCTAAAAATATGAATGATGATATGTATGGTCTTAAATGTTAAGCATTACCAACCAAATATGTAACTGGGTTGATTTCTGAAGGAGGAAATTATATTTTAGATGTCAGCATTAACTTAATCAATGGGGTAGAACAGGTCTGGGCAACTGGCATCCCACGGGCCGAATGCGGCCCCCGCCCCCTCTTTGTGTGGCCCTCAGTTTAATTTACAAAACAGTAAAAGGATATATACAGAAAACAAATTTGAAGACAAAAATAATTAAAACTTCAATTTGTTGTAAATTTAGTATTGGAACCAAAATCTATACAGGAAACAAAACATGAAATAGACTTGAAACTATTTTTTGCATGTTTATATTATAAAACAGTAATTTCAGGGACTGTTGTGATGTCTTTCAAAGTGTAGCTGAGAGTATTCTGATGTTTTGAGCCATCAAACACTTGATGATATCCATTACAGAAGTCTCTACACAAGCCAAAATATCAAAGTAGTGAAAACAGCCAAAACACCTATAGCATTCGAAGGGTTAATGGGGTACAACATCCCCTCTGCTCGTTTAAATAATCCCAAGGATGTCCCTTGACACTTTACGCCACAAAAGAAAATATATATACGCAGATGAAACCCCATATTGAGCTAGCTTTTTTTGATCCAGGATCTGTGTCATGGAAATCCAGCCAATAACGCAAATAGACTGCATGTTCACTGGTGTTAGAAATCAGTGGTTTCATATATCCCTACCTTGACTGTGTCCTTCATGACCTCAGAGACCTGGGCCCTGACAACCTCCTCTCCGCCCTCCACCTTCACGGCTGCCAGTGTGCCAGGCCTGGGGAACGAGAGGGGCCTCTGGGCGCCGGGCTGGCTGTACAGCGTCCTCATGGACTCTTCCATGGCCTGCTGAGCCTGGGAATAGTCTTCGCCTATGTACCTAAAAAAAAATTTCCCCAGGAAGGGCCCGAATCTGAGTAGCCCTCAACTTTTGAAAGAAAATCCTTGAACTTGACTTCTTCGGAAGAAAAGACTAGAGTGACCAAATGTAAAGTACCTGAGGACGACTTGGGTGGTGCTGCTAGCCTCCACCACCAGCACAGAGGGGAACTCCACTTTCGGGAGCACAAGAGGCGGTACGTCGGAGGAGCTGCTGAACTTACAGCCCAAAGGAGAAGCCGGGGTGCTGCTCGCCTACAGGTCCAAACAACAACAACAACACAAACCTGATAAGTCGCGATGACAACAACAGGCTTTTCTTCCAGTTTCTCGGGAGTCGTATTGGGATTAAGAGCGAATCAATTCCAAGTTAATTCCCAGGAGCATTAGGAATCCAAACAGATTCTCAACATAAGACCTCCTGAATGAACCAATTCCATTTCTGTAAAGGAACGGACAGCGCTACCTCAGCCTTGTGCTCAGCGGCGGGGCCATAGAGGATGGCCTTCTTCTTGTCGGGCATGGGGTACTCCACGGTGCAGACGTCAAACAACAGGCACAGGTTGGCCAGGATGTCCTCAGGAAAGGGGACCTTGAATGTCTCCTGGTAGAGTTTGGGGAGGGCGTGTGCCCACAGGCCCTGGTTGTATTTAGACAGCAGCTCCCTGAGTTTGACACGCACGTCTGCAGGGACGTCCACCGCTGGAGAGCTGGGCTGGCGAGGCGATGCGATCGGGGGAGGGGTCGGGGAGGTGGGGGTCAGGAGCGAGGAGGCGGAAAAGGAATTCTGCGAGGTAGAGGGGGGAGAGGCGGAGTTGGGGGCTCGTGTCCAGGAGTCGGAGGGGGCGGCCGGAGAGGTCGGCGAGTGCTGCCATGAGGGGGCGGTGGCGGGAGAGGTCTGACTCTGGTTTAACGAGGGGCTCCTCATGGTGAGGAACAAGGGGGCCAGGTTGACCGGTTTGACGGGGGTAACAGAATGTCTAGAGACAGGATGGGCTGGGACGGTTTGGCCTCGCTTCACTGAAGCAGCAGTGGGTTTGGGTTGGAACGGTACGACGACAGGGCTTGGGGATTTCGGCTGGGGGGGGTACACCAGCCGGTCCGCTCGATTGGTGCTCCCGGGCTTCTCAACCTGAAACACAAGTGTACTTTTAAAGTTAATTCTGAGGCACGACTAGACCGTTTTTGACAGAGGGGCTGAGCTACAAAGGACCAACACCTAAGTCAAACGCTTGGAGAATGTTTTTATGTCTTTGGGAGCCATTGTGTCAAAGACATAACCTCAGTTTTACTTCAATAAAACATTCTTTGCTCACACAGGCACCGGTTGCGTTTTACTGAAGCAAAAATCATTGCCCAGACTATTAATTGAAGTTTCCCCATAGTATAGAAGTCACTTACACAGCAGATATGGGTCCAGTTGACCAGGTCTATGACTGCTTGTCCAGGGAGATCCTGGTTGTGCATGGCCCGGTACACTTCGGGCAGCTTGGACAGCCAAAGGCCGCTGGTAAACTTCTTCAGGACCTCAGTTAAGAGGCTCTGGACCACCTTGGGGTTGTAGACGCTTGTCTGAAGGGCTGAGGGCTTCGGGGCAGCAGGGACTAGGGATGTGTTAAACCAACATTTATTCTTTAAAAGTGGATGTTCTTCTAAACAGTTTTCCAATAAACGCCCCCAAAATATAAATGCCATGTGAATTGGCAGGTTGTCATCCAATAATAACATCATCTAACAGGCACTTGACTTACGTCATGCTGAAGTTATCAGGTGATATCTGACTAATCAACAGATGGAATTAAAATGACAGAACTAAACATTGAAATGAGCAGGACGCATCTACAGACCGTAATAGGTTGCGTTGTCCTTTGGCTATTCAAGAAGCGTTTGACCGAAGCAAAATCATTGCCCAAACTATTAATAGATGTTTGGTGGTATTTACTACTAATTCACCACTACTAAAGTTTTCAGAGGACTCAGGTGCACTTTAGCAAAGTAACCGTGAGGTGGAGACATAGCCTATGGGATTTCCAACGTCACACAATGAATATCGATGGTATCTTTTATTTTGTGAGTTGGAATTGGCCTATATTAACTCCAACTTGGGAATTGTGGTTCTGCTTACCAGTTTTTGGTTTATTAGACATTAAATTGTTGACGTCATGCAACGGTTTAGACGAAATTATCATTTTCTTGTTTAGCCTGAAAAATAAATAAAGATTCAGTTGAATTCAGGAGTTTTACATCAAATAGGAGTACCCAATTACACCCATAAATTACAACAAAAAACAAATAAAGTGGGCGCTTGTACAATCAGGGTGTCACCATTTCAGTAGACTACAGGGAATCACTCACAGGTTTTGGGGTTATATATACGAACTAGCAATAATGGATCAAGTACAACCTTTTACAGGATGAGAAGAGACCCTTAGGATCCTTCCACTCACCCCTCTCTTTGCACATTTGCTTGTGGGACTGGCTCCCAGTTGGGACCCTGAGGCGGCGGAGCATGGGAGTTGACCCTATCGACATGCTGGTTGTACATCTTCCTGACATCTCCGCTGGCGCTGAAGCCTCCGTAGGTTTTGTTGCCCCGCGAGCGTGCTGGCGCCTCGGAGCCGTAGGGCTGGCCCCAGACGGGGCGCGCTGGAGGAAGGTCGGGCTGACGCAGGGATGTCCGAAGCTTTGCTGGAAGAAGACGGAAATGTCACTAATGACAGCATCCTTCAATACATTCACGTGCAAATAATCAACGGGGGAGAGCAGGTGCAGGAGAATCATTATTTTGGTTTTGAAAGGGTCTCGAAGAAACACCAAAACGGGCCATCGAATATAGCCTCGGACAAAAGAAGCAATAATCGGAAAAAGGACAAAGAGATCAGACACCCTACAGTATAACATGAAGCTTGAAGACTGTTTCGGTCTCATCTGGCAGTTCAGCATCCGAGAGCGGCCGGGAACCTTCTTATTGGACTTTTGACGGGCCACAAGCTGAGCGATGTGGGCCGTTTCCTGGCAAACGGCTGCGTGGCACATTACCTAGAGTGGACAAACATTGAGCGCAAGGCCATTAAGAGACACACACAAGCCTAAACCTAAATTGGTCTAGCTCAACTCTCCTCAAACCCAAATGTGTGATTCCTCCTAGAATTAGATTTTTTTTTGCTTGCCCTTGATGAACGCAAAAGATAAGGCCTGGTACAAACGATAAGCTCGAAGCACTCCAATACTTCTAAATGTGTGCAAGAGTGACTACTGCAAAAATAATACAACGGTTATATAGGCCCTACCTCCCCCATGCGATTCTCCATCCTGACCACAGAGGGGATACTGTGCAAGAGGGTCTCCAATGAGGGGTAACCCAGCTGTTTGTATGGAATGTACTCCCCTGTCAATGACCTGTAATCCCCCTGTAGCCGTGAGATTGACACCCCATTCTTATTGGACTGGAGCACAGCCCGGAGCATCTTCTTCATCTGATCGTCGGACATCTTGACGCCTGATCTGAAAAGGCCAACACAAACTGAGCAGTTAAATAAAAAGAAACTATAATAATTACAGGAAAACAGATTCGGCATATTAGTTCATTACCAAATAAAGATTAATGCAGTAATTTCATCAGAAATACGTTTGGACTGCAGTCCTTTCCATCTACAGTTGGGCTACTAGTATTGTAATGTCTGACACTTTTTGTTTGTAAGATTTATTTTTAAGAATATGCCTAGAACAAATTGATCACTTTTAAACCATACCAGGTAACTATGCCAAAAACTCAAAGCAACAACCTAGCTGAATTATTTTTTTTCCAACATTAGATTCACATTTTGACTTCACCATTATACTCTTTCATTTGAGTAAATACTTAGTGCTTCAGCATTCTACATTTCATAGTCAATATGGATTAGTGATTGGATGAACCCATTTTACAGACTCGGATCACTGAATCTAATAAACATAGCGGTGTCAAGTGGAAACTACCAGATGTAATATGCCATTCAAATGATTAATTGGGAGGGAACCATGCTAGCTAACGCCGATCTTTGCGCGGTCAAGCATGCATAGCTAGGTAATTGCATTTTAACTAGCTAGGTAATTGCTTTCGTGAAAAATGAAATACCGTAGCCTTAAATCGATTAGTCACAGTTGAAAACATGCTAAACGTTCGTTACCTTGTATAACCAACAACAGCAACACCTTAACTTGCTTGATAGCTAGCTAAAGTTAATAACGCAAAAAGTCGTAGGCAAATCCAACACACTCTGGAAATATCAATTACACAGACTTTTTCAAACGAATGTTACTTGACCACTGTTGAATGCCAAAATGCACAGATTATCTCACACTTTTTAGATGAGTATTTACCGTGGACAAACGTATTTTCCACACACAGGTGACGGAGTTCTCGAATAAATGTTCAGCGTGCAGCGTTCCCACGTGCCTTAAAGTTCATGGGGTCAAATCAAATACAGATGTTTAAAATGTCTATCTCAGATGGAAAATTGAAACAATGGCGTTGTTGGTTTTCAATTTTAATGTTAAATGTTAATGATTTCGTAGAATTTATCTATATTTTTTCGTTGAGTGTCTAAAACTCTTGAAAGATCCGTAACGCCCACCAATAACGTCTCCAAATAAACAATTCACCCTAAAGGTGTCATAAATACATGAAACATGTTTGTCTTAATTGAAATTATATATTTTATTGTGTCAACGGTATTCCTATTACAATTAATTATGCAAACAAAAATGTCAACATTTGAAATTAACTAGACAAAAACATACAGACATTTAGGCCAGGGAAAATGACCGCTTAATCCACTTCATCCCATTATCTTTCATATTAGCCTATAATTGTGTGTTTTTGAGTGTGAAGTTACAATGCATTATGTTTTATTATTCATTGCATGAACCAAAACAGCATAAGTATAAACCAAAACAGCATAAGTATAATGAATGAACTTAAAGAGCCTACAGAAGAATTGTCCAGTTGTACCAGTACTATCACACACAAGTCAAAATGTGTCTCAAAAATGTGTGGAAGTTTACTAAATGTTATTAAAACCATCGGCCATCGTCTGATCTGATATGACTGTAGTGGGAGTGGCAGTGGCCGTTGGCGCTGGTGCGTGTCTGATCTGAGAAGCCAGCACCCAGGCCCGGGACACGGTGTCACGGTGGTCAGTGTGGCTGCAGGCGGATGAGCTCAGGTTCTTCCTCAGGAGGATCAGTCGAGGGTTCTTCATTAGCGTGTAGAGCAGCAGCCATCGCCGCCTGGCCCGACTTTCATAGCCTGAACGTACAACGCAGTGATATTAGAGAGACTGCCGTTATCCTCAAATGTGTATCACGCTGTCACTCGTTGTACGAGTCGCCGTCTGTGTTCGTGGGACTTGCATGAGCTCAGTTTACCTGACGGAGATATGTTGCTGAATGTGGAGTACGTTGCTGCCTCGGTCAACCTCTGTTGCCTTTTGAGGGGGTTGGATAGAAGAAAATGGCAGAAGCACACCATGACAGGGTTGTTGTGGTGGTGGTCGGTGAAGATCATCCCAATCCATGTGTTGTAACCTAGGATAGATAGCCAGGGATTACGTTGTATATAACCAGTCCCGGCTCCAGGTTAAAATGACTGATGGGGGCATATCTAATTCATATATCATTTGCAGTGTTTATGGGTAAACAAAACTGTGGGGGCACAGATTCCACCTGGAGGGGCAATGCCTGGCTGTGGGTCCGGACCTGTACATAACATTTACCTGCACAAGCTTTATAAAACCAATCCTGTGCAATGCTGCCACCTTTTTGTATGACACCTGAATTACAGGCCTTGCAATAGGTTTGCACTTGTACGTGTGGAACGGAATCATGCTAATGAAACAGGAATTGCGCTCCTTAAATTAAGTCCTGGCCAAAGCTCGTGCAAGGCTGTTTACTTTATTACATTAGAGTGTTGTTCCACTTGGGTGTGCAATAACTGCACCTGTATGAGTACTATAGAAAACTCTAGAAATCAGTTATAATCTTAATTAAAGGCGTGGAGCCTGCTTAGTCAGGTGGTCTGGGTCGATAGGAAACTTTTGGGCCCTATTTATCGTTAAGTTGTTAGTCACACTGAAGTCTTAGCACAGTAACAGGAAACACCTAAGCCACTAAACCTACCTGGGTCCATGGACTCGTATCCCCTCTGCATGATGGTTCGGTCGATGCGTGACACCAGCCAAGACCCCAGCACGCAACTGGCCAGCAGTCGAAAGATGCAATTACTCAGTCCCATCACCACGTTGTAGAAGAAGAAGAAATAATTAAAGTTGTGGAACGCCTTCCTATAGGGGAGATAGCATAGTGTCATTTCCACATGAGTATTTCTTATATATGGACTACAAATGTTGCTGTATGGGAAAAAAGCGCTTCCACCGATTTTTCATTATTTCCATGGAGAATTGCTTCAAGTGGGTACTGACAAAATGGCAGACCGGCGGCATAAGCCACTCAATAAACACAACACAGTATCAGCAATCCAGGGTTTATTTACATAATATTTGCCATGCATACATGTTTCCTCAAGTCTGTGTTCAGGAAATGGTAACATACCAAACCGCACTTCCATTAGTACAAGTTGTTTGAACCATATCTGAAGCATATTTTTGTGCAGGTACCTGTTGTTAAGTGCCAGAGGCTTATGCTCGTCTGTGGGTGAGATCTTGTCCTGAAGAAAGAACACTTGTACCAACACCACCTGCAGCACAATCAGTCCTATAATGATACCTACGGTCAAACTGACAGAAAGAATATGAGTTCATTCAGGAGAAAGAACACACTGATTGTATGTATATACAGCTCCGGAGGTATGGTCTTTTAATTTTTTTCCGGAGCTGAATATGTATATATGCAAGTAAAAGCTATTATTTTATTATATTTTCCCCCTTTTGTTTTTACAACTTGTTCTCAGGGCCAGATCTCATTGCAGCAACACCCGGCAGGCTCAAGAGCATTGCATTTTGAGAACTGTGCTCTCCGAAGCACAACCCCCCGAGCCATTCTGCTAGATATCACACTGCCGCTTCAACTCATGCCAGTATTAACGTGTTGGTGTAGAGCGCATTTACCGGACAACAACGAGTTTGCAGGAACAAAACCTACTACAAGAAGTTGCTAAAGCATAACAAACCGACCCTGGACAGTTTTAAGTCAATATTTATTGTCGGTATAATTTGATAATAATTGTAACTTCTGGCTCCAATTTTTCACGTTTTGTGAGGGTTAGGGTTAGGGTTAACCGACGTTACCACTGTGCCAGTTGTTAGACTACATTTTCTGACAATGGGTTAAGAGATCCAGTTGATAATTGACATAATTTGAATATGAACTGAGAGGCTCATTAAAATATTTTATTTGTTATAAATATTAAATCACCTAAAGCAATTATACATTAGTTCTTGTTTCCAAAAACACAGAATAAGTCTAATCCTGTACTCAAATGCACTCTCTGAGATTTTCTATTGGGAATGTTTTTTATTCCGGAGCTAAGATTCATCTGTGTCTGAAAATTGGCAGAATGTCTCGGTACACTTACAGAATGGTTCCCAGGATGCTCAGCAATTTCAATACTCTTCCATTTTGAATAGGAAGTATTACTCCGTAGGTGAACAGCAAAGCAAACACGAACTGGACATAATGAACTATGAGAAAACCTGGAACAAATAGCAGTGCTTGAAAATGGAAATCTTACACAATATATTTAGAATACTGTTATAATATATTTATTAAGTGTTTATTTTCAAAGCACCAAATCAACTTAAAAATAAAGGGAATGAGATTAACACTACACAATGAACAATTAAGGTTACCTTACCCCACAATGTAAATGCTATTTGCCATCCTGAGTACCTTGTGATGGCAGCCTGAATGTACACGTGACAACATATGAGTATTTTGAAACCAAAATGTTGATATTCCCCCATATTTTGTGGGGTTCAGGAGTACTCACCACACTGACGGATGAACTGGGATTACGGAACCTCTTAGGAAGAAAGTCCTTTTGCCCTGCCCACAATCTCTTTAAATGTTTCCTATGACAGGGCCCAAATGATGATGTCAACATTATAGAAATGGACCATGCATACTCAACATACTGAAAAAGAGCTGAATTAGATTTTAAATGTTCACAAAATCGGAAACGTTCCCATGCCTGATGTGTACATTCCTGTTGTTGGTGGTAGTGCCCTTTAACATAACACACGTCTGTCCCTTTCTGTAGTTTCATTAACCTCTTCCCTATTTTAAGTACACATGTAGAAAAGGTACTGTAGGTTGCAGAGTGTTTATGATGGTGTTTCAGCAATATAGTCAATCTAGAATAGTCACGTTAACATTAATCTACATCAATATAGAATAATTGCACCAAAACAGGACATACCGGTAACACACTAACACGTGGAATATGTGTGTCACAGATGTTAAGCTGGAAAAGATGGTTGTGATGAGCCAAGATTCTGGAAATTCAAACAAACACATGAAAATTGGATGATAATGGTTCAGATGACTTAATGGTATTGGCACAGATGACTCAGCAAGAATGCATATATGACTTAACGATATTGGTACAGATGACTTAATGATATTGGTACAGATAACTCAATGATAATGCTATGCATGACTCAATGACAGTATGTTACATATGACTCAATGATAGTGGTACAGAAGACTCAATGATAATGGTACAGAAGACTCAATGATAATGGTATAGAAGACTCAATGATAATGTACAGATGACTCAATGATAATGGTATAGGTGACTCAAACACATACTGTACATACACACAGACAAACACACCATGCTCCTTACTTCTGGCCACGTCAATGAATTCTTCCAGTTGGGGGACCATGGCTGCAAATATCTTTGTCTCATTGCAGGAGGCATTGCAGGAGTTAGCAAGATTCTCCAGCTGGTCTTTTAGAACATCCAATCTATCAAACGCATAGTCACTGATGCTATAGTCAGCCAACGTTATCTGTAGAAGATAATGCACACCCAATGGACACAGTTACTGAACATACAAACAACAGAAAAACTCCAATAAAATCCAAACAAGAGACATAACATTAGATAGATAACTTGTATTTCTTAGTGTTTGTGTGTTTACAATGTTTTGAAAATGACTTTATAAAACGTTGTTACTACAAATGTATCACACTGAGTCAATCCCCACAATTTCTGTTTTAAGTTGAATCCTTTTGTTTTTTGTATTTTTTAAGTAAATGAAGTGAGTCTTCTAGGGTAACTCTCTAAAGCATAGATCATCTCCTAGGGACCCCCCAGCATTCTCACAGTTTAGTCTTTGCCCTGAAATAGCTCACCTGATTCAACAGGTAAGGGCTTGTTAATTAGTTAAAAAGTTGATTCAGGTGTGCTAGCTCTGAGATACATAGAATAGATGGAATGGTTGGGGGGTCCTCAGGAGAGGGTTAAAGACCTATGCTCTAAAGGACACCTGGATACTACAATATTTACACATTCTTTCCAGAATTCTTCAGACTCTGTCAAGTTGTTGGGGATCATCACTAGACAGTACGTTTCAAACCTATTCAAAATATTTGAAACTCTTTGACAAGAAAAATACATGTAAATCTATAAAAAGTCCATGCAATGTATTATGTGATTAGTTCAGCCAAATGTACTAATGTAGTGTTGCCTGAATATTTATTTGTAAACTTTGTAAAATTTTATTTTTGCTTTGACATTATATAACATTTTAAATAGATAATAAAAAGCACCGTTAATTTCATCTCACTCCTGCTTTGTAATTCATCAAAATCCAAAAAGGGTGTTCAATACTTATTCAATCCACTCTATCGCGGGATTTAGAGTAAATCAAAAGGCCAGTCTCCTACAATAACTTTACTTCTCTACTTCTGAGAAAGAAAAGCCTAAACCAGTGGTAAGTCTACTCACTGTATACAAGCCAATCAAGGAAATGATGGTGGTGCCGATCATTCTGTTGGGGAACTTGAAGTGAGGGTCCCACTCATAGATCCTCCTCTGAAACCAACTGGTGTTCCTATCAAAAAGATTGTGGAACGTTATCATGCCTAACAATGAAATATGAATTATCATGACTTACTATCTTACACAAGGGTTTACATTTAGATAATTTGGCAGTTCTTGCAGAGCGAGTTACTGTAATGAGTGCATTCATTTTATACCAGCCATGCTCTTTCCAAATATATATATTTATATAACCAATATATTTAATGTATTTATATGTATGTCTATGACTGTAATTTAAATTGGAATTATGGAAATTATGAACTGGCGTTAGAAAGGATACCACTGATGATTAATTAAGTATTTTCCAATGTGAGGCTAATGATGAACCAGGGTTTTTCCTACTGCTGTCATACCGGTTAATAGGGCTCCTCTTGAACAACCTCTGCACATGCAGGGCCTGGTGACCCTGCATTAGCTGTTCCTGTTGCTGAAAGAGAAGCCCAAATAAGCCCAGAACCTGTCATTAATCGGATAGTTGTGGATTAAAACATCTTTTCAAATTGGAATGATAGTGCTAACAAAGAACAACTCCTCATCTACAGTGCTGAAAGAAAGGAAGTTCACCCCCTGAACATTTCCCCCTTTTTTTTTATTTGGAAATGTGAGCTTCAGGTCAATACTACTGACACTTAAAACAAACCCTACTAAACAAATAACATGCAAAAGAAATCCCTTTACAATAATGTATGTCAACAAGATTCAAATAATCAAAAGTCCTTGGATGGATGAAAAAAGTGTGTTTAGAGTCATGCAGACATAAAACGACATTCCCAAGACCCTCAGAAGACAGATTGTTGATGCATATAGTTCTGCTAGGAATGACCGAACCATTTCCAAGCAATATGGAGAAAATTACAGACCACTGGCAATCAATCTAACACAGGCCATCCTACGAAATTGAGCCCAAGAGTCAAGCTAAAGATGCTCAAAGAGGTCTCTAAGAACCGCTGGGCAAGATCATGATGACAAGCATCTGTTACCACAATTACTGTTGGCCTGAAGTTGGACAAGACAACACCTGGGTGAAGAGTAGACTACTCAAACATGGTCTCTGGACAGATCATTTAAAGGTAAAAAATTGTTAGGCCTCAGTGCCGACATTATATGTGCTGAAATCAAAACACTGCCTTTATTCAGAAGAACCCCATTCCAGCCATAAAGGACGGTGTTGGGAGCATTATGGTTTGGGTCTTACTGTTGGCCAAATCTGTCTGCAAAAAATAATCAGGGGGTGTACTTTCAAACTCATGCGAGACGTAAACAAAACAAACATGAGAAAACATGCATGAAACTTCTATCAGCCTTCCCTTAACGACACTCTCCTTGAAATAAGGACCTAAAATTCAAAGCAACAACAGATTTAACACAGTCGGTCAGGGTCGCACACGCGATTATGGTGCTTTTTCAACAGAAACATCCTCACATAATTTTCGAGCTTCAGGTGAATCCGAACAGCTTTGACCAGCATGTGTGTGAACCGTCCCAGGAGGAAAAAGAGAGACAAAATGGTAGGCCACTGGTAGATTAGCTTCTGATGACTACCCAGCACCTGCGGAGTACATGAGCACAAGCTCAACCGATGGCAGTGATGCACGCAGAGATGGAAAGGCATAATGATGTTTACAGTGATGGTTTTCAATCACGATGAAGAAATAGCAGACAACTGTGTTTGAATGTATGGCCTTCTAATTACGTTTATGGCGTTGCATGTAAAATTTGCCAATGAGGCATGAGGGCGTGTGGTAACTGAACAATAATAACTAACATTTAATATTCAAATAACACAACAACTAGGTGCCTTTATTCTATTATAAAGTGGACCAATACCATTGGTTACTGTCTGATATGTCGTTTTTCAGCCAATCATCTTTTAGGGCTCAAACCACCAGGTTTAGGATAAAATATATGCAATATACTAAATATCAAGGTGTTGGGTGTTGAATACTTACCTACCTTACCAGTGGGACATGACACTGTATCCCATAGTGTGACGATTAACCTGCAAATAAACACCAACCAGAAAGTTACGGGTAGTCCTAAAATCAATACTAAACATACTGGATAATATACAATTCTCACTCATATTCATCTTGGGGATTCATTTACTGAAGATGTCTACTGTTTCCTCCTGACCATGTGTTTCGGGGAATGGTGAAAACAGTTCCCAGTCACTTTAAAAGGGATTAACATAATCCTTGTGCGTAACACTATTTCTAGTGATCTGCATGTGTGTTTCATATCTGCTGATAGAGGTTGACCCCCGACGGGAGGTAAACGGACCAGAGACAATGATTATTATTGTTTTGACTTCCTAGAAGCCTCTGGGGCCGGTGTTTACAGAACAGTCGGTGCTGTTTAGTTAGGATGAAAAAGCCTTCTCAGAGATGGCCACGTGATACATTTTCTCTACTTCTGTTCTGGAGATTTCTACCAAAAGTAATAAAGCAGACATATGTCTGATTCATGCTCCATAGTCACCAACTGCTCTCCTTTTCTGTTAAACAATGGAAAGAACCTGACCAGATGAAAAAACTTTGAACCCAACTGGACAGTCAATCAATTGAAAGGGCTTAAGTACGTATTCAAATCCTGCCTCCCCAAACCTTGTCGTCGTAGACATTTTATTTTATATACAATGCATATTCTGAGTTTGTATTAAATCAAGTGTTCTGCTTGTTTAAGATTTAGCTAGTTGATAATTATGAAGCATTGATAGACGTTGATTAGAGTATTAATAATTGTAATATTAAAATTTTTATTATAATTATAATAATGTAACCTACTGCTAAATAATACGACTACTACTGCTACTAACATACCTTCTACTACTACTTATCCGACTACACCTACTGTACTACTACACCTACTATAGGGCCAATAGGAACTCCTGGCCCTTTTGCATCTTCATGACATTAAATCCAAGGCTTACTCACCACATCAGAGAGTAGAGAATTCCCAGCATGGCCCCAACCTCTCGGGAAGGAGTGGACAGACACGCAAAGAAAGGGAAATAAGCCAGGCCCACCTCGATCGCCCCCACAAGGTAGACAAACGCTGCACAAAATGAAAAATGTTTGTGTTGAGAGCGGTGCACAAATATTGACGATGTAGAGCCATGTCTTGTTCATCGACGTGGTCAGGAAAATCTGGCAATGAGCTTGATCAGTGCCATCATACACATTGGATCGATCATTGGCAGGCATGAATCAAACAAGCACTAAAATAAGATAATTCAAGCACTGAGACCCCTAGAGTTACACATCCCGTTAATTAAAACGGCACAAAAAGGCCATTCAAGCACTGAGACCCCTAGAGTTACGCATGCCATTAATTAAATCAGCACAAAAAGAAGAAAATCCAAGCACTGAGACCCCTAGAGTTACACATCCCATTAATTAAAACAGTTTAATTTCTGGACAACTCCTGCAGCACTGGTGTTTCACGTGCGAGCAACATCATCTAAAAGCCAAAATCAAAACATTGTGAATTACCTTTGGCCCATGGTGGGACATTAAAGGGCACGTAGTGCTCCGAGAACAGATGCAAGACACTGGAGGACACGGCCCCAAAGGCAAACCCAAAGGACCACCTGTTGCTAAGGCTCCCAATCAGATCCAGAGGCCTGAGGGGGAGGGAATAAGACAATGAGATGTGTATCTATCTATCTACTGTGTGTTCAGATCTAATTTCAATCTCTATTTTAAATGTAGTAGAGTTTGGACTAAGTCACACAAACCATATATTTCCAATACCGTACAGTCCTCTACTTCTGAATGGAGCAAGTACCCGGGTCCATAAACTCACTATTTTGTATACAGTGCTTTATTAAATTGGGTGTGATTTGATATGTAACCAGTGTTTCTCTAAACAGTGAGGGTCAGAGGTCAAGATGGTATCTTTATAGTCGGCCCCGGTTAAATTATGGTTAATAAATAAATGAGAAGATGTGACTCACACATAAAACTGCAAAGGAACGGCATATTATTCAACCCTTCGTCTAAATCTAAGTATTTATGAAGGATGACATGTTATCCAATCACTGGACGTGGGTACTTCCTCACTATACCTGTCTGGAATTATACTGTATCTTAACCTTAATCTTTTTGACAATAATATATAAAGAGAAAGCTTTAAAGCAGTAAATTAAACTTAAAAATAAATGAATCAACTAGTATATAACAAAATGGTCCCCTAATGCCTCCAAGCTTCCATGATAATGTTTGTTTACATTCCAATTGGTCCCCTAATATGTCATTAGAATGTTCTCAGGGCATTTTTTCAATAATCCCTGGAACATTTTGATCGGTTAAGACTGTTATGGGAGCTTTTGGAATTCAGCAGACCGTGTGGCAAAGAACAAAGATCAGCATAGCCCAAATCTAGGAGATTTTCCTTCAAATCACATGGCATAATAAAAAGGCAGCACTAAGTGATGTCACATGTAATCATATTGATAATGATTGTGTTATGACAATCATAATATTCGAGAAAAGATTTTTACATGTATATGTTCCAGACACAGCTTAATTAGATATTTTTATTCTAGGAATAATCTCTATCTTCTCCCAAACTGCTAGTTATACACTAGAAATAAAGGGACAACATAGACACAAATATGAAAATGAGCATCGGCACGTCTTTAAAATGTTGGTGAACCACAGATAATTCCGCCACCCTACTCACACGACAATTCCAAATCGGTTGTTGAGAAAAGGGAGCTTCTCATCGATTGTCAGGTGTTTGGATCTCCTCTGCAGGGCCGACAGCACACACATAATGACAAACTGGATGTAAAACACAAGAGAACAGTGAGACTAGGTAATAAAGTGCTGTCACACACTTGCCTCTGTTCAGTGGTGGCCTCCCTAGAATTGTGGAACCTTTAAGACACTTGCAGAATAACAAATAATATGGCAAAAACAATATACGTATCTTATTAGGTGACCATGTCTGTGGCAAAAACTGTGAAACTGAATGATGTACTATTGTGGTAATGTTGTTTTACAATTTACATTACTCTTTGGTTACACAGATATTCCTTACCGATGGAATAAGAGAATAATGCAGGAAGACGTTCAGGGATATGTCACTGTCACAGGTGGAGTTAACAGAGCCCCTTGAAGACAAAAGAAGAAGAAAAGTCTGGATGCACGGATTGTTGTGTTTTTAAAGAAAGTAGGCTGATTGGATGTTTGAGGGCCCACCCCTTTACCCAGGAAATGGGATGCGTACTGTAAATGCGTACTATCCCATTTTCACCTTTACCCAGGTGAATATTGTCTGTCTCTGCTATAATCACAAAGTAGACAGAAAGTTCCATCCCACCAAAAAATATGAAACTGCAAGATTTCTTTTCAAACAGCTTGTAAACTACAAAGGGGAGCTAGTACACTTTCATATATTATACAGAATATTTTACCTCAGTGTGGTCTTGTTTTCAAGCTTCAGTTCGGATACAAATATCAGCTTTACAATCAAAAGTATTTGGATTTCAGCTAATATACAAGCATTTCATTCCATCTAATAAGAATTGCTCCATTGTTGTTTTTCTTAAATAACAAACTGAGTAACAGGTACATCATCCAATTTGAGGTATAATGTTTTGTAATTATTATTTTAATGACTGGACAGTGGCAGGGACGGTCTAACGAGATGTGTAAGGTGACACAGGAAACCCACATACAGTCAGCCCAACAAATCCTCCAATGATCGTCCCGACAAGCTGTTCCCGCTTCTTAGCTCACTACTACATCAACTAGGGGTTTTCAGCGCACACCCACAGTGAGGAGAGGGCATTATCCGGCCAACAACCACAGCTGAGCTTGCGGGTGACAGACCCACCACAAGGACACACGCTAGAGCGTGGCGAGAAAAGGCAACCCAGTCTGACATCCACCTAACACTGTATACCTGAACCAAAACGGAAGGCCCTAGGCGAGACCCCAGAGCTCTGTGCCGCAACGAGGATTCCAGCTCCTGCCTGCTGTACCACGCGGTGATTTAGATCACTGTGCAGCTCGGGCACCCTGAATAACTCACGCACCCCATAAACATAAATAAAGAAAGGAATGATAAATGTTTATAGTATGCATCCCATTTCCATGTTATGGTCATTTTACTCACATGTTGCCTTGATGTGTCATGTTGGTACCGCTTTCAGCAAGTAGTGGATTAACAGAAAGACATTCAGAGGGACAACCGAAACTACTACTGTATATATTACTGTCTCTCAAAGGCCCGTTTCCAGGTTTTCAGTCATGTGACGTACCTTTGACCACAAAAGCCAACCTCCACAACAGGCACCTTGTCTGACTATTGACTTCCCATGTTACTTTGCAGTCATAATGTCAACAGAGACACAAGTAAAAGATAACCGTGGGGTCAATTAAGATTATGTTTTTCCTGCTCACGCCAGAGGTTTCACTTTGGGTTTATTTAACACTGACAAAGTCTTGGGTATTATTCACTGACAAAGGAATTAGGGGGCTGAGTTCTTTCGATGCAATATGATTTGGAATGCTATCTAAATAAAGAGGAGATAACATTTATTGCCTAAAAAGGGAAGAATTGTCTTACACACTCATACTTCTGTAAAGTATAAACAGATAAACATTACATTGTTGGGCTACAGTATCGTTTACCAACTAAGTAAGTAGACAATTTTATAAGACTAACATAACAGAAAAGAGTGCGCATACATTTATAAAATGTATACGGCCTATACATAACAAACAGTACCTAATCCATACATATCACATCTCTGTCAGTACAGTCAATCATGCCTTTCTACAATAAAACAAATATGAATTTACAAATTACTTTACATTATATGTTGCTCTTTCCCTTTAGGGATGAACCATGAAATCCTGTAGACCAAAAAAATGAAAAAAATACATTTCCAAGTCACTTGGTTTTTAACAGAGACAGTCAACATGCTGCGAAACAGGATTCCAGCTCCCGGCCACAGCAACACAATCGTGCTCCTAAGGAGTGACTTTGCACAAATCAGGGGCCACTCATCTATAAAAAAATAAAATAATTGTCTGTTTATTCACAGGATTAAAAACCTGGGTGCAAGATAGGATGAAACGGAAGGCCAACTATGACCTATCACCAAGCAAGGCTGGGTTAGCTGTAAGGGGAACCGTCACCGACCAAATGACACACAGCATTTTGTTACTTTCAACAAAATCACTTTGTTGGCACATTTTAACACATGATTTCTGTTCATTCTCCAAAACACTGACAGCCATCCTTAACTAGACACACATACTGGCTACACTCACTTCCCACGTTATTAATTGCATCCATTGCGGCCACTCAGGTACTGTAAATGAACTCACTGTCATGCTCTAGGTACCATTCTGAGATACATTAACGTGTGCTTTGTGATATGGCGCGTTATCTTGCGGGAAGTTTCAATGAGATGAAGGATGAACTGTAGCCATACAGCAATGCACCTGGTTATCAAACAGTGTTTAGAAGCCACAAGGCCCTGAAGAGAGGCAAGAAACTGCAGGTGTAACACTTGAATGCCTCCACCTAATGGTTATAGGGAGTATCTACATGTAATTCAATTACTCACAATGGAGGAATTCAATACTAATGGACAGGATGACTCAAGTAATTATTATTTCATTGTTACACTCAAGTAGACTAAGTAATTTTTATGCAGTATGGCATTACATCATTTACCATTCCCCTTGTGGAAACACTGCTACTGTTGCATGGTAATAATCCAAGTTTTTCGAGGAAAAGTTATTTTATGTCTACATATTAAGTATTATTTTCAAAACTATGCAAATTAGATTTGCTGATGTCAAAGTGAGATTTAGACAAGAGTTATCCTTCTTATTATAACTGCAAACTGAACTTTAACATGTTTTTCACATGTTGAATTGCAATGTTCACATGTATTTAGCATTCACTTGCTGTATATTAATAAGTTTTCATATATTTCAAAATAATCATCAACAGATTTATGACCAGTGGTGTAAAAAGCACAAAGTGAAAGTACTTGGCTGGATTCGGCTGTGTTAACCACTTTAGGGATGTTTGTAATTAAGACCTAAATTTCCAAGTAAAGAGAGTTAATAATTAACCAGTGGGTAATACAATAAATAGAGTGATAAATTATCAATTTAGGTCACTTTTTAGTTATGAACTAGTTTTACCTTTAAGTCTTAATTAGGAGCTTCCCAAAACAGGTGAACACAACCAAGCACTTTTACTTTGTACTTTCACAAATTTATTTACAAATAATTTATGAAGTATTTTCCAAGAATCCAACTGAATAAGAGCTCAGTCCCTTTGCAGAGATGGGAAAACCTGACAGAAGGACAACCATCTGGGCAGCATTCTATTAATTAGGACTCTATGGTGGAATGGCTAGAAGGAAACCACTCCCCAGTGAGTAAAAGGCAAAGGATTCCTAAAAGACTCACAGATCGTGAGTAAAAAGATTTCCCTGACTGATAAGACAAATCAAACGATTAGACCTGAAATCCTTGAAGAAAACAGGACCTGATGACAGGACCTCATCCCAGGGTGTAGTTTCAAGACCTATATTTTATTAATCATTCAAGTGTACCAGAAAGGCATTTCTCAAATGATACATTCATTTACCTAAACATTTAGTGTCAAAATTTCTGGCACCCATGTTGTCTGTACTTCTGCTATTAGCCTTCCTCTTGCAAAGATAATGTCACTGAGCCTTTTCCGCTATCTTACTGGAGACTTGGGCAACATGAGAATGCTATTCATAATGACAATTCTAAATGGCATTCTAGATGTGCAATCGAGCCCTTCAATTTGCCTTGATTGCACATCTAGAATGCCATTTTGAATTGCCATCTGTACCCGCACAACTATTACCCCACCTGTAACATACACTATACCTAATACTAACATACACAATACATAATACTAACATATACTATACATAATACTAATATACACTAAACATAATACTAACATACACTATACTTAATACTAACATACACTATTCCTAATAGTTGTAAATGTTCTGCCCTCCTCTATTTGCCTTAATTGCACATTAAGTATTGCCATTTGTACAGCATTTCATTGCATCTATACATTACATTTGGAATATACATATACTTAATACTTGTAAATAATTGCCTGCCCTCTTCCATCTAATTTAATCTAACCTTGGACCATCCTTCAAAATGATTAAGATTAGGTGGTCTCTGCCTACAGTTCTGACTCATCACTCTATCCTTTTTAATTTTATGATTGAGAAGTAAAAAAAGAAGAGTATTTTGCACGAGTGGGAATTCTATAGTTTTCCATCACTACAGGCTACAAAACACGGACACATACTTATCCACTGACGGCATTTTCTGTTGAGCAGGGCCAGGCCTTATCTCAGACTTTGTTGACATTCCTGGCATAGTTGTTTCTGGAACATGTCTTCGTGTCAAATCCCTACTGGTCCGACACCACCCCTTCTCACATCCTCCCTTTCCACAGGCCAGAATGCAGCCCTGTCATGAACTACAGCCTCAGGACGTTGTGAAGAACCTTCGCTGACATACTTATTATCAAGTGTAAAGTGCACGAAATGTGGTAAATGAAATGTGAAAATCCATGAAGTAGGCAGACGAATAAGCAAGCGCATGAGTCGGTAGCCAAAGTTTACTGACAGAGAACGTGCTTTTACAGGATGGTAAAGATTGTTCAATGAAAGCATATGTCAATTTCTAACAAATAATAACTTTCAGTACTAATACTAAAATGTTATTAATTACATAGCCATACTACAATTCTTAAGGAATTTATGTTCACATTTTCATAGTCATACAGCCTCTAATGCAATATTAGTGCCACAACAGAACTGCATGTTCTTTTTATTATGAACTTCTGAATATGCAATAGTTCTTTACAATGTATATGCAATAGTGGTTGGGATTCAGAAGAATACCGTTACACATTGTGAAACTTCCGTCCACCACGGAGAACTGCCTTTGTCAAGACAGTTTGAAACTTTTGATAGTTCCCTATAAATCTGATATGATTAGACTTACTGATGTGCTCACCCTTGACTTTACAAGGGTTGTTTTATAGGCGGTTGTACAGATATCACACGTATCAACTCAATGGTGTCATACAATTTTTTTTGGGATACATGTAAGAAATGTGGAACAGAGAAAATATAATAAACTTGCCCAAAAAGACTAAAAGATGGGTTGTTATATTAAGAATTATGTGACGAATGCGCCCCAAATAGTTATTCTTTAAGACTAAACATTTACAGCGTTTACAGAGAGTCAGTATGACATTGTATTGCCAGCACAAACACGCTGGATAAAATGCATACATCTATTAATAAAATGCAAAGAATGTGCTCAATTTATTGTCAGTAATTTTTAAACACAAAAAGCTTAATGTCAATAGAATTCCAAAAGGGACTCTTTAACACATCAAGAGATACCAGCAAACACTGAAGATATGTCAATAGGTTTTTGCAATATGATTTTACTGCACTTATGGACTACAGTGAATATAACAAGTCTACACAGCCCTGTTAAAATGCTAGTTTCTTGTGATGTAAAATAATGAGACAAAGAGAAATCATGGCAGAATGTTTTCCACTTCTAATGTGACCCATAAGGTGAACAATTCAATTGAAAAACAAACTGAAATCTTCGAGGGGGGAAAATGAAAAATAAAAACCTGGTTGCATAAGTGTGCACACCCTCTTATAACTGGGGTTGTGGCTGTGTTCAGAATTAACCAATCACATTCAAATTCATGATAAATAGAAGTCATTACAAACCTGCCAACATTTAAAGTGACTCCGATTAATCACAAATAAAGTTCAGCTGTTCTAGTAGGATTTTCCTGAAATTTTCTTAGTTGCATCTCAGAGAAAAATCCATGGTCCACAGAGAGGTTCCAAAGCATCAGAGGGCTCTCATTGTTGAAAGATATCAGTCAGGAGAAGGGTAAAAAATTATTTTCAAAGCATTAGATATACCATGGAACACAGTGAAGACAGTCAGCATCAAGTGGAGAAAATATGGCACAACAGAGACATTACCAAGAACTGGATGTCCGTCCAAAATTGATGAAAAGACGAGAAGAAAACTGGTCAGGGAGGCTTCCAACTGGCCTACAGCAACATTAAAGGAACTGCTGGAATTTCTGGCAAGTACTGGCTGTGTGCTACATGTGACAACAATCTCCTGTATTCTTCATATGAATGGGCTATTGGGTAGGGTGGCAAGACGGTAGACTTTTCTTACATAGAAAAACATCCAAGCCTGGCTGAAGTTGGACAATGCATGTTGGACAATGTGTTATAGTCTGATGAAACCAAGGTTGAACTTTTTAGCCATAATTCCAAAAGTTATGTTTGGTGCAAAAACAACACTGCACATCACCCAAAGAACACCATACCCACAGTGAAGCATGGTGGTGGCAGCATCATGATTTGTGACTGTTTTTCTTCAGCTGGAACCGGGGCCTTAGTCAGGGTGGAGGGAATTATGAACAGTTCCAAATACCAGGCAATTTTGGCACAAAACCTTCAGGCGTCCGTTATAAAGCTGAAGATGAAGTTCACCTTTCAGCACAACAATGAGCCAAAGCACACATCCAAATCCACAAAAGCATGGCTTAACCAGAAGAAGATTAAAGTTTTGGAATGGCCCAGCCAGAGCCAAGACCTAAATCCAATTAAACATCTGTGGGGTGATCTGAAGAGGGATTTGCACAGGAGATGTCCTCACAATCTGACAGATTTGGAGCGCTTTTGCAAAGGAGAGTGTGCAAATTTTGCCACGTCAAGATGTGCCATGCTAATAGACTCCTACCCAAAAAGGCTGATTATTGTAATAAAATCAAAAGGTGCTTCAACAAAGTATTAGTTTAAGGGTGTGCGCACTTATGCAACCAGATTATTGTGAGTTTTTTATTTTTCAAACTGAAATCCCCCTCAGAGATTTCAGTTTGTTTTTCAATTGAATTGTTCACATTATGGGTCACATTAAAAGTGGAAAAAGTTCTGACATGATTGATCTTTTACGTCACAAGAACCTGGGGTGTGTAGACTTTATATCCACTGTATGTGTGAGAACACAGGCTAAGCAAACACAGGGCATGTCTTAGTCACAATGCAGTGTAAAAAGGCCTTATAAAGGTTTTTGCCCAAGAAGAAATAATATATATTTTTAAACCATTTAACCCCTTTTTCCCCTGGATGTACACAGCTTTGACAAATTGCCTGGTAGGACAAAGTGCACTCTGTCATATCTTGGCAGTGTAATAACGTACAGTAACTAGACAATACAACCTTAAGGCCTGGGGAAGTTGTGTAATTCTGTAAATTCTCAAGTTATTGCAAGACAAGGCATTGCGAGATACAGATGACCAAACCAACAGTACACAGTCCTCTCTCCCTTGCGCTCAAGGCCGGTTCTAGGCATAAGCAACATCAGCGGTTGAGTACGGCCTTCTACGGCAAGTAACTATTTTGGTTACTGATTAGTTCACACACGCTCTCTGAACTTCTCCTGGAAGATACGAATGGTGCATTCAGAAAATGCCGGTTCATGCTAGTCATCAGAAGGGAAGCTATAGAACAACTAAATTCATTGACGTTTCCCTTGAATTTGTAGACAATCCTGGGAATAGACAACGGATCAGCCTGAAACCTAAGCTTGACACTAAACCCAACCCACTCTTAAAACTCACACCAAATTTCAAACTTAAGAAATGAGATTTAAAAACTAAATGTTTAACTGTGGTTGAATACCCAAATTAAATGAGATCACTTTATTTGCACATTGCTTTATTAACTTTGGAGATGATGTGGTCCTTTGTTTTGTGACTTCAGATCCACTTAACAGCTCTGCTCCTTCATGACCAAAATGTCAATTTTGGTTACTCTGTAAAGAGACAAATATTAATGCAATACACTGGTTAATTTCTTAGGTTAACTGAAAAAGTTTGTACTGTACATGTACTTTGAATTCAGTGAAACCTAATGTAACAGTGTATTTCATTTAAGAACATTTAAGATACAATGCAGAATTGGGCTTTTTCTGTGATAAATGTTTGATTGAATTCAGCAGCCTAAAATGTAAGTCCATAAATGGGTGGCAGCATGAATGTAACTATGTGTAATGTAAGAATACTATATAAAAGCCTGTTTCCAAAAAAGTTGGGAAACTGTCTAAAATATTAAGAAAAACAGAATACAATGATATGCAAATAATTTAAACCCTATATTTTTAAATAGAAAATCATACAAAGACAATAGATAAAATGTTGTAACAGAAATGTTATTGTTTTGTGAAATATATATGCTCACTTTGAATTGATGCAAGCTACACCTTTCAAAAAAGCTGGGAATGGGGCAACAAAAAACAGGAAAAGTTGTATAATGCAAAACAAAAACCTAGTGGAACATCTCAACACTTTTTAGGTCAATTGGCAACAGGTCAGTGACATGATTGGGAAGAAAAAGAAACATCCCAGATAGTCTTTCAGAAGTAAAGATGCTAAGAGTTTTGGGGTCTCATCATCAACGATACATAACATCATCAAAAGATTCAGAAAACCAGGAGAAATCTCTTTACACAAGGTTTGTAAATCTCTTTACACCTCTCGGAACGATTTAGATAACGTCACGTCAGGCTCGCATTTTTCCATGTTACAAATTTATACAAAAACCACATTGCATTGCTTCTCAAAAAACAACAAACAACAACACAAACCGTTGTGGGGTGCTGTGCTTTCCCTGAATACAGGTTTCACTGCCTCACTGGAGGTGACTATTTAATCAAGAAGGCACGAGGGTATAAGGTTTATGAAAAATATACCATGGCTAGGAAATATATTGTTAATATACCACAAACCCCTCTGATAACTTTGCTATTACAAACCTGTTACAAAAACAATTTGAGCAGTAAAATAGTGATGTGACGTCATACCTGTGGCAAATGGTTTCATATACCACAGCTTTCAGCCAATCAGCATTCAGATTTCAAACCACCCAGTTTATTATGTTGTTTTCATAAAACGAATCTAGCCTTACAAGCCTTACAGTGACAAGTGTCAGAGCAGGGTTGTTTTCTTAATTGCTTTGCAATGTTAAACCAAAAACATTTTGTGTGTTCCGAATGTTCCACCCTATTTTAGGGCATTTCTTTGGATTTGTGTCTAGTGTTGTAGAAAGGAGAAAGGAGCAGTTGTGTACTTACTGTCTCTGGACACAGAGTGCACACTCGTTGGGGTACGTGTTGCCATCGGTGCCACACACAGGAGCAAAGTTCATTGGGCAAGCCATAATCTCCTCCATAATGCCGCAAGATGGCTGCAAAATAAAAACAATACTGTTAAGACCTACAGATCTAATATCTACTGTTTCTCTTAAAGATCAAGGATAGGAATGAAATCTTCATAACAGGTCGGATAATATTTCATGTACTGTTGAATAGGATTTCTAACTCATTTGGAGTCAGTAGGCTTTATGCATTGAAAATGGTCAGTTTTGCATTTCCTTCACTATGGATGAATGTTAGTAAAAGGAGAAAGTGATCCTAGATCTGTACCTATAGCAGGAATGTCACTCAAAGGAAAATTCACAGCAAGTTTAAGAAGCAACAGATACATATTGCACATTAGAAATAATAAGATCTGCCTTACATTTCTGTAATTTCCAGAGATCTCTTCTTCTGCGGCTAAAAAAACATGCCGTATGTTAGTTTGCACCGAGTGACTGAATCAAGTTATTTACAGAGGAACATCGTGACATATGGTTTCATACTTCCTGTAAATATTCAGCTAAATAAACTACATGCATCTTACAGAAAATAAGCATACTTTACCTGAAAAGGCGACACAAAGCATCACACACAGTAGAATTACTAGTTTTCCAGCCATGTTGTCTGAGGATAAACAGGGAGAGTGTCCTATTTAAAAGTCTCTCAGTGGTTGTAATGAGTTAAATGTGCTGAGAATCTTCACACCTGTCAAAGAGCCCCAAATGGGAACCTAACTTCTCTAATATGGGACACTACCTGTGAACAAAGTCCCACGGGCTCTCTGGTTGGTATTGCACAATAGAGGAAATAGGGTTGAGACATAAAAAAATGCTGTTTTTTGCCACAAATATTGTGACATTGACATTTAGGATATAATTTAACTAATAGGTAAGCCAACTGAGAACAGATTCTCATTTTTTTATTTAAACCTGACAAAATGCATTCAATAGCAAGAGGACTGGACAACACACACCAAACCACATTCATAATTAAAATATAATTACAAATGAACAAACACAAAGCATTATTGGCAGGGGAAAGTATCATCATAATCAAATTACACTGAATACAGCAAAACACAGATTTTATTATTAATCAGACAGCTGGAAGGACGGAGTTTTGATAAAAGTGACAATTTAGGGGTATTTTGCAATTTGTTCCAGTCCATGGTAGTGGACTGAAATTAATAAGGGCCAAATGAAGTGTGGGGGTTATGAGTGACTAGTATGTGAGATATCTACTGTACCGGAGCCCAGGTTAATAGGAAGAGCAGATGTTCAGGAGTGAGCAGAGGTAGAGGGGGGCAAAAGGGATAAGTGGATGCTGGTGACAAAGTGCACGGCAGTGTAGTAAAACACATGAATAATACATATGTTCGGGAACATTTAGTGGAATAACTGTCCATTGACATACTCAAGAATTGGCTGGATGTTACTGTTCACAAGAAACCAAATTTAGATTGAACTGGAGGCTGGACTTGACTGATGATATTGGTATTGAATAAGAGTGCACAATCCAGGCATGTGAGGGTGTTGCTCTAAACTGGATAGCATAGTCAGTACAAAGACAGATTAGAAGGTTTGCAGCAGTTAGCCCAATTCTTTGTAATTAGGTTTAAATGGCAGAAAGATCCAGATCATGGCCAGCTGATAGAAGGTCTAGATTTTGCAGCGCTTCTGTACCTTGCTCACCAGTTTTGCTACAACAGAGGTAACAACACTAGGTAACATATAACATCTGTTACAACGCAACTCACAATGAATTATTAAAAAACAGTAACTGCCTCAGTGCAGATTCGCTTTAGTATCAAGACAGTTATGTTCGGCTGTAGTTCTGTTTGGCTAACACAAATAGGTCAATGGCTATCATGCTGACAATTTCTCACAGCTTTTTTATTAGCTTATGAAGTGCAAATTTGAGGATCTGTTCCATCAGATCTTCTTTGAATTTGTGCCAAATCTTACATTGGAGGAAATACAGTTCCAAAATTCCTCCTCAAACTTGTCCAGATTGTTTAAAGAACAACAGATTATGATGTAATTCTTCAGAGAAGTAAGAGCTGAACAAAGAGTGATATTTGTCTGAGTGTCTGTTGGGTTGAGAGATCCAACAGAGACAACGTTTTGATGGACACTTTGCCCCAGCAAGGGCCAAAGGTCATTTCTGAGACTTTGTCTGTCTCTTTGGGAGTGAGGAAGATTATGGTGAAGAAGCTTTGTAGCAACCTGCTGGTTATGTTACGTGCACATGTACTTATTACTCATTGTATCTTGCCAGTCCACCTTTCTACCAATCAGAAGAATCCTTGAGATGTTTTGGAGCCCAGCAGTCTCGTGGTTGGTGGACAGGTTCAGGGGTTGTGCCGCTTCCATTGTTTTGTCTTTTTTATGTATGGGAACAAAGAGATACCTTGCTATCCATGTCTGTGATTTCCGCATTATCTTATACTCGACGAATGCCATGGCCACACAGCAGTTAATCAACATTATTTTGAAGAATTACACCATTTGATTGGAGAACTCCAGTCGCTATTCTAATATTCCTCCTCAGCATTTATTATATGATCTATTGAGGTTATAACAATCACTGCTTAAACTGATAATTCTTCGGCACTGGTTACAGAAACAGCTGCATAATGGCCGACTCTTTTGTCAATTTTAGACAGTTGAGCAGAGGATGTACAGTGATTCTAGTTTTCGCCATTATTAACATCCTAGGGTGTTTGTTTTATTCTATGGGTTATTCTAATTGGTTAGTACTAAACAAAGAAATAAATCCAAAACCAGGAAATCAAACATTGGGAATTCTGAACCTCCTGAGTGCAGAGGACATGCAGACACCAGCTACTACAACTTTGGGGAGAACGTTTGAAAAATGTCCTGATGAGCCACCACACCTGGGTGAGTAGCCTATCTAACATGAACAGCAGAGACAACATTATATTGCACCATCAAGCTCTATAACAGACACACATTGGCAGGGAGGTAGGACACAAGCACAAAGGTTTTCAAAAGGCAAACATTAGTAATGGGCATTCGAGGCTTCATTGCCATTCTTCTAGCAGCAGGATATTGTTCTAGCAGCGCTAATTAAGATTTTCCTTTTCAAAATAAAAGCCATCATTGAGATATACAAGGCAATATAGTTAATCTAGTCTGTCTATTTAGTCTGTAATTTTATGTTTAATGTCCGTTCCAATGTTGATCTTGTCTGTTATTTTTTATAGATTAGATTGTTAACCATATTGCCATATACATTTCAATGATGGCTTTTATTGTGATAAAGAAAATCTGAGTGCTGCCAGCATAATATCCTGTTGCTAAAATAACACTAATGAAGACTCGTTTGGCCATCACTAGCAAACATAGTATTAATTAAGTATTACCAACAAAAAACTAAAAAAAGGCACAAATGGCAGGAACAGGCAAAGGCAAACACACTAAAGACAATGACCAACAAGAAACACTGGTGCAGGAGGAACTTAAATAGGGACACAATGAGGGAGCAAACAAGGCACAGGTGGAAACAATAAGGACAAGGACAAGAACATAAACAAAACCCAAACATAACAGCTACATTCAAAAACAAAACCCAAACGGAACAAAACCTCACAATAACTGGGATCGGTGACAGACGATCTGCTAAACAATAGTCCAAGTTTTTCCACAAAATTAAACAAGAGACAAAATATACCTTTTTTATTTTCTGTATCCCAGAAATTGGTCGGTGGCCCAATCTAGTTACTGACGCCTGTTCTATGAATGCATACAAAGATTTATTATCACTAAATAATGGATAATAAGATTATTATTAATTATTGTAAGTCTTTATAATCATACAGCTTAAAATACATTATAGAGTAGCCTATTTGCATACTTTCTTAAATGTTTTCTTTTTCAAGTTATAAACCTGAAACCAGAAAGTGTGGCCTTCACCCAAATAAATCCTCTCAGCTTTTTTTGTTTAATCAGAACTGTTTTCCAAAAAGAACAAGGACATAAACAGGAACTCCTTGACACTGATAAGAAGTTATAAACCTGCAATAATATTTACAGTATAATTCTCTGCCATCCTCTCCACAAAAAGGCTTTACATACTACACTAGCATTTTGGCACCTACAAATGATAATTAATAGATATTAATAATTAATATCTCACATTAAGCCTATATTATTTGTTTCTAACAATATATAATGTGAAAAGATCACTTGGATCATTCCCAGTCAAGCCAAGCAACATTGTTCAGTTTGCATTACATTTAACTGTTTGGAGCAGCAATTATCGTTAGCTGTCTTGCTCAAGGACAGAAATATATAGTTTCTACCTTGGTGGTAAGGGGATTAGAACCAGGGACATTTCAGGCACTAGATAAATGCCCTACCTACAAGCCCACCTTGGCACCCTGAGATTTCCATTGAGCTTGTTTTTTTAGCCCTGGCCTAGGCTTAATCTGCATATGTGAAACCAGCCCTAGATCTGCTTTTCTTAATCTGCAGTGGGGCCTCTGAGGGTTGAGTTATCCACACCTGTCAGCTTGGACACAGTGAGGAAGGAGAACCCACATCTGCAGGTCGGAGGTCACTACAAGCCAAACGACTGCATCGCCCTTCAGAAGGTTGCGGTCATCATTCCCTTCCGCTATCGCGAGGAGCACCTCCAGTTCTGGCTCCACTACCTCCACCCGATCCTTCAGCGTCAACAGCTGGACTATGGCGTCTATGTCATCCAACAGGTAAAGCCGGAGGAACTAATCGTCTTTGTGAACTAGCCTTTCACAGTCTGATTTACTGAAGAAAACAATTCAGTTATCATACGTGTAATGTAATTCATTCCTGAAGGTTTCCACACAAGTAACCTCCCATCCCTCATTGAATGTTAATGTCTTAACATCCTAGAAGGGTCCAGCTGCAGAGCTCATTGCTCAGACCCCTCATCTCTCAGGCCCCTCATCTCTCAGGCCCCTCCATCACTCATCTCATAGGCCTCTCTCCACAGAAAGGATAGCAACAGCAGACAACACACTTAGGTCAAAAGGAATACACAATAAATGTATGAACTGTACACGGTGTCCTTTATCCTTGCCTGCTTAACAGTTATCCATTACTGTCTGCAAGATAAAAAGAATACTTTGTTTTTCAGACCTTCCCTCAAACTAAGTTTACTTCTCTTCTTGACATATGCTCTAGATAGGACACCGGCACTCATTTTGAAATGCAGCAACTATTATATATATTTTTTTATATACAGTTTATTACTAGCTGTTTTCATTAGAAAATTACTGTGACATTGTATAACAGGGAAATCACCTCTTTCATTATTAGCATGGAGAGAACACATTCAACAGGGCCAAGCTGATGAATATCGGCTACAATGAGGCCCTCAAAGAGTACGACTACGACTGCTTTGTGTTCAGTGATGTGGACCTCATCCCCATGGACGACCGGAACACCTACCGATGCTTCAGCCAGCCCAGACACCTGTCTGTGTCCATGGACAAGTTTGGCTTCAGGTATAACACAAAACTAAAACAGTCAACTCTTCTAAAAAGTATATGCACTCTCCCACATCCACCATTACCTTCAGTACAAAGCCTGAAAGAACAGTAAACAGGTATTTCTCGTCATGCTTAGGGATTCTAGTCATGCTTATCCTAACTTGGCTAACTTTTATGGGCTAGTGGAGAAAACTTGTGTATATGTCCATAGGTTGCCATACAATCAATACTTTGGTGGTGTCTCATCACTGAGTAAGGAGCAGTTCCTGAAAATCAACGGTTTTCCCAACAACTACTGGGGCTGGGGAGGTGAAGATGATGACATGTATAACAGGCAAGACCATGCATTTCAATCCAAACTGACTTTTAAACCTTAAACTATATAAAAGGCCGACCTTGATGACATCGTGATTTCATGCCAGTGTTCTGGGCAGATTCTCATACCGGGGCCACTTTTGTCAATAAGACATTAGCGTGATGGAGACTAATGAATGCAATGTTTATTGTAATGTAGAGGCATGTCATGGGTCACGCTGAAGTGCAATTCAGTTGGAATAAAAGTGTGGTTGATTTAGTACATAAACTGAAAATCCAATTGTAACAATTGAAAATGGCCTTTGTTTTGAATTCTTTCTCAAAGAACAAACATTTTAGAATTTTTAAGAAATCACACCTGACTATAGTGTTATCTGTTTGAATGAACCCCAACCCTGATTTCAACAGTATTTCTAATTTCTCTGGGATGTTTTTCAATGCAATAATAATCTCTGATTTCCACAGGGTGAGTTTCAGAGGAATGTCCATCTCTCGTCCGGATGGCCAGGTTGGAAAATACCAGATGATTCGACATGAAAGAGACAGACTGAACCAACCCAATCCCCAAAGGTACTGTTTTAGTATAGGAAAACGTTCCACAGCTAAGTCTAGTTGACGCAACAACCAATGAAAACATGCCAAGTCATCACTTATACTTGGCCAATGCAATCATGTGTCAGGTGTTCAGTCATGTGCAGTCATGTGCAGTCATGGGCCAGCAACGTAATACTCTGGAATATGGCCTAGAATAACCACATAAACCCAGATTACTGTCACAGCAGCAAGAAATGAACACAAAGTAAAATAAATTACATTACCATCAATTGGAGCCTCCATGACCAGTTATTTTAAATCCTGGTATTGAACCTGGGTTGTAGTGACACTTAGACACTGCTATGCAATACCTTAGACCAGGGTTTTCCAAACTTACAGCATAGTTCCACAGCCACCACCTCCATCTGTTGTCTCCTGTTAATTTTGTGCACCCCTGGGAGACCACAAAACCAAGATTGAAAAACCTTGCCTTAGACCACAGGTGTCAAACCGGTTCCACGGAGGGCCGAGTGTCTGCAGGTTTTCGCTCTCACCTTGTACCTGATTGATTAATGAGTTCACTAATTGGTTAGTTTCTACCCCCACCTGGTTGTTCAGGTCTGACCTGGGAACCAATTTAAAGGAAAACCCAAAGACCTGCAGACACTCGGCCCTCCGTGGAACCGGTTTGACACCCCTGACTTCGACTGCCCCGAAAGGCAGTACTCTTTTAGTTTGCATTATTATGGACTGTCTAAAATAAAGACATTTTCAGCCAAATACGAAAAAACGGGCTGTGAGCAAGGTAACCATGACCAGAACCAAATAGGTGGAGGCTGGGTGGTGGGTGGTTGGGTAAAAGAAAATGCAACCTCACACTATCAGATAAGCAGTGAGGCAGAGACTGTGAGTAAAACTGACCCCCATGCTAAGGTAGGAAGAGTATGCCGAATATGATTGGTGCAATGTCAGCTGACATATCACCTTATGTCAACATGCAGGCTCCTTCTGAACCTGCCCTGATCTTAATTCAGTTTGTGATAGGGATCGCAAGCTCCATAATCACAAAGGCAATACGTCTTAATCTGCCAACCTGTCTAAAATGACAGGTTTCTTTGCAGTGCTGCATTGGGTATTTATTTGAACATGGAACATGTTTTAAAACAGTGTAAATTCCATTTAAATATTAAGAAATGTGAACCTGTGTTATTGTTTAGAAAGTAAATTTTTGTATACAGGTCCTTGTCTCTTTTGTACTTCTAAGTATGGGCCTTTATTTTGAAATTCCCACAAATTTGACCCAGTGCTCCTTTTTTTGCATTGCTGATATATTTTTGTATTTTAGTATTAGCATTACAAAACTTGATACTGTCTATTTAAATAAGACTACATAAGGCATGTATGGTTTCTTTGGCCACCATACGTTTCTGTATACATATTTTGTTGTCATATGAAGATATAACAATAGTATTTTTCTTTAAATCACAGGTTTGATAGAATACAACGCACAAGACAGACGATGGATACAGATGGTATTAACTCACTGAAGTACGAAGTCGTCAAAGTGGAAAAGAATGCTCTGTTCACCAATATCACAGTAGAAGTGGGGTTATCTTAGTGTTTTTAAGATATTTATTAAACACACATATACAGTAGCTAAAAGAAAAACATACAGGGAACAATACAGAAATGAAGTGTACATTTTAATTGATTCTTTTTTCTTCATACAAAACCAAAATAATTGTTGGGAAGCCTGAAAAGAAGAAAACGGAAAAGGAAATTAAACGTTTGGTTGCAACAGCACTTGAGTTACTACCGGTCGTTACTTTGATTATTATTTTTATTTTTTAAATGTAATTTCATTATTTCCTACATGCAACATTGATGGTACAATTAAGGTTTTATTTGGAAGACTTTTTTATTGAAAGTATGAATTGCAGCAACTCCCTGAAGAGAAGTTTTCCTTCCTAATCACAGTATTTAAGAGTGTGTGCAGATTTCTTACTGTACGCAGTATGCATGCTTATTTTTTGTTGCACATTATTTGCATTTAATATTTTATAAAAGGGAGAAATACTTGAATGAAAAATGTAATATCAGTTTTATAAAAATGTATATAAATATGTATAGTTAAAGGGGCGTATAGATTACTAGAATACTGCCTAACGTTAACAAGACGGAATTTAAACAATAACATGACTGGTCTTTTCCTCATCTTCCCATACAGAGCGAGACCGGAAAAGCATTAACTAGTCCAGGTTGGTTTAGGTTGAGGGACTAGTACTCAGTGTCTAGGAGAGTGTGAGGGGACAACAAGTTAATTTAAACAGATAGACGGACCCGGCAAGAAAGTTAAAACGGGGAATATCACAGGCAGTGTGAAACATTTTTGTTTTCAGGGATTTTGGCCCACTCCTCCATACAGACCTTCTCCAGATCCTTCAGGTTTCGGGGCTGTCGCTGGGCAATACGGACTTTCAGCTCCCTCCAAAGATTTTCTATTGGGTTCAGGTCTGGAGACTGGCGAGGCAACTCCAGGACCTTGAGATGCTTCTTATGGAGCCACTCCTTAGTTGCCCTGGCTGTGTGTTTCGGGTCGTTGTCATGCTGGAAGACCCAGCCACGACCCATCTTCAATGCTCTTACTTAGGGAAGGAGGTTGTTGGCCAAGATCTTGCGATACATGGCCCATCCATCCTCCCCTCAATACGGTGCAGTCGTCCTGTCCCCTTTGCAGAAAAGCATCCCCAAAGAATGATGTTTCCATCTCCATGCTTAATGGTTGGGATGGTGTTCTTGGGGTTGTGCTCATCCTTCTTCTTCCTCCAAACACAGCGAGTGGAGTTTAGACCAAAAAGCTCTATTTTTGTCTCATCAGACCACATGATCTTCTCCCATTTCTCCTCTGGATCATCCAGATGGTCATTGGCAAACTTCAGACGGGCCTGGACATGCGCTGGCTTGAGCAGGGGGACCTTGCGTGCGCTGCAGGATTTTAATCCATGACGGCGTAGTGTGTTACTAATGGTTTTCTTTGAGACTGTGGTCCCAGCTCTCTTCAGGTAAGGTCCTGCTGTGTAGTTCTGGGCTGATCCCTCACCTTCCTCATGATCATTGATTCCCCACGAGGTGAGATCTTGCATGGAGCCCCAGACCGAGGGAGATTGACCTTCATCTTGAACTTCTTCCATATTCTAATAATTGCGCCAACAGTTGTTGCCTTCTCACCAAGCTGCATGCCTATTGTCCTGTAGCCCAGCCTTGTGCAGGTCTACAATGTTATCCCTGATGTCCTTACACAGCTCTCTGGTCTTGGCCATTGTGGAGAGGTTGGAGTCTGTTTAATTGAGTGTGTGGATAGGTGACTTTTATACAGGTAACGAGTTCAAACAGGTGCAGTTAATACAGATAATGAGTGGAGAACAAGAAAAACTAACAGGTCTGTGAGAGCCAGAATTATTACTGGTTGGTAGGTGATCAAATACTTGTGTCATGCAATAAAATGCAAATTAATAATAAAAAAAAAAGTGATTTTCTGGATTTTTGTTTTAGATTCCGTCTCTCACAGTTGTAGTGTACCTATGATAAAAATTACAGACCTCTACATGATTTGTAAGTCCTATCTCATCCTATCTCTAAGGGATCGCCCAGCCACCCTGTGGAGAAAGCTCATTTCGGCCGCCTGTATCTGGGATCTTGTCCTTTCGGTCATGATCCAAAGCTCATGACCATAGGTGAGAGTAGGAACGTAGATTGACCGGTAAATCGAGAGCTTCGCCTTGCGGCTCAGCTCTTTCTTCACCACGACAGACCGATACATCGACCGCATTACGGCAGAAGCTGCACCGATCCATCTGTCAATCTCCCGTTCCATCCTTCCCTCACTCGTGAACAAGACCCCTAGATACTTAAACTCCTCCACTTGAGGCAGGCACTCTCCACCAACCTGAAGTGGGCAAGCCAACCTTTTACGACTGAGGACCATGGCCTCATCCCCACCGCTTTACACTCGGCTGCAAACCGTCCCAGTGCATGCTGAAGGTCCTGGTTTGAAGGGTCAACACAACAACATAATCCGCAAAGAGCAGAGACGAAATCGTGTGGTCCCCAAACCTGACACCCTCCGGCCCCTGGCTGCGCCTAGAAATTCTGTCCATAAAAATTATGAACAGAACCGGCGACAAAGGGCAGCCCTGCCGGAGTCCAACATGCACTGGGAACAAGTCTGACTTACTGCCAGCAATGCGGACCAAGCTCCTGCTTCGGTCCTACAGGGACCTGACAGCCCTTAGCAAAGGACCCAGGACCCCATATTCCCGAAGCACTCTCCACAGGATGCCGCGAGGGACACAGTCGAATGCCTTCTCCAAATCCACAAAACACATGTGGATTGGTTGGGCAAACTCCCATGAACCCTCCAACACCCTGTAGAGGGTATAGAGCTGGTCCAGTGTTCCACGGCCCGGACGAAAACCACACTGTTCCTCCTGAATTTGAGGTTCTACTATCGGCCGTATTCTCCTCTCCAGAACCCTGGCATAGACTTTCCCGGGGAGGCTGAGAAGTGTGATCCCCCTATAGTTGGAACACACCCTCCGGTCCCCCTTCTTAAAAACAGGGACCACCACCCCGGTCTGCCATCCCAAAGGCACTGTCCGCAACCACCACGCGATGTTGCACAGGCGTGTCGAACCAAGACAGCCCCACAACATCTAGAGACTTGAGGTACTCAGGGCGGATCTCATCCACCCCCGGTGCCTTGCCACAGAGGAGTTTCTTGACCACCTCAGTGACTTCAGCCCGGGTGATGGACGAGTCCACCTCTGAGCCCTCATCCTCTGCTTCCTCAATGGAAGACGTGACGGCGGGATTGAGGAGATCCTCGAAGTACTCCTTCCACTGCCCGATGACATCCCCAGTTGAGGTCAACAGCTGCCCACCTCTACTGTAAACAGCGTTGGTAGGGCACTGTTTCCCTTTCCTGAGGCGCCGGACGGTTTGCCAGAATCTCTTCGAGGCCAGCCGATAGTCCTTCTCCATGGCCTCACCGAACTCCTCCCAGGCCCGAGTTTTTGCCTCCACAACCACCCGGGCTGCAGTCCGCTTGGCCTGTCCGTACCTGTCAGCTGCCTCAGGAGTCTCACAAGCCAACCAGGCCTGATAGGACTCCTTCTTCAGCTTGACGGCATCCCTTACTTCCGGTGTCCACCACCGGGTTCAGGGATTGCCGCCTCGATAGGCACCGGAGACCTTACTGCCACAGCTCCGAACGGCCGCTTCGACAATGGCGGTGGAGAACATGGTCCACTCGGACTCAATATCTCCAGCCTCCCTCGGGATCCAGTCGAAGCTCTGCCGGAGGTGGGAGTTAAAGATCTCTCTGACAGGAGACTCAGCCAGACGTTCCCAGCAGACCCTTACAGTACGCTTGGGCCTGCCGAGTCTGTCCAGCTTCCTCCCCCACCATCGGATCCAACTCACCACCAGGTGGTGATCAGTTGACAGCTCTGCCCCTCTCTTCACCCGAGTGTCCAAGACATACGGCCGCAGGTCAGATGAAATGACAACAAAGTCGATCATTGACCTGCGGCCTAGGGTGTCCTGGTGCCATGTGCACTGATGGACACCCTTATGCTTGAACATGGTGTTCGTTATGGACAAACTGTGACTAGCACAGAAGTATGTCCCCTGTAATACATATTTTTATACATACAGTTTTCTTCTTGACTTGAGTTTCTTCTTTTTATATTTTTTTGATGTTTTTGATCATCATTGTTTAGTTAGCATATATGTTTCTTCCCACAGTTTTAAACTGGGAAAGGTAGGCCTGATTTATTACTGATCTAAAAGCAACAATTGTTTTTGTACCTTAATTCATAACAATATTCTTACCAAAAAGCCCTAAGTTTATAGACACTTTTTATAGCCACAATTTTGTTAAATATTCTTCAAAATATTTTTTATTCTTAGATCATTCCTCTGAAAGTAGTCTGTTGACTAAGAAAATCTGTAATCAATCTTTCAATAACTAAACTTTAGATAATGATGTAAGTAATTAGGGCTTCTATTATGGCCAAATCAACTTTCACTAACAAAAAAAAACTACATTTAAAGTTGATTTCAGGTGATTTCTATGATAATGGTACTTCACTCAATGAGTCAGCCTGCTGGGCGACCTGTTTCACAACAACAACATAGACTATTCTGCTGTTACGTCATTCACTATGCTCTTCATTCTGAGACTGCTACAACTGACATTGATTGTGTACATGTCAAAATTAGACCTTTTAAACACGTGTGTTCTGGCTCTGGCTGAATCTTATCAGTTAGGGGACTTTTCATCACATGTAATTTTCATCGCAATTTTGAACTCTTGAGTTTTTAAGACCATGGGATACAGTGCTTTAAAAAGATCTATATTTACAGGGCAATCTGCCTTGGCAGCACCACTTCAACTACAGCACCAAAGGATCAACTTTATTCGCCAAAAGGGGAAGTTCTTTGACACACATGCCCAGGTGTTAACACAATAAGCACAACAATAGGCCTATGCACCAATAACCGTGTTACATTGCACATTTCAGTCAGCGGCACGTAACTAGTAACAATTTCACAATATTCACAAAATATGAAACAGCAAACCCAGTGTTAACCTCTACTAGGCCTAACAGAGCCCGGTAAAGGCTGAAGAGAGTTTTGCAGTCTCAACATTTTGTTCTCTTCATGCAACACTTCAGTTCTCACATTTGCGTTTAACCTCCACACGTAAGGTCAGGAGGTAATGTCACGGTCACTTGTTTTCAGACTACCCATAGATTACAAACGCCTGTTGTTTCATAGTCTGAGGAGAAATTATACCATTAAAAACAGGTGGGACAGGTTGAGCACACCAACGGGGGAATGTGATGGGAAAACTTGGTACCATTTGACTTTTATACTTCAGTCAGGTTTAAGGCACAGACAGTGAAATGGTGAAAAAACGATTTGGCTGCCTTTTGCTTTTAGGTCTGTTATATTTGTCACGACTCTTTTGGTATCTTTTAAGCTACTCAAAATATACTGAATCAGCAAGTAGTGCTTTGCAGTCCCATAGTGAAGATTATGATTACCGTCTGATGTCGGATTTATATAACTACATCGACTATGGTAAGTGATGTGGTGGGTGAGTTCAAAATATCAAGCAGTGGATATGCCGATCCTCCTTGCATTTTGTTTGAAATAATGAGAAATCTCAATGCCTTCTAATGGAACACGAATGGCATGATAGTCTAAAAGGTATATTACAGACAAATATCCTTTGGTCATAACTGTTACCTTCCATGTAATGGTGTATGACTTAATTTGAACAGTATTAACAAATGTATACGCTGTATGTATTTGGCTATGAGTAACAACTATGAATGATGTAGCTTTGCACTTGTTTTGCTTTGCGCGTTTTAGAGTAGGACAGAAATTGTCAGTTAGCTTGTATAGATGTGACAAGAAGATGAACGGAGACCATTGCTCAGTTACAATCATTGCATTACAATGTGGCTTTGTAGTTAATGCAGTGACCGCAGAATATCATAATATCATATCATAGAAGGAACCAAATAACTTTTCTTGTTTTTCCTTCTATTTACCGACACCACTTGATAATTTTTTTCCTTCTGTTGACCAACCTCACCCCACTCCTCCTTTGGTTTCTTTCTTGCATGAACACCAAGCGTGTGTTATTTAATTGCCAGGCTCCATTCATGTTCTCCTCTGTGATAGCTGAGTGTTTAAAGAGTTTGGGCCACCTGATCCCAGAACTTTCCTTGCATCTCCAAGTTGTGCTGGTTTTTGCTGCAAAGTCAGCACTCTTGCAACGCCAATGTTGTGGATTTTATTCCTACAACTTTAAATAAGGTCTCGACAAGAGCATACAACAAATGATTAAATGTAATATGACTCTCAGGTTATTTATGGGTCAACTATAAAGACCTGCAAAGAGTAAAATATTTCTCACACTCAGATTCATGATGATGTGGGCACAAAACATCAACAAACCCCTCCCACAAAACATCAACAAACCCCTCCCATCAACAAACCCCTTCCACAAAACATAAACAAACCCCTCCCATCAACAAACTCCTCGACTGAACCAGACTACTATTTTATTTTTCAGTAAATTCAGATGCCAAGGACCCCAAGAAGGAGAATGAGATCAAACAACTCAACAAATGCCCGGATCTCTCGCCACTTCTCGGTACACGGTCACACATTGAATACAGTATTCTGTATATGATTCTCTACCAAAAAAATCAGCTTATTGTTCAATTTCTGAAGGCGCCAAATTGCCATATGAATTATTACTACTGTAATGGGTTTATTTACACATCACGTCTATCCTAATCGACAGTGGGACAATTTGTAGTTGAGTTCTCTACGCCTGTTAGTTTGGAGGCCGTGAGGGAAGAGAACCCAAATCTGCAGGTCGGAGGTCGCTACAAGCCAGACAACTGCATCGCCCTTCAGAAGGTTGCTGTCATCATCCCCTTCCATAATCGTGAGGAACACCTCCAGTTTTGGCTCCACTACCTCCATCCTTTCCTACAGCGCCAACAGCTGGACTATGGTGTCTATGTTATTAATCAGGTACCATGGAAATTCTACACCTTTTAGCAGATTCATAATCTTAAATGGACCCTTAATAAATGAAATGGGTTCTGAATATTTGACACCAAGCACCTTGTAGCATTGGCCATAGAAGTGTAACCCACCAGCAGGGGGCAGCAACAGATTTGTCCTCACTTCATGCCTTCACTAGGACGGGGAAAGCATGTTCAACAGGGCCAAGCTGATGAACATCGGCTACACCGAGGCCCTCAAAGAGTACGACTACGACTGCTTTGTGTTCAGTGACGTGGACCTCATCCCCATGGACGACCGGAACACCTACCGATGCTTCAGCCAGCCCAGACACCTTTCTGTGTCCATGGACAAGTTTGCCTTCAAGTGAGTGTTATGCTCTATGGTACTGACACAGTCCAGGGTGCTGTGAGCCATAATAAGTACATGGGTAAAGTCAACACCGTTGTTATTAATACTGTAAATACCCGAGCGAGTACATGTCTACCTCCTGCAGGGCTACTCAGAGACCTAAGACTAACCCTTGGGGGTACCCTGCAACGTGAAAAGAGAATATAATATACAATAATGAATGTCATTTAGCAGACTTATCGTCGGTTTCACCAACACTGTTTTAAGCCTAGTCCTATCCAATTGACATGGTGTGGCAGTACTTAAAATGTGCAGTGACTTTTATAAAATGGAGAAAAAAAACAACTTTATTACCATGGAATGAATGAAAGGTGGCAAAAAAATGTTTACGGTGCTTTATATCTAGTTCAGCACATTCATGTATTTATTGTCTTTGTCTGGTCCATAGGTTGCCTTATAGTCAGTACTTTGGTGGTGTCTGTTCACTGAGTAAGGAGCAGATCCTGAAAATAAACGGGTTTCCCAACACCTACTGGGGCTGGGGTGGTGAAGATGATGACATTTTCAAGAGGCAAGGTCATGTTTTACCTTGTAGACATTCAGCATTGCTCTTTATCTTACTATTATGTAAAATGTCTGTTCGGTTAAAGTGACATTATGCTAATCAAATAATTTCATCAATGTTCAAACACGATGTCACACAGATTAAACCTAGTCTCGGACAAAAGATATAGGACTATTGCCTAGGACTGTGCTATGTCTGTGTCTACCAAACTGACCCAAAGATGATTAAATCTTTTGGAATTCTGCCTGATTTCCACAGGTTGAATAACAGGGGAATGTCAAGCTCCCGGCCAAATGGCGTGATTGGAAAGTTCCGGATGATCCCTCACATCAGAGACAGAAATAACAATGAAAATGATCAGAGGTAAAGCTTTAGAATGAACACCCGCAATAGGTTCTTTAACAAGCTTTCCACTACCTGAGTATTTATACCAGATTTCAGGTGTCAAGATACTGTTTATTCTAATGAGGTGGGCGTGGCAGGTTTTATAATTCAAATACCACTAAATTAAAAAGAAGTGGGGAGGCTTTGGTATATGGGGTGGTGTGTACTTTCTGTGTAGACCATAGCACAGAAGCATTTGCGCGGTTTAAATCCGCATAGGGGACAGACTCTGCTCAAACCACGCAGAATTAATCCCGGATTTTAAATGATCTCATGCAGAGCTGACTTCTCTGATATTGTTTAATCTTTTTGACCAGTGTGAGAAATCTCAAAGTCTAAGTGAAAAAATAGGTTACAGGTTGTAACTCAGACATTTTCCATCACTAATATGTTTCCAACAAACTAACATTCACAGCATTAGTAGAGCAGTGCAGAGTTCTCTACAATTACATTGAATAACAGATTGACATCTGCTGTCAAAGTCATGTAATTTGCTATGAAACATCAAATCATCCAAAATCAACTCACAACCACACCATTACAATGAATACTTTTTTGAAAGCTTAAACCTAACTATTTACCTGATTATTCTTTAAATGTTGATGACCGTTTATTATTTTGCCCTACAGGTTCAAGAGAATGGCTCACACAATTAAGATCATGGACAAAGACGGCCTCAACTCTCTCAAATACAAAGTTGTCGCAGTGGAAAAGCATGTCCTGTTCACAAAGATCACAGTAGATCTGGGGAAACCATTCAAGAACAGCCAACGGAAAAACAACTAAATATATCATTATCTATTTTATGCATTATCAAACTTGTATATTAATGCCCCATACCGTTTGGAACCCTTAAAAGCCTGGAGGAAGTCTGGGAAACCTGTCAACCATTCATATGTCTAAACAATATCAAAATAACGTTTTCCCACTTCCAGACATTCATTGTGAAAACAGAGCACAGAAGGGTGTCAACTAATGGACTCCCAACCTTAACTTGATGTGCTTCTGTGCTGGACCACACATTTTTTTGATTCCAAGTCAGTCTAATTTCTTCTCCAATCTAGATTTTAATGTTGGTGTTGTTACCCTTGCAAGAGGGAGAGTGCACAAAGTGAAAAAAAAAATATAAAAAAAAGAATATTCCACCTATCTTTATTTTATGTTTATTGGTGCAAAGCAGCATCAAAAAAATCTCCTTGTGTTCTGACACACAACGTGGCGCACATCGCCCTCTTGTGGCATTGTCTGCTGACACAAACGGACTACTGGTGCACTAAGTTTGATGATCCTGTCATAAAATGCAAAGAATCTCACCTACCCACTGGAATAATAAAAAAAAAGTGAGAAAAGTTAATAACCCAAAGAAGTTGGGCATTGCGCATAGTTGACCTGTCTGTCTGTCGCTGGACATGATGTTGATGTCAACTATCTGCATATATGAGAGGTGAAAGAGCATGGAGTGGAACTAGGACGTTAAACTTAGCCGGAACGAGGTGTGGCAAGAATGGAACCGCAACTCACTGTTCATAAAACTCCCTGCTGTTGCCATCAAACCCCTGCAACTTATCCAGAATGCCGCAGCCCCTCTGGTGTTTCAATCAATCAATCAATCAATCAGGTGTTTAACCTTCTCACATCAGCCCACTTTTAGTTGAAGCTTTCATCCCATTCAAGAGCAGCAAAGTGCCTCCTTTGCTGCTCTACTCTGCACTGGCTGAACAGGACGGGCCTGGCCCAAGGACTGTAATCCTCTCTAGTACGCAAACTCACCTGACAATAAGTGACAGTAAGGTCAAGGTACACTTCTGGATTTAAAAACCAAGTGGCTGACGCTGGAAAACAAGTGGTTGAGAAGAATTCCAAGGTAAGAGCTAATTTTGTTTTCAGAAAAGCATCTAGACCGTCGATGACAATTGGATCCCCAAGAGCTGCGATCCTCATCGGGAAGGCGTGGCTTCCAAGTCGACTCGAGCTCTTATTGGATTTGAAAGGTGTGACAGGATTGGTCAGGTTGCGTGTGCAGTGATAGAGCGTACCCTATGGGTGTCATACTGATGTGACTGTCTGAAAGGGAACCATTAATGAGTGACACTATCCACACCAGCTACGTATCGCAGGCATTTTGATATTTTCCATTACAACATGTAGCCCAAACTAATATGAATTAAAAAATAAATAATCAAAGTAATTGCTAATGGGACCATTGATGGCCACAACCAGGAATTTATTGTTAATGCATCAATTCAGGTATTATGTTGTAATATTGATTATTGTCTAATTTGAATGCAGATTCCATTTTTGATACTGTAATGTGCTATACATCAAACCAGGGCTTTGACATTTAATTTTCAAACTTGCTCAACTGTCAATATAAAAAAACATATTTTGCAACTTTATTTGCACAATGGTTTATTAAATTCTCATAATTAGGTCATTTGTTTGGTAAATTCAGACCCCCTCAGCTTTAGTACTTAATGTCCCAAAACGCCATTCTGGTTTCTCTGTAAAGAGGCAATGTTATACACTGATTTACTTTGTTGAATTTCATTTAATATGGTTATATTATACGTGTAGCTGGATTTCAATGAAGTCTGCTCTGGTAGGGGGAAAATATAGTTTGACATCAAAGCACTTTACTGTGAGAAAGAATGAAGGAGCCTGCAGTAAGGGATTTTTGTTGGCAGGGCATTAATTACCTTTAATTACCTTTCCAACATTAAATATAGCTACGAACCTTCCTTAAAGTTCTGCTTATCCAATAAAATCACTGGAATCTAAATTAGAGGACTACTAAGATCTCACATTCTATTCCATGTCAAAATAAAGTACAGCAACAACATCCAAGGAATACATTAGAGCCTGACAAGCTACAAGTTTCAGTATGGAATGAACCATGACGGAGTTGAGACAGAATGAGGGAAGTTATTCCTGCAGGATGGCAACAACTGAAAATTAGATTTACTATTTTATTTGTAAAGCCCTTCTCTCCCACGCAATATTTTGAGTAAAATTATAAATACAATCTAAAACCCAGAAAACCCCGTCCCGTAGAACTGGGTTTAAGGAGCTGATCTAGTCTACCCTGCCGCCTGGATTCAGTTCTCCACACCATGGCAGGTGGCTGAATCATGTTTTTCCACACATATACATGAAAAGGTGACAAGAAGTGTTACACATAGTAGAACCACTGGTTTTCCAGCCATGTTGTCTTAGGGTAAGGGAGTGTCAGTGTCTTATTTAACAATAAAACTTCTCAGCATATAATCTAAATTGTGAATAACCAGGACGCTTAAATCCACTGTGCTAATATTTAATTGTGAACGTGCACCTCAAACAAACTTGACCCAAATGATACATGCCAGTTTCGTAGTTAGCCCTGGGCGTCCGAAGCTATAGCCACGGATCTTTTATGAATAGCCACGGATCTCAAGTGGAACAAAAATAATAATAAGTATAAAAAAAATAGCCCCTGATCAATTAATCTATAATTCCGATCGCGCATTATGACAATGTGAACGTGTAGCCCGCAAGCGTGTACATCGAACTTTTCCGCATGTACATTCAAAACCCTGTACTTTCTGTTCCGGGCGGGGCGGGGCGGTGGGCTAACCCCCGAATGTATTGTTATCCTTATAGCGACGCCTCTGATACATGCATAAAGAGTTGGGCAGTAACGCTGCGTTGGTGATCGAGGCATTATGCCAGATGTCCGGCAGATACGGTATCTCTATGCAATGCAGAGGAACCCATGGTCAATATAGATTTCTGCACAAGTACATCACCGATGTGGAATTAGACTCCAGTGGGGTGCACGAAGGAATGAAACTTCATTTCGCTAGGCTTTATTAGGATTATGACACGTGAGCTATTTCAGTCTATTGTCAACATAAAACATTGTAATTTAATTATGCAGTTTCTACAGGTTTTATATCAGCTTCCTTCCTAGCCTTCAGAATTAATATGAGTCATAGCGAAACCTTCTGTGAGGCCTGTAGAAACGTATTAGTCTCAGTTTCACATGGTATCACAATCCAAGAGGGATTGCAACACCTCAAGTATAGACGTTAATCCCAACAGTAAAATGTAATCATCAAGGCAGCCACACGGACAGTTTAACTGTTAGCAAACGCAAACAATTGACTGGGCAACACTCAACTGAATACATCCATCAATACTGGCTGGCTTGCTTAGTGACAAGCAGAGTTGGTGACTCAAGTTGCACCAATAAGTTGACTTGTGACTTGACTTGCGATCTGTTCAAAGGATTTAAGACTTGACTTGGATTTTTTCACACTTGGAAGGTAAATATAGAATAGCTAAAACTAAGGAAAAAACCTGCCTTCACACTTTGTTCTGGTCTGGTAGCTCAAGTGATTAAATATGAAAGTCACCTAGGTAATGTTAGATTTTTTACATTCAGTGAGAAGCCTAATGACAGTTCGCTGTCAAGAATTGGGCTGTTTCTAATCTTTGCCAGCTAATTCGTTACAGTAGCTAATATCTAGTCAACACAACCATATAGTTCAAAAAGAGCTGTTAGCTCATGGCTAACCTATGTAAAATTGTCAGACAATTTGGCTAATATGCCAGATAGAATATGCCGGCCCCAGCCTCAACATGATCATACTTCCATTAAACATTAAATGTTACAATTAAGTATTAGTGTACTAGATTATCAACTGCTGATTTAAAATAGCCCATAAAATAATAGTAATCCCCAAAAAGTGCACCTTAAGTTGAAAGGACTTGCTTTGGACTAATAGACTGTAACTATAGCCTACAGTGCTGAGAATACTTGAGACTTGACTCAGACTTGCATGCAGACTTGACAAGGCTCTAATCAGGGCTCAAGATGAATCCATTGCTTGCACATTAAAATCACTGTCCTGAGTAACCTGTTTAACGTCTCATGATTGTTGATTCTGATTCGATGCCAAGCTAGTTGCCAAGCGAGTTCCAAGCTTGCTACTGGAGCTGTCTGACATTTATATCTTTCACTTGGGGCCCGCTGGTCTCCACCTCAGAGGCAGTGCAAACTGTCGATTCAATTTGAAGGAGAATGAAAATGAAATTGAAAAGTGTTAACCTGAGAAAGGATTTAAGGAATCAGAAAGGCCATTTAAAATGTAACCTTCTAATATATTGTAGCGGCGACCACCTTGGTATGTGTTTCACGTGTGGGCGCTGCTCACTTCTACTGGGCTGTGATTGGTCTTCTAGGTGCAAGGCATTATGGGAAAATGTTGAATTGTTGTGTGTAATTAGTTATATCTTGTGGGTTAGAGAAGGATGAACTCTGACGTAGTGTGTGATGGAATTTATTATGTTAGGAGATGATTGTTAGACTAAGCTCTCGGGTTATATTTGCTCAACATCTCTGTATGTGTCATCGCCTATGTTGGTCTGTCTGTAGCAGGTAATGTTTAGTGTTAATGTTTAATAAAGAAGATAATTTAACCGTGGTGTCTTGGTCTACTGAAGAGCCTGCTGCTATATTTATTTTAACAAATGTATCTTGCATTTTCACGTAGTTGTGATTGTGACACAAATCATGCTCACCGTGTAAAGAATATTAATTAGGATTTATTAGCATTGACAGTTTTTAGGATGGCATGTTATTTTCAAACTGGCAAAGACAATCCTCAGCCTTCCTGAGTTGCAAGCTAATATTATTTCATACTGTAAATGTAGCAACCAACACCTAAACGGACAAGACGTATTGCTTGGAAACAAGTCATTCTTGAGTATGATCACATATAGGCTAATCTATTAATAACAGCAGCTGCATACAGCCCAGCAGACGACAGTGTTGACCAAACCTCGACTAAATTAAGTCCAGTTGTTTGGGAGAAAATGGGAATGAGATGTGTGTTTCATGCATTCTTTGCTGTCTACCAAGTCATTTTCAATAAAAAAAAAAAGCCCAATATAGTTTCACAATTTAAGACTACACCATGCCAACCTGAATAAAGGAAGCTGCTGTTAGCCTAGCGGAGTTGATTTGGAGTGTTAACTAGTTAGGTTACCAGATTAGGAAAAATTACAGCCTTTGGAATATTTCAACAGCCACAACACACATTCTATGATGCATTTTGCCCTTTAGGAGTAAAGTCAGGCCAGTGTTCATATCCGATACCTTCATTCACCAAGTAGTCTGGTGTCACTAGAACCTAAATACAGTAAGTCAGACACTGTCAGCTGTTGCATGTCAACAGTTTGATATTATTTAGAAAAAGTGTCCTCTTCCACTCTCACATCGATGTTTACCCTGCAAACATGAAAGTCAGGGGGTGGTCACCTAGATGTCTGTAGGATATCCCTTTTTGCGGATTAACCACAGATGAAAATGTGTAGTATCACACTAGTATGATGTAATAGCGGAACAACTGGTCAGGCAGGTTCATGAGACATTGTGAAGGGGAAACCGGTTACCTGAAAATGTGTATGGTAGTTTGGTTTCAGGCACAGACGCTGAGATGTTGAAAAAAATATTCTGCTACCTTTTGTTTTTAGGTGCCTTTTCATTATCTGTATATTTTTGGTATAATCTGAGCTACTCAAATGTAGCGGAATCAAATATTGGATATAAAGATTTACTGTACATTTCAAAGGATACCCAAAGTGAAGATGGATTAAAGGCAGGAGTTGTTTACACTAATCTTCAAATAGATTCAGACTTTTGGAGACACATAACATTGAAGGAAAACAGTGGTAAGTAATACAATGTCATCGCACACTATATGCAAGAAACATGGCCATTGTGATACTATATAGATCTGTTTGAAGCGTCTCAAGATTATTATTTTTTTATGCCAACTCATAGCACAGGTTGTGGCAGACTAATTTATATTATTGACGGTTGTTTTTAAAGTTAGCCGTCAACTTTGTATCTTAAGACATACAGTAAAGTTAAATACAAGCAGTGCATTCAGTCAAACAGCGATGACCGTCATTTATGGTCTATATCGTAATTCCAAAAATAATTTGAAGTTCTTGACAGGCTGATTCAATCACCCGGTCTGAATCCAACTGCGCATGCCTTTAATATGCTGAGCATCGCCAGAGATATCCGTGGTCTGGTGATGTCTATGGGACTTCAGGCCATCATCACATGCAAAGAATTAGCATCAAAGTACTAAACATGACCTGCTTATTGTACACAATGATAATCTGTCTGAATATTAAGCATGCTAAAATTGGCAAACTACAGTATGTACAAAGCATGCAGTCGTTTATAGCTGTCATTTCCCTTTATGGACGAAAATACTCGAAATTAAACCAGAGTCTGCGCTTAAATGCGGCTGTCAGTGTATCATATCTAATCCAAACTGCTGGAATATAGAGCCCAAAAAGTGAAATTGTACTGTCCAAATGCTTTGAGTTCACTTTGTGTATTATAGGAGACATAAAATAAAAACATTGCTTACAACACAATGATATATACACTCTGTTTCAAGTTCATGTGAGGCACAAAACACTTACTGTATTTGACTGGAGTAGTCAATGTCATATTTTCTTTTTCAGTAACTACAGCGACCATCATCGCCAAGGCCGAAGAATTAAACAAATGCCTAGATCCCTCGCCACTTCTTGGTACATGGTCACATGGATATACATTTTTTTTTACAGTATATTATTACAAAAATACATTTTAGGCTGATGGTCTAAGTGAGTTTATATGTACCCCTATGAATTTACACATACTCCTAATCGGCAGTGGGGCTCCAGACAATTGAGTTCTCTACGCCGGTCAGCTTGGTGACCGTGAGGAAGGAGAACCCACATCTGCAGGTCGGAGGTCGCTACAAGCCAGACGACTGCGTCGCCCTTCAGAAGGTTGCGGTCATCATCCCCTTCCGTAATCGTGAGGAACACCTCAAGTTTTGGCTCCACTACCTCCATCCTTTCCTACAGCGCCAACAGCTGGACTATGGTGTCTTTGTTATTAATCAGGTACAGCAAGAACAACACACTTTGGAAATTCTACACTGGACACAAAATTTACTATGGTTACCCTACAAGTTACACTACTGTCACCAGAAACGTATCTTACATCTTTTTACTTCAAAATAAAACAATCTGCTTTATTCTTTTATGTTGATGATGAGTGGTGTTCACTAACATCAACAAAATGCTAATCTCTTTGTTATGAACTAAAAATATGTTTGTTGACATCATCCAAAAACATTGAGGACATTATACATTATGTAATTTTATTGAACTATCAGTCAGGCAAAAGTTACTATAACAAACAAATGTTATCTTAAATGGGGTGGCATTTCCATTTATCACTTTTAATTCAACTGAAGGTTTCCTGAAATTAATGAAATTCTGTGAGACAAGTCCCTGTAACATGGTCACCAATTCTGCTGTTCATTAGGAGAGATGTATTTCCTGTTCATTGACATTAGTTTAGCAGTCTTGGAATATTGAAAATGCATTTAATCGGTATCTACTTTGAAAATCGGATGCCTCCCTTCTGATAATTTTCTATCTCTGGCTCTGGGTAAAATCCACATCTCACTAGGACGAGGAAAGCACGTTCAACAGGGCCAAGCTGATGAACATCGGCTATACAGAGGCCCTCAAAGAGTATGACTACGACTGCTTTGTGTTCAGTGACGTGGACATCATCCCCATGGACGACCGGAACACCTACCGATGCTTCAGCCAGCCCAGACACCTGTCTGTGTCCATGGACAAGTTTGGCTTCAAGTGAGTCATGTCCTATTTTGTAGTTCCACAGTTGTTTACCATACCTAGTTCATGCATGTTTGAAGTTAACAAGTTTCATCACCTAGGCATTTATGTTTCCTTGGTTTCCTCATACCTGTTACTCAGGGAAAAATGTCTAATACTTGAGTAATATTTCCTCAACCTTTACTCAGGGAAATGATCTAATACTCTAGTTATATTTCCTCATACATGTTACTCAGGGAAAAATGTCTAATACTTGGGTATTAAAAAAGCCTTGGGAAACAATGCTCTACCAAATGATATACAAAATGATACCTATTCGAATTAGGTCCAACACAATAACCATGTGAGGTGGAGAGTGCCTGCCTCAAGTGGAGGAGTTTAAGTATCTAGGGGTCTTGTTCACGAGTGAGGGAAGGATGGAACGGGAGATTGACAGACGGATCGGTGCAGCTTCTGCAGTAATGCGGTCGATGTATCGGTCTGTCGTGGTTAAGAAAGAGCTGAGCCGCAAGGCGAAGCTCTCGATTTACCGGTCAATCTACGTTCCTACTCTCACCTATGGTCATGAGCTTTGGGTCATGACCGAAAGGACAAGATCCCGGATACAGGCGGCCGAAATGAGCTTTCTCCACAGGGTGGCTGGTCGACCCCTTAGAGATAGGGTGAGAAGCTCGGTCACCCGGGAGGAGCTCAGAGTAGAGCCGCTGCTCCTCCACATCGAGAGGGGTCAGCTGAGGTGGCTTGGGCATCTGTTTCGGATGCCTCCGGAACGCCTTCCTGGGAAGGTGTTCTGGTCCCGTCCCACCGGGAGGAGACCCCGGGGAAGACCTAGGACACGCTGGAGGGACTATGTCTCCCGGCTGGCCTGGGAACGCCTCGGTGTCCCCCCGGAAGAGCTGGAGGAAGTGTCTGGGGAGAGGGAAGTCTGGGCATCCCTGCTTAGACTGCTGCCCCCGTGACCCGGCCCCGGGTAAGCGGAAGATGATGGATGGATGGACAATAACCATGTCTAACAAACTGACTCGTTCCAGTTTTTGTTTTTCAGACCATGATAGACTGTTAAATACATAGCAAGACACTATTAAGGCTCCTAAGTGATTTCATTTGACATTCCAACTGTTATTTCTGCATCAGGTATTGATATCCCAATGAGTGAAAGGTCCTACAAACGGGCGACAAATTCAAGGAAAAAAATAAATGGAGGAACGTAACAAATGCAGATGTTTCCATACAGGTGTACTGCATGAAACAATTCGACAAATTGTTTCAGGCTCTGTGGCGTGTATACAAATGCTGAGCAGGCCAAGTTGTCCTCCATTTTGCATCAGGTGACTACAGTTTCAAAAAAACAGTGCCTAGTTACTGCATTTAGATCAGATTATCACAGTGGTGGGCATTTTTCTTGCAGCACTCCACCCCCACCCCTAATCCCTCCAGCTATGTGTGCACCATTATCTTATTTACATACATTATTGAACTACAGCACCTGCATAACCTGACGGGATGTGTGCATGCGCTTGGCTACTCAGCAATTTAAACACCCAATGCCGCTTCATGAACAACGTATTCCCGTGGGCATGATTGGCTACCTCGTAACCCGGACACTTCTGGACAGTAACAAAGGCTATGAATAGGCTGGAATAATCAGGCATCGTCGTGATCTGCAACACAACCAGGAGGACTTTGGACAGTGGCAGGAATGAGTGTTTAGAGCCTGGTACTCGGGAGGTGTGGGCCAAGACCTCATGTCCTCCTAAATTTAAAAGGGGCAAGAGACAAGGAACATTTAGAGTGCATACCTTAGGTTTACAAGGATTTACAATGGAGAAGGAGAACTGACCACTACTCCCCCGGCACAATAATATAGAAGTGTAAAACCTTGGGGTTGAGACAGGGGGTCCAGTGACACTGTGGCCCTATCCGGGGGAGGCCCCAGACAGGACACAACAGGCAAGAAGTCAGTCCATCTACATTGCCAGGCATTGAATGTCAGCATATCCATCCAAGCAAAACTGATCCAGAAGGCAAGCAAGTCTACATCAGAACTGACAAAAAGAAACCAATCTAACGTTTTGGTATGGCCTAATAAATCCAGACTTAAATAGAATCAAGATCTTGGGTCAGAACCTGAAGCAAACAGTGCATACTTGGAAAATCATACGGATTTTGTTCTTCATAGAAATGTGAGACAACCTTCCTCAATAGTTCAAAAACAACTAGAGCATTTTGCTTAAAAGTGGGCAAACCAGTAAGAGAATTGGATTCACACATTGGGTGATGTTACCTTCTCATCACAATGAATATCTTTATGCAGTGTGGGAAAAATTGCCCTTAGTCCACAGTGATGTCATAACATGGCTCATCCACAGCTGACGTAGGGTGACACCCTGACGTAGGGTGAAATGCTGACGTAGGGGGACACGCTGACGTAGGGGGACACGCTGACATAGTGTGAAACGCTGACATAGGGGGACACGCTGACATAGGGAGACACGCTGACGTAGGGTGAAACGCTGACATAGGGGGACACGCTGACATTGGGGGACACGCTGACATAGTGTGAAACGCTGACATAGGGGGACACGCTGACATAGGGGGACACGCTGACATAGGGGGACACGCTGACATAGGGGGACACGCTGACATAGGGGGACACGCTGACATAGGGTGAAACGCTGACGTAGGGGGACACGCTGACGTAGGGTGAAATGCTGACGTAGGGTGAAATGCTGACGTAGGGTGACATGCTGACATATGGGGACATGCTGACATATGGGGACATGCTGACTGTCTTGCTCCATGTTGAAAGTGTTCAAACCCCTCATATATGGATACCCATTGTGGTCACTGCCATGTGAAATAAATTGACAATATATGATGGTAACAATGTACTTTACATAGGCAATGCAGCAGGCAATCTTTTGTGGCTCAGTTGTTGGGGCACAACATTACCAACAACAAGGTTGCAGGTTTGAATCCTACTGAAGACACAAATCTGGGGACTTACAGTAGTGATTCTGTACTGTCAATCTGAACACAGTGGGCAAAACAAAGCCAAATATATACAGTATTTTAGCCAAAGTTAATATTCCTAACCAAAGTTAACTAAGAAAAATCATTATTGCAACTGCAGAAAAGGAGGTTTTATATGAAGTTGTACATTAAATGACCAAGTATGTCAAAGTGAAACACGACTTTCCAAATGGAACACTGTGCTTGTGTGTTGAACGCAGTCAGTGTAAAATGTGCTCCAAGTTGTGGAGCTTTTTTGATCTACTGTTGTGTTTTTTGTATTTAGAAATCTGTAAATTACCACCTACTTGTGAATATACTACTGTACACCACATACTGTAAATAAAATCTGTATTATCTTTATCTGGTCCATAGGTTACCCTACAGTCAGTACTTTGGTGGTGTCTGTTCATTGAGTAAGGAACAGATCCAGAAAATTAATGGGTTTCCAAACACCTACTGGGGTTGGGGTGGTGAAGATGATGACATTTTCAACAGGCAAGACAATTATTTCTCATACCCATTTAGCATAGCCTCACTGTTGGTTGCATCATAATCTGTGTCTGTTCAGTAAGTCATGCTAACTACACATTGTAAGAGTAATCTTTCCCTTATGTTTTTTTGGAAGAAAACAGTTTAAGTGGTGCATTTTCCATTTGGTTCAAATTGCCATTTGTCTTTACCTAGGGTGAAGAACAGAGGAATGACAATCTCTCGCCCAAACAGTGACATTGGAAAATGCCGGATGATCCAACACGCAAGAGACAAAAATAATGAAGCAAACCCTCACAGGTAAAACCATACAAAATATTAGGTTCTAAAATATGGAAAACTTGTTATATAACTACATTTTAGGACCCCAGTTTGCAGACAGATTTTAATTCGAGACTTAATTTGTGTCTGCAAAACCAGCCCTAGATATTGACGATTTTGACCATCTTGCACTGCAGGTTCGAAAGAGTAGCTCACACAAAGAGGATGATGGACAAAGATGGCCTCAACTCCCTTGAGTACAAAGTTGTTGCAGTGGAAAAACACATCCTGTTCACAAAGATTACAGTAGATGTGGGGGAGCCAAAAAAAATTGAAATAAGAGAATAAGAACTAAATGTTCACAATTGCTGAAAACATTTTATAAAAAGAAAGAAAAAAAATGACTATTGCCTGGGCCAGAAGACCAGTCCACCAAATGCACTGATGAGGAGCTTCGCTTCACTGGTCACCGAGAGAAACAGCAATGGCATCTGACCAAGGGGGTGCCCAGGTGAAGGTAAAGGACCTCACATCCAAGAGGTGCTGGGTGGTTTATAATGCAAGGCTGTATGACCACAACTGACCTAGTATTCATCTTTGAAGTGTCACCATGACCAAGTTAGCTTCAAGTGCTGCTTCCATAAATCATGATGTTCCAACACAGAAATTACCACTTATTTTGGTCGGAGCTGAGGTTAATGGGACAATTGCACAACTACAACCATCAAAATAATTCTACTGTGGTGGAAATTGTTTTAAACATTGTTTTTATAGACAATGCATTAATTCAGTTTATATTGAATTATGGACTTTTGTCCATATAACTAAGCTCTACTTTTTTACTTTCCAATACTGTTGTTGATCAAATGTATGGGCTGTTTTTTGTCAGATTTTAATCTATGTACATGTATATAAGTGTTTTATTGTGAATTTCCCAGCTGTTTATATTAAAATAAAATGAGCTCCACTTCCATGATTGACCAAGTTATTCATTCATAGGTCAATAATTTATAACATGTTTTGATTGGGTCACTCAGATCAGGAGGAAACAAATGTTTGTATCATTGAAGCTTTTACCAACAGAAACATGCACAGCCTGTTTGATGGAATCAGTCACTAAGCAAAAATAATTCATTGTTAAACAACTGTGTATGTTGTGATACTAACATATAGTAGTTACTTTAAGCCACATAAGGCCATTTCACACTGAATTGTTCTAAGCCCTGTACTTTCTGAGCCCAAGGCTAAGATTGGTCCCAGGTTAGATTAACAGTTTAACCCTGGGCTAAATAAATAAATGATTTATTTATTTTAACCCTGGGCTAAATAAATGTTGGCAGAAGCTCCCAGGTTTCTGTAGCCAACAATGCTATTTGAACCAGGGGTGGAAGTAGGCCAAATAATCTATTTACACCCAGGTGTATATAATGCAGACAATTTGTACCCATGTGTCTGTAGCTGAGTGCAAATACTCAAACTAATCACACCCCAATATTATCTGCATCAATCTACATTTACTTGGACTATTACATGGTAAACACCCTATGATTGGGTGAGGTAATGACTTCATTCAACTGTAAGTTTCAGGTTTATTACAACAGCCTGTGTATGCATGTCACTAAAACAAAAACACCCAGAATACCTAGTATTAGTTCTGCCTGTTGTGAGTCATTCTTTGCATGATGCACAGGAGCACTTTAATCACACTTTGGCCTTGGCCGGCTAGCACAAGACATGCATATCTGTGCTGAGCCTGGAAATTAATCAAATATGTCACAAGAACCAATGTATAAAGTCGAATTCAGGTTATCAAATGGTCCTTTGAAACTTTGATAATATGTATGCAAATAACCCCATTCCCCAATGTCCCCATCTAACGTTAGCTATTGGACAAATGTTACTAGTGCAGGAGATGTGGGCTCACCACCCACGGGAGGGACCATAAGGGGCCGGTGCGAAGAGGATCGGGCGGCAGTCGAAGGCAGGGGCCTAGACAACCCGATCTCTGGACACGGAAACTGGCTCTAGGGATGTGGAATGTCACCTTGCTGGTGGGGAAGGAGCCTGAGATCGTGCGTGAGGTTGAGAGGTTCCGTTTAGAGGTAGTCGGGATCACCTCTACGCACGGCTTGGGCTCTGGAACCACACTCCTTGAGAGAGGATGGACTCTTCACCACTCTGGAGTTGCCCATGGTGAGAGGCGGCGGGCTGGTGTGGGTTTGCTTATAGCTCCCCAGCTCTGCTGCCATGTGTTGGAGTTTACCCCGGTGAACGAGAGGGTCGTTTCCCTGCACCTACGGGTCGGGATTGGTCTCTCACTGTTGTTTGTGCCTACGGGCCGAACGGCAGTGCAGAGTACCCGACCTTCTTGGAGTCTCTGGGAGGGGTGCTGGAAAGTGCTCCGACTGGGGACTCTATCGTTCTACTGGGGGACTTCAACGCCCACGTGGGCAACGACAGTGACACCTGGAGGGGCGTGATTGGGAGGAACGGCCCCCCTGATCTGAACCCGAGTGGTGTTCAGTTATTGGACTTCTGAGTACCTCAAGTCTTTGGATGTTGTGGGGCTGTCTTGGTTGACACGCCTGTGCAACATCGCGTGGCGGTCGGGTACAGTGCATCTGGGATGGCAGACCGGGGTGGTGGTCCCTCTTTTTAAGAAGGGGGACCGGAGGGTGTGTTCCAACTATAGGGGGATCACACTTCTCAGCCTCCCCGGGAAAGTCTATGCCAGGGTTCTGGAGAGGAGAATACGGCCGATAGTAGAACCTCGGATTCAGGAGGAACAGTGTGGTTTTCGTCCGGGCCGTGGAACACTGGACCAGCTCTATACCCTCTACGGGGTGTTGGAGGGTTCATGGGAGTTTGCCCAACCAATCCACATGTGTTTTGTGGATTTGGAGAAGGCATTCGACAGTGTCCCTCGCGGCATCTTGTGGAGGGTGCTTCGGGAATATGGGGTCCTGGGTCCTTTGCTAAGGGCTGTCAGGTCCCTGTAAAACCGAAGCAGGAGCTTGGTCTGCATTGCCGGCAGTAAGTCAGACTTGTTCCCAGTGCATGTTGGACTCCGGCAGGGCTGCCCTTTGTTGCTGGTTCTGTTAGTAATTTTTATGGACAGAATTTCTAGGCGCAGCCAGGGGCCGGAGGGTGTCAGGTTTGGGGACCACACAATTTCATCTCTGCTCTTTGCAGATGATGTTGTTGTGTTGGCCCCTTCTAACCAGGACCTTCAGCATGCACTGGGACGGTTTGCAGCCGAGTGTGAAGCGGTGGGGATGAAAATCAGCACCTCCAAATCCGAGGCCATGGTCCTCAGTCGGAAAAGGGTGGCTTGCCCACTTCAGGTTGGTGGAGAGTGCCTGCCTCAAGTGGAGGAGTTTAAGTATCTAGGGGTCTTGTTCACGAGTGAGGGAAGGATGGAACGGGAGATTGACAGACGGATCGGTGCAGCTTCTGAAGTAATGCAGTCGATGTATCGGTCTGTCGTGGTGAAGAAAGAGCTGAGCCGCAAGGCGAAGCTCTCGATTTACCGGTCAATCTGCGTTCCTACTCTCACCTATGGTCATGAGCTTTGGGTCATGACCGAAAGGACAAGATCCCGGATACAGGCGGCCGAAATGAGCTTTCTCCACAGGGTGGCTGGGCGATCCCTTAGAGATAGGGTGAGAAGCTCGGTCACCCAGAAGGAGCTCAGAGTAGAACCACTGCTCCTCCACATCGAGAGGGGTCAGCTGAGGTGGCTTGGGCCTTCCTGGAAAGGTGTTCCGGTCCCGTCCCACCGGGAGGAGACCCCGGGGAAGACCTAGGACACGCTGGAGGGACTATGTCTCCCGGCTGGCCTGGGAACGCCTCGGTGTCCCCCTGGAAGAGCTAGAGGAAGTGTCTGGGGAGAGGGAAGTCTGGGCATCCCTGCTTAGACTGCTGCCCCCACGACCCGGCCCTGGATAAGCGGAAGAAGATGGATGGATGGATGCAGGAGATGTGAAAGTTTTTGCCCAAACATGTTCAGCTGTAGCTAATTAGAGCTCGCTTGCTAGCACTAAAGCTAGTGAGCAAAATTACTGTATGCCTTCATCATTGCTGGATAATGTTTGCTAAATTACTTGGCGAACGTCTAACATTTACGAAATTAGCTGGGCGTAACTAACCATAGATGTTTGCACACTGGTTCATTTTAGTTTAATTATACAAACAGCGAGAAAACACAACTTTGTTGAAAAGGTTCTATTTTGGGTTTAATATAGAGTACCTTGTTTAATTGGATCCTCCTGAGGCCCCTGCAACCGTTGAGGCACGTAGAACTTTTGGATTTTTTTAACTTTGTTATTGAGTACAAGTACAGTACAACGAAATGCAGCAAAAGCCATGCCCCCTACAAGGATTGAACTTACGACCTAGAGATTACAAAACTGTTGCCCTACCTACTACGCTAAAAATCAACTGCCAGTACCGAGTGACCAGTACCCTTTGGGTTTATTACCGTTGATCCATGTAACCGTTACATTTTGCTTCATTTATTTAGGTGGGTGTAATTAGCTGATTAGCTAACATGTGGCTATTCTCACCCAGGTGCAGATAGACACTCTGACAAATGTTTTATAGTTTTGTTTTTCACCCCCGTTTCACATGGGCTAAGAGCCTCTTAAGCCCAGGGCTAAGGTGCAGTGTGAACATGCCTACACTGTTGCATGCGTGATAGAACAGTAGAACACACATTGCCTATTGACAGTTGTCAGGATTGTGTCCTGAAGTGCACACATTAGCACTACTGTAAATGAAAACTCACTGTATATGGGAACAGAGCACACACTCGTGGGAGTAGATGTGGCCATCAGAGCCACACACAGGCCAAAGAATGTCATTACAAGCAAAAGGCTCAGACATACTCCTGCAAGATCGCTGTAAACCATAATAATGGAATCATGGGTCAGGTTTACATTTCTTACATAAATTAAAGTTTTGACTTTGAGAGGGGAAACTGATCCTCTGTCTACACCCGCACTGGAAAATCAAGCTGTATTAAATGGAAAATCAATAGTACGTTGTCTGGTTTGTAACTGTTCTGGACTGTGATGTCTAATGTGGATCACAGAAAGAGGAGCTCTTGAATGTGAAACAGCCAATGAGGATCTTAATAAACCAAACTAAACTGACACCTGGTTTGTCTCTGAATCAGAATTTGCATCCATTGAAAATCAGATCAACCTTACCTTTCTGCCTCGTCCAGAACTCCCTTTTGCATATGAAGTGAACAAGTTAACATCTTACAATGTTTTGTTGAACATCTTATTTACTAAAATACATTAAATGGGTATATCAGACAACAGTCATAACTGCTTTCATATTAAGAGGCTTCATTGCAAGTGGCTGAATCAAACTTTTCATACATATTAAATGGTAATTCTAGTAATTCCTCTAGATATTGAATTCAATAAAACTTAGTTACCAATAAATGTCTAAATACTTTACCTGAATAAGAAACAAGCAGCATTGCAAACACCAGAATCACTCATTTTCCAACCATGTTGGCTGAGGATAAACAGGGAGTGTGTCCCATTCAACAGTCTTTCGGTGCTTATTAGAAGACGGCAGTGAGAACAAAGCTAGCAGCAGAGTCCGACAGGAGAGTGTCTGCCACCATAATTGAACCCTGGCTTCTATTCCACCCGCTGATAGTATCATTGTTGAAATGGGAACAAAGCTAAGATTTGGTTTTGCGGCTTGACAAGAAACATCATGTTCTGATTCAAGAAAGAAGTTCTGTAACAGGTTTACATGAGAAAACATGAACTAAATATAACATTTTAGCACTGTGAATTAATTTGTTACAAACAATATTTGTCATTTAAAACTGGTGGACAAACTCAGCAGTCAGCAAGCCGAGGGAGGTTTCTTAAATGGAGCATACATGGGCGTAAAATCCCATCTTTAGGATGTCTTAGGATATCGCTCTGTGAAGGCCTCTGGGTTGAAAATGAATGCAACATACTTTAACATACAATGGTGAGTGTAACATTACAATGTGCTGTGTAGTTTAAGGACACACCCCAGTAGTTTACTGACACCAGGCACCCAAAGCTCTCTCTCACTGTTGCTTCTGAGGGACAGACAGAATAATCTGAAGAATTACAAAAAGTGGTGGGGCTTCCACTTGCTGACCTTAACAAGAAACAAAGCAGTTTATTTGCCTGTGAAAATCCAGATTTTATGCAGGCCGAAACACAGAAAAACAACTTACCTAAGTAAATCGTTTTCAAACTTCTCAGGAATCCCCTGATGTTTCACAAATGTGTTATAACTCTGAACCTGCTCAACTGATTCACATATTAAGGGCTTGATGATTAGAGGATCAGCTGAATAAGGTGTCCTAAAAGCTGTTGGAGAATGGTTGTTCATGGGAGGTAGCGCCCCCTGGTGAGATGTTCCAACAATCCCAAACGATGACTAGAGTTAAATGTTTGCACATGCTACAGGTTCTCGGGAGTAGAGCAGAGGACAGCCTATGTTAATGCTGTTCTAATGCAAGGCTGCATTAACTTAACATGCACTTACTATACATTTTTTAGGTGTCATGGAGTGTCATGAATAAATTGATAACAGGAGATTCCAACACTAATGACCACTATGAGGTTTCATTTTGTTATGTTTTGACACGTAATCACGGAGGTCTCCTTTAAGGAGAATTTAAAGCAGAGCATTGATAACCGAAAATATTATCACACCCACCATTATTCACAGCTATTTTGCTAATATTCTGTCTAACTGGGTTTGTATTTCTGTTGATTCTGTACAATAGTATGGTGTTTGTTTGTGATGAAGCTCCCATAAAGACACATGTAAACGTGAACGCATTTCATTTGCCAGTTGATAAAGTAGTGATTGTTATTTGTTTGGTGACATTGTCCTCTAGGGCATCAATCGATGCCCATGATAGACAGCTCAATTTGTGTTTCTATGTATAAAGACAAAGGATAATGTTATACTTATTTATAGCGTATTTGTTATTTTGCATTCAATCTTGTACATGTAGCAATAATTCAATTAACCCTGCTCTAATAGGTGGGAAATTGAAGGATATTACTGAATAAAACAAGGCAGGAATCTACAGTATGGGATTATCTTGCAGAGCATGTTTGATTGTATTCAGCTACAGGAAACATTTATCATTAAACAGCTATGTTCAATGTGACATTACAAAGTTACTGTAAACCAAGTCATCTATAGGATACATTCAGGGAGTCCCTCCTTGTTTCTATTAATTTCTTCTGATTGTTGACTATTCATGAATAAAACACAGAGCCCGACCTTCAGCCAGACCGTAAGGCAAAACTTAATCTCTTCCATGTCACCACAAGTTGGCTGCAAAACATGTAGGCTAAGATATTGGGCATCTTTGTCAGTTGTACATCTCTCACAGTAATGTCATGATGTTTTTGTTCATCAGTGCATGTCTATGCACTTAGTTTTTATATTGGCCAAAACTCTGAGAGACAAGATATAAACGCCATTGTGAAATAAAAATTAAAATACTCATAGGTTTTACTGCCGCATCCAGTAAATTATGTTGTACTGTAACTGCACCTTGTGACCACTAGTTTGTGCATTGAATTGTAGTTTTCCAACTATGTAACATACAGCACCTCAAGTTCTGGCTTCACTACCTCCACCATATCCTGAAGCATCAACAGCTAGATTATGGCATATATGTCATCCAACCAGTAAAGTCGGAAAAAGCAAGACTCTGTTCCAAACATTGGTTTTATTAATTAACTGAACTAGCCTTTCAAAGTCAGACTCATCAATTATTAAACATTTGTTCATTTATGATTGAAGCTGTCTTCACATGTAGGGTAAATATACATAATCTTCAATGAATAGGAAGGGGGACATTTGTCAGAAACAAGCCATGCTAAAGAAAAGTCTGGCTCTTTATTCTTTTCATTATATTACAAATCAGATCGACAGTGGCGGCTGCTGATCCAATTAAAAAATTGGGGAGGACAGGAGGAAAACCAACCCACTACGTAATGTTATTTTAAACTAGTTGGCTACTTATCTCTACTTTCTTATGTTCAAGTATTTTTATGTTAAAATGTGGCAATAATCCAAACTAACTATACAACTAAGGTAAGGCAATGCACCCGAGGTTTATGCCCATCTTACATAAGGAACAAATATCATATTACAACACAAAGGATGAATATAAAAAAAGGCTATATCCTCTATTTCCCCCCATGAATTGACACATTCTATACACCCTAGTGAGAAACTCTCAAAGCCATGTTCCACCTTATAACGTCTAGGGTTTTTTTATGATGCAATTTGCATAGGCCATTTTCAGGTGTAGAGTCTTGCACATTTAATTCTTCTATTATTTGCTGTTTGCATTCATTAGAAAACATGTTAAAAATGCCCTATCTTTAAAATTTTACCATTTTATTCGGCAGGGAGGAAAATGGCCTTGCTGAAATGACCCCTCCCCTTCAAACTTGCTTAAAGTTGTAACTAGAGTCAAATACTTTTTGTGGCACTACTGAGTTTGGCATGCAAGAATATGGTCTTATCCTAATTTGACTCTATAGTTACAATAAGAGGACATTATAAATACAATTTATAAAATGATATAAACATTTCAGAGCAATGATGGTAGAATTAAGATGAAGCTATCCTCCACCTCGGTCACAAATAGAAATGGGACTCCTAAATGTTAGATCCCTTTCTCCAAAGGCAGTTGCAGTGAATGAATTAATCTCTGATCATAAACTAGATGTTAGCTTGTGTGAAATGTGGCTAAAGCCTGATGAATTCACTGCCCTAAATGAGGCCTCTCCTCCTGGCTATACTAGTGATCATATCCCCCATGCATCCTGAAAAGGAGGGGGTGCCGCTAATATTTATTACAGTAAATATAAATTTACTCTCAAACACATCACTGATTTTCATTCTTTGGAAGTTTTACTCAGGAAATTTAACCAGGCCGATACATCATTTTACATAGCTACTATTTACAGGCCCCCCGGGCCATACACAATGTTCCTCAATGAGTTTCCAGAATTCTTGTCTCACCTTGTAGCCCTGGCAGATATTATTCAGATATTTGGCGATTTCAATATTCATATGAAAAAGTCCAATGATCCTCTTCAAAAAGCCTTTGAATCCAAAATTGACTCAATGGGTTTTATCCAACATGTCTCAGGTTCAACACATTGCCACAATCAAACCTTAGATAATCACACATGTTATGAATATATCATTACGCATGTTTAATTAATCACTTTATGAAATATTATTAATGTGAAATCCAGACACACCGGCAGCGACTTCCCACATGATATATTCCTATGTAAAAGTTTTTGTATAAAAGCCATGGTCCCGGACTTAGAATTGGGGGTGTATCTGCAGAAAGACCTGGCTTTAATGTCTGTCATTCTTGTATGATTTTCATGAAAGTCTATTGGAATCACAAGTTCCTGAGTTGAAGTGCTTTTTGTTTTAGTCGTTGTGGACTTGGGTTTCCCACGACAGTTGCTTATTTTCATCTTTGAAAAATTGCAAAAATCTGAAACTTTTTATTAAAAACTGATGCAGAAAAACAAATCCATGCTTTTGTTATTTTTAGACTAGATTACTGCAATGCAATACTTTGCTGAAATGATCCAGCCATACATACCTACACGTAACCTACCATACCAAGATGCAGGCCTTTTAATTGTGCCTAGAATCTCTAAACAAACATCCTGAGGCAGGGCCTTCTCTCATAGAGCTCCACTACTGTGGAACGATTTGCCAATTAAGGTTAGAAATGCAAACTCAGTGCAAACTTTCAAGTGTCTACTAAAAACTAATCTCTACAGCACGGTCTATGATTAGATAGGCTTGATACTGTCCACCCTTGCTGTTTTGCCAGGTGGGCTCTCATCGCCATTGGGATGACCTCCCTCCAATGCCTATCGGGGTGGGGGGGGGAGTAACTGGCTTGTTGTTGTCTCTCTGTTGCGCACTTGTGCAATTGGGCAGTACTCTGCTGGCAATACTTGGCCCTCATTCAGTGTGGTTGCGGTTGGTGTGTGTCCCTTTGGTTGATGCTTGGCAAAGATGGTGGATTGATTTCCCAGGGCATCTATCCATGCCCACGACAGAAAACTCAGGGTGTGTTTCTCTGTGAAAAGACAAAAGTTCATGTGACACTTATTTATAGCATGTTTGTTCATCTGCATTCAATGATATAGATGTAGCTGTAATTCAATTAAACTTGTTCTAATTGGAGAGAGATTATTTAATTGAAGGAAGCATGTATAAAATAATAATGAATAAAATAATGAATAAAATAATACAGCAGTTATTGGTTTCTCTTTGAATTTAGTCACTTGAAGCAGGAAACATGCATCTTTAACCTTAAACAGTTCAATATGACATTACAAAGCCACTGTAAACCAGATAAATTATCGGTTGGTTACAGTAAAGTTTAAGAATAGAAAAAAACAATAAACTTATAAAACCAAAAGGTGTGCAACATGTGGGGTTGCTCTCTGACAAATGTGAAACTGGTTTGAGGTTTCTAAGTCATATAACAAAAAAGCAATTACATTTTTACATTTTCAAATATAAAAATATCTCCACTTTCTTGCACAAAAAAAAAAGGCACAGCAGATGAAAACTTCCTGCGTCTTACAATTTTAAAGGAAGTGGAAGCATTAGTATGTCCGATTCTCACCACATGTGGTATGCATCATTGGTAAGGACTTGTGCAGTGTGTGGCACCAATTGGCCATTATGGGGTGCTTTACCAGAAAATCACTTTAAACGCACATTTCAACTGAACCCAGATAACCAGACCTGTATGACCTGTCAGTAGGCTAGGAATTTCATCATTTTAAGGGCAAGGTCATTTGGCATTTGGTGACACAAAACTTTTTAGGGCACAAAGGCCACATGCCAGGGCACAAAGGCCATTGAGTGAAATAGGAGGATTTGAAGCTTACAAATAAACAACTTGAATTGCTGAAGAAAAAACCATGCATGACTTAAAAACATACATTATTCACTTCTTTAATTTCATACTTTCAATAATAACTTATAATAATGAATATGTTAAATTCCCATAAAGTACAATTATGTTTTAATCCTTGAAATTACATCTATTCCACCATCAAAATATTTACAGATTCTAGAATTTGTTTCATTTCAGATGTTTTAGTTGAGAGCATTCACATGACGACAACAAACAGGCAACAGTATTGACAGTTAAGTAACATTAAGGGTAGCTAGCCAGAATGCTAACATTACCTCAGGTACACAAAAGTAAACCACGAAGTATGCTTTAACATCACTATCACCTGCGCTAATGAATACAACCTAAATTAACAGATGTCAAACCTAACATTACTTTTCGGAGCACTCAGAAAGCATTCAGGTGTATTCTCCCACTTGGATGTCGGAACTTTATCACTTCTCAGTTGCTCATGAATGCATCTTCCAAAACAGAGAGGTTTGATTCAGTTAAACACTACAGAAGTCAGCTATTTATCGGTCGATAACTAGCTAGCTTTCTTACCTGCATGTCGTCCGCTCTTGTGGTTGTTCTCAGTTGCGAACTACAAACCAACTTACAAACAAAAACTGACTGCTGTCCGCAAGATTTTGACAGTAGCAGGGGTACAAAGGCTATGGTGGCCGTAGGGCGTACAAGGATTTTCAGGGCATCACGGCCAGAGTAAAGGGCAATGACAGCCGTGGCCATTGTGAAATTCCTACACTGCCTGTCAGGCACAAGAGGCCGATCCTTGTATGGCATTCTTATGGCTTGGACCCCTTAATTGCTGCTTTCAGCTATATTTTTATATCTTTCATTGGTTTTATATTATTACATTGTTTATTCATATGGGTTGTCATGTAAACAAATACATCCACATTCAGAAAGTCATTGATTTAGCCTTTATTTGATTGGTTAGTGTAACGGTTGTGGCTGGTGGAAGCAAACGCTAGGACACAAATGAGATCTTAACTGCATACGTGGTTTAATGGCAGTTATCCAACATAAATCCAATGTCCAGAAAACAGAGAAACAAAAAAACAACATCCCTGAGCCTCAGGAACTGGAAGAGTTTTTCCTGCTCTGCAGTGGAGCCTCTAAGGGTTGGTTTATCCACACCTGCCAATTTGGATAAAGTGAGGAAGGAGCTCCCACATCTGCAGGTCGGAGGTCGCTACAAGCCAGACGACTGCATCACCTTTCAGAAGGTTGCTGTCATCATCCCCTTCTGCAAACGTGACGAACACCTCAAGTTCTGGCTCCACTACCTCCACCCGATCCTGAAATGTCAACAGCTAGATCATGGCATCTATTTCAAGGAAATAGTTTCAAGTTTCAAGGTTTATTTGTCAAATGCACCGAACAACACAGCGTCATCCTGCACAATGAAAGTCTTTTGACATGGCCCCTGAAACAGGTGAACATTATAGAATTGGCAAGAATGGCAATAATATACATAACAATATGAACTAGCATCAATTCTAGAAAGAGTAGGATGGCGAGTATGAACAGTATGGAAGAAGTTTTGATTATTATAGATACATATGAGTGTAATATGCTTATGAATGGTACATGCAAAGGAATATTCTAATTTCCATTAAATGTACCTGAAAGGACATCAGAGCATCTGGAAAGTTTGTGTGTGATAATGGATCAGTGTGGCTGGTTGAGGAGCATTACGGCCTGACGGAAAAAAACTAGAAAGTCTCTGTTCCAAACATTGGATTTATTGATGAACTGAACTAGCCTTTTGAAGTCGGACCCATCAATTATCCTACATTTGTTCATTAATGCCGGAAGCTGTCCTAAGAAGTACGGTAAATACACATAATCTTAAATTAATAGGAAGGTCAACTGAAGACAGATGTTGTAGTTTGAAGGCCTAATGTTGACAGCCTGTCCCTTTTCTTTATATTGTATACTTAGAATTGTCAACGGCTAGAATTCACAGTGGAATGAAAGCACATTAACTATCCAAAACATAGAAATAAGGTTGTGAAGGTCCAAATACACAGTCCTTATTTTCAATTACTTTAAAGTGATTCTTATAAAGACAGGAAAAACCCATGGCATTTGACAATGTTCTGTTAACCCTTAAGAACATGCCATGATATGAAACTCAAACTGTTGTGGAACCCAGGTTATGTTGCCAACATTTTTCTGGAAGCAGGGGCAGTAGATTCCTTTTGGAAGTATCCTCCTTTCTGAATGAAGCAATACATAGTTTGTTATAGTTCCATTGTTAGGTGCTGAACAGATACTGCAAATACAGAACTATTTTTTTTTGTAGGTATAATTTATTAATGAATTATATTCTAAATAGGGATGGTTTTATATTATTACATTGTTTATTCATATGGGTTGTCATGTAAACAAATACATCCACATTCAGAAAGTCATTGATTTAGCCTTTATTTGATTGGTTAGTGTAACGGTTGTGGCTGGTGGAAGCAGACGCTAGGACACAAATTAGATCTTAACTGCATACGTGGTTTAATGGCAGTTATCCAACATAAATCCAGTGTCCAGAAAACAGAGAAACAAAAAAACAACTTCCTGGGCCTCAGGAACTGGAAGAGTTTTTCCTGCTCTGCAGTGGAGCCTCTAAGGGTTGGTTTATCCACACCTGCCAATTTGGATACAGTGAGGAAGGAGCTCCCACATCTGCAGGTCGGAGGTCGCTACAAGCCAGACGACTGCATCGCCCTTCAGAAGGTTGCTGTCATCATCCCCTTCCGCAAACGTGACGAACACCTCAAGTTTTGGCTCCACTACCTCCACCCGATCCTGAAATGTCAACAGCTTGATCATGGCATCTAGTTCAAGGAAATAGTTTCAAGTTTCAAGGTTTATTTGTCAAATGCACCGAAAAACACAGTGTCATCCTGCACAATGAAAGTCTTGTGACATGGCCCCTGAAACAGAAGAACATTATAGAATTGGCAAGAATGGCAATAATATACATATCAATATGAACTAGTATCAATTCTAGAAAGAGTAGGATGGCGAGTATGAACAGTATGGAAGAAGTTTTGATTATTATAGATACATATGAGTGTAATATGCTTATGAATGGTACATGCAAAGGAATATTCTAATGCCCATTAAATGTACCTGAAAGGACATCAGAGCATCTGGAAAGTTTGTGTGTGATAATGGATCAGTGTGGCTGGTTGAGGAGCATTACGGCCTGATGGAAAAAAACTAGAAAGTCTCTGTTCCAAACATTGGATTTATTGATTAACTGAACTTGCCTTTTGTAGTCGGACCCATCAATTATCCTACATTTGTTCATTAATGCCGGAAGCTGTCCTAAGAAGTACGGTAAATATACATAATCTTAAATTAATAGGAAGGTCAACTGAAGACAGATGTTGTAGTTTGAAGGCCTAATGCTGACAGCAGTAAAAACTCTTCCAGTTCCTGAGGCCCAAGGATGTTGTTTTTTTGTTTCTCTGTTTTCTGGACATTGGATTTATGTTGGATAACTGCCATTAAACCACATATGCAGTTAAGGTCTCATTTGTGTCCTAGCGTTTGCTTCCACCAGCCATAACCGTTACACTAACGAATCAAATAAAGGCTAAATCAATGACTTTCTGAATGTGGATGTAGTTGTTTACATGACAACCCATATGAATAAACAATGTAATAATATAAAACCATCCCTATTTAGAATATAATTTATTAATAAATTATACCTACAAAAAAAAAATAGTTCTGTATTTGCAGTCTCTGTTCAGCACCTAACAATGGAACTATAACAAACTATGTATTGCTCCATTCAGAAAGGAGGATACTTCCAAAAGGAATCTACTGGCCATGCTTCCAGAAAAATGTTGGCAACATAACCTGGGTTCCACAACAGTTTGAGTTTGCGGCACTATTTTTCCACAACAGGTTGCTTCCATCCTGTACATTTCAAAGACGGCAGTTCATAAGAACAAGGTCAAGCAACAGACAATGGGGACAAGAATGTTGATGTGAGGCTTGCGTACACTGCCATGGAAACCCATTTGGTGAAGCTCCCAACACACATCTTATGGTGATGTTCCTTCCAGAGGCAGTTTGGAACTCTCTGGCGAGTGATGCAACAGATCTTAGACATTTTGCAGGGTCTACCACTTCGTGGCTGGGCTGTTGTGCCTCCTAGACACTTCCACTTCACAATTATAGCACCTACCGTTGACTGGGGCAGATACAGGATTGACACTTCAGTAACTGACATGGCTGACTATAACAACCCACTGTACTGCCAATGTTTTTTTATGTATATTTCATTCCTATGAAAGACTTGCATAGACAAACAATGGCAGTAAAACGGGTTGTGCTGAAGGGGTGCATTTACTATGACTACCAGATACCATAACCGGTTTATCAGAAGAATCTGATTAGTTTGACTATGTGAAAGAGGAATCTGTTACCTGATAATATTGGTTTGGTAGTATGGTTTCAGGCACAAATACTGAGATGTTGCAAAAACTATTCTGCTGCCTTTTGCTTTTAAGTGCCTTTTCTTTGTCTGTATATTTTTTATTTAATTTGAACAACTCAAATGTAACTGAACTGATTAGCAGTTATAATGATCTGCTGAACATTTCAAAGGATACCCAAAGTGAAGATGAATTAAAGTCAGGAGTAGTTTACCATGATTTTCACACAGATTCAGACTTTAGGAAAAACAAAACATTAAAGGAAATTAAAGGTAAGTACTACAATACGTTATCTCAGAATATAAGCATGAAGTGTGGACATACTATCTATATATGTTTAAAACATTAGGACTCAAGAAATCTCATAAGCTGTTGTTTTTTATGCCAACTCATAGTACAGGTATGTTATGGTAGAATAAACTGACAACAGTTTTTGAAGTTAGCGGTCATCTTTGTTTCATAACACATACAGTAGAATGATATACAAGTGGTACAAAGTCAAACTGCCATGACCATTGTCCGTGATCTGACCTTCTAAATCTAGACATGGGACTAAGTCCCATTTTTGCTAGTCGCAAGTATTAACCTTGAAATCTCAAGTAAAGTCTCAATACTGTGAAGTTGGTTTGCTATTTGATATTGGATATTCAACAGATACAAACCCGATTCCAAAAAAGTTGGGACACTGTACAATTGTGAATAAAAACAGAATGCAATGATGTGGAAGTTTCAAATTTCAATATTTTATTCTGAATACAACATAGATGACATATCAAATGTTTAAACTGAGAAAATGTATCACTTTAAGGGAAAAATAAGTTTATTTGAAATTTCATGGCATCAACACATCTCAAAAAAGTTGGGACAAGGCCATGTTTACCACTGTGTGGCATCCCCTCTTCTTTTTATAACAGACTGCAAATGTCTGGGGACTGAGGAGACAAGTTGCTCAAGTTTACAAATAGGAATGTTGTCCCAATCTTGTCTAATACAGGCTTCTAGTTGCTCAACTGTCTTAGTTCCTCTTTATGATGTGCCAAATGTTTTCGATGGGTAAAAGATCTGGACTGCAGGCTGGCCATTTCAGTACCCGGATCCTTCTTCTATGCAGCCATGACATTGTAATTGATGCAGTATGTGGTCTGGCGCACAGAGTTTTAGCCGGCAACAACGAATGGCACGGTGGATTGTGTTCACCAACAATGTTTTCTGGAAGTATTCCTGAGCCCATGTTGTGATTTCCATTACAGTATCATTCCTGTATGTGATGCAGTGTCGTCTGAGGGGCCGAAGATCACGGGCATCCAGTATGGTTTTCCGGTCTTGACCCTTACGCACAGAGATTGTTCCAGATTCTCTGAATCTTTGGATGATATTATGCACTGTAGATGATGATAACTTCAAACTCTTAGCAATATTTCTCTGAGAAACTCCTTTCTGATATTGTGCCACTATTCTTCGCTTAATAGAAATACAGTTTATTCCATCCATCCATCTTCTTCCGCTTATCCGGGGCCGGGTCGCGGGGGCAGCAGTCTAAGCAGGGATGCCCAGACTTCCCTCTCCCCAGACACTTCCTCTAGCTCTTCCGGGGGGACACCGAGGCGTTCCCAGGCCAGCCGGGAGACATAGTCCCTCCAGCGTGTCCTAGGTCTTCCCCGGGGTCTCCTCCCGGTGGGACGGGACCGGAACACCTTCACAGGAAGGCGTTCCGGAGGCAACCCGAAAAAGATGCCCAAGCCACCTCAGCTGACCCCTCTCGATGTGGAGGAGCAGCGGCTCTACTCTGAGCTCCTCCCGGGTGACCGAGCTTCTCACCCTATCTCTAAGGGATCGCCCAGCCACCCTGCGGAGAAAGCTCATTTCGGCCGCCTGTATCAGGGATCTTGTCCTTTCGGTCATGACCCAAAGCTCATGACCATAGGTGATAGTAGGAACGTAGATTGACTGGTAAATCGAGAGCTTCGCCTTACGGCTCAGCTCTTTCTTCACCACGACAGACCGATACATCGACTGCATTACTGCAGAAGCTGCACCGATCCGTCTGTCAATCTCCCGTTCCATCCTTCCCTCACTCGTGAACAAGACCCCTAGATACTTAAACTCCTCCACTTGAGGCAGGCACTCTCCACCAACCTGAAGTGGGCAAGCCACCCTTTTCCGACTGAGGACCATGGCCTCGGATTTGGAGGTACTGATTTTCATCCCCACCGCTTCACACTCGGCTGCAAACCGTCCCAGTGCATGCTGAAGGTCCTGGTTAGATGTTGTCGTGTTGGCCCCTTCTAACCAGGACCTTCAGCAAATACAGTTTATTAACATTTGCAAATGGAGACAGAAACACAATATTAGTGACAGTCTGAACAGTTCAGAAACACCTTTTGTATGGGCATGGTGTGACAACATCTGACAAAATAACTGACTTTTGAGCAACACATGACTATGGACTCAATCAGCGTCAGTCTTGCATTTTCCTAAAGTCTAAATACATGGACTCAGTACTTTACTATCAACACAGTAGGTAGCTAGTGATTTTTCACTCCTACAGAATGATATAATTAATCAATACATCAGCTCAGTTAATTTCCCCAATACCAGATAACTATGGAAAGCTATTAGAGATGGAAAGTAACTAGAGAGTTAAGTTGGAGTCTAACTACTCCAACTTAACTCTGGCTGAGGCCCAGGACAACTGCACTCTGCCATCGCCCTGACAACACACAACGCCCTCTCGTACCTGTAAAAAGGCAACACATACGTGAAGATGGACTACAGCTCTGCATTCAACACTATTGTGCCCGCTAAGCTTGTTCCTAAGCTCAGCACCCGGAGATTTAACATTTCCCTTTGCAATTGGATCCTGGAATTCCTTATGGGTAGATCCCAGATGGTGAGAATGGGCAACCTCACCCCCTCTACACTGACCCTGAGCACCGGAGCCCCCCAGGGCTGTGTACTCAGTCCCCACCTGTACTCCCTGTTTGGAGAAAGTCTTCAAATTCAAGCTTCTTGGTGTGTTCATCAAAGACGACCTCACTTGGTCCAGGCTAGTGAACTCAGCAGTGAAAACTGCCCAAAAACGACTATACTTCCTGAGGAGACTCAACAAGTTTGTCATGTCTGTAAAAACTCTTAAAACTTCTACACGTGCACCATTGAAAGCATCCTCTCAGGCTGCATTACTGCCTGGTACGGTAGCTGCTCCGCTGCGGACTGCAAGTCCCACCAGAGGGTGGTTAAGTCTGCAGAGCACGTCATTGGCTGCCATCTCCCCTCCCATCTACCATACACGATGCCTGAAGAAAGCACAGAACATCAAAGACCACAGCCACCTAGCCTATGGTCTGTTCACACTGTTGCAGTCTGGTAAACGCTAATGAAGCATCGGGTTCCACACTTCCAGACACTTCCAGGCATCCCTGCTTAGACTGCTGCCCATGCGACCCGGCCACGGATAAGCGGAAGATGATGGATGGATGGTACCATTCAGAGGCATATTACACACAAATTGTATCTAATATTCAATAACTCTGCCCATATTGTTCATATTTCCCATTGTACTCTTTTTAAATTGTTACTAGTTTACATTGTTATGTATGGAATTTCTATATATTGTTTTCGCCGGACCATGTAAGCGTAGTTGGCCAAGAAAAGTGAATGTTTCTTACTGAGTGAGTGAGTGAGTGAGTGAGTGAATGACTGACTATCCCTTGTTAAATAGTATAGGGGTTAGAGAAGTGGACTTGTGAACTATAGGTCCCGAGTTTGCATCACCTCGCAGACAAAGCTAAGTATGCCTTATGAATTATTCTCTACTGACGAAAACTTCGCCGGCTAAAACCATTAGTATCTACATTATGGTAACCCTGAAATAAAACAGTTTACGGTTATATTGCGACTGTTTCTGGCATGGAAAAGTCTACAATTGCTCAATTCTTCCTAGGAAGTCAGTAGATACTAGTAAGCCTATTACTGGCTAATAAGCTGTGGAAACGGCCAGTGGCAAAAGCCATACAGTTCATAGACGCTATGGTGGAGGTTAACGTAATAAGAAACGTTAGTCAGTTTAACACAATCCTCAATGGAGTCTAGCGACTGTTGAAACGTATAATGTCGTTAATGGCGTTGTGGTTAAAGTAATTGTCTCTCATGTAGAAGATCTAAGTTCAAATCTTTTGAAAGCAATGACATTCATTAATTATTTCTGGTAGATTCCGCGATTCTCTCGTCTTTTCACTTGATGAAAAAGTTAGTTATTATCACCTTTATTGATAGTTATTCTTATGCCTTGAAATGAAATGGCTTTGGCAGACTCGGTAGCAATTGTTCAATTCTTATGACTATTCCAGTAAGTTAGTAGATACCGGTAAAGTTTATTACTGGCTAATACGATGTTAAAACAGCCAGTGGCAAACGCCATACATAGACTATTTTTGGTGGAGGTAAGTCAGTTTAATAAACATAAGTCAGTTTAATAACTGTATCAATGTCATTCAAGATTGGCCAATTAACTATTAAAACGGCCAGTGGCAAAACATTGACCGGCACCATGGTGTGGCGGTTCAGCTCCATGGTGTAGTGGTTAATGACACAGCCGTTCACGTGGGAGACCCATGTTCGAATCTCGAGATGGCAACCCTTTCTATTGCGGGCCGGCTGAACTAGGCTTGCCTGGTTTCTTGTTTTTCTACAATGTTTGCTTTATATATTTCCTAAGATTATCCCCTCCACCTGAATCAATTAAATATTTTCTTTTTTAGTTACTACAAAGACCAACATCCCCAAGGCTCCACTAGTAAAAGAAGAATTAAACAGATGCCCAGATCTCTCACCATTTCTTGGTATATTGTTGCATAGATGCACAAATTATTTTATTACATTATCACAGAAATAGAGTTTAGGTTGATGGTCTAAGTGATTTGTCTCTTAATCGGCAGTGGGTCCATCAAGGGTTGAGTTCTCTACACCTGTCAACTTGGACACAGTGAGGAAGGAGAACCCACATCTACAGGTCGGAGGTCGCTACAAGCCAAATGACTGCGTCGCCCTTCAGAAGGTTGCGGTCATCATTCCCTTCCGTAATCGTGAGGAACACCTCAAGTTTTGGCTCCACTACCTCCATCCTTTCCTACAGCGTCAACAGCTGGACTATGGTGTCTATGTTATTAATCAGGTACAGTAAGAACACATTTTGGAAATTCCACACTTGACAACATGTGCTGTTTCTCCAGTGTCAGTCGCTCTTTTAAATCAGATTTCTATGTTTTGAAGTAAAAAGATGTAGGATGAGTGTTTCTGTTGCCATCATTCACGGGTGCAAAAACCTGGCGCAGTGTCGGGAAAATTGTTCCTGCGGACAGGAAGTGATGTGTAGGATTTGTCAAACAAAGAGCTGAGGCTGACATTTTTTTTCAGAATGTAAAGGTACCTAATGTAAAGGTAACCTCATACTGTTTTTAGTAATTGGCTATAACTAATTAACTGGCAAAAACAATTGGCCAATTTGGTTAACTAGCTAACTTTCTATGGATAAAGAGGCGAGCTGCCATCTGTACATATGCCATAAGGCATATTCTTAGAGGGTCGCACAGACCTCCACGTGCTAATCAATGGTACCTTGACTGCAGTTAGGTACCGGGATGAAATCCTCAGACCCATCGTCTTTGCTGGTGCAGTGGGTCCTGGGTTTCTCCTGGTGGAGGAAAATGCCCGGCCTCATGTAGCCAGAGTGTGTAGGCAACTTCTGGATGACAAAGGCACTTTCCCCAGACCCGAATCCAACTGAGAGACCTCTTAGTCCGACGCTGCCAAGTAGTGCCATAGACTGTGGCAAGAGACATACCCACAAGCTAAACTTGTCTCCAATTGACTGAAAGATTTAAGATCACAAGCTTGCTGCTATCTTATTTAAGATAACAGCCGTCTTCATATTAGAAATGTTATTCATATTTATTTAATAATGGACGGATCTAATTGGCCCATTCGGTTAATCCAATATTGTTGCACATACATTGGGGAGAACAAGTATTTGATACACTGCCGATTTTGCAGGTTTTCCTACTTCCAAAGCATGTTGAGATTTGTAATTTTTATCATAGGTACACTTCAACTGTGAGACGGAATCTAAAACAAAAATCCAGAAAATCACATTGTATAATTTTTAAATAATTAATTTGCATTTTTTTTGCATGACATAGGTATTTGATCACCTACCAACCAGTAAGAATTCCGTCTCTCACAGACCTCTTAGTTTTTCTTTAAGAAACCCTCCTGTTCTCAGCTCATTACCTGTATTAACTGCACCTGTTTGAACTCGTTACCTGTATAAAAGACACCTGTCCACACACTCAAACAGACTCCAACCGCTCCACAATGGCCAAGACCAGAGAGCTGTGTAAAATTGCAGACCTGCACAAGGCTGGGATGGGCTACAGGACAACAGGCAAGCAGGTCGGTGAGAAGGCAACAACTGTTTGCGCAATTATTAGAAAATGGAAGAAGTTCAAGATGACGGTCAGTCAATCTCCCTCGGTCTAGGGCTCCATGCAAGATCTCACCTCGTGGGGCATCAATGTTCATGAGGAAGGTGAGGGATCAGCCCAGGAATACACAGCAGGACCTGACCTGAAGAGAGCTGAGACCACAGTCTCAAAGAAAACCATTAGTAACACACAACGCTGTCATGGATTAAAATACTGCAGCGCACGAAAGGTCCCCTTGCTCAAGCCAGTGCATGTCCAGGCCCATCTGAAGTTTGCCAATGACCATCTGGATGATCCAGAGGAGGAATGAGAGACGGTCATGAGGTCTGATGAGACAAAATGAGCTTTTTGGTCTAAACTCCACTTGCCGTGTTTGGAGGAAGAAGGATGAGCACAACCCCAAGAACACCACCCCAACTGTGAAGCATGGAGGTGGAAACATTCTTTGGGGATGCTTTTCTGCAAAGGGGACAGGACGACTGCACCATATTGAGGGGAGGATGGATGGGGCCATGTATTGCGAGATCTTGGCCAACAACCTCCTTCCCTCAGTAAGAGCATTGAAGATGGGTCGTGGCTGGGTCTTCCAACATGACAACGACCTGAAACACACAGCCAGGGCAACTAAGGAGTGGCTCCGTAAGAAGCATCTCAAGGTCCTGGAGTGGCCTAGCCAGTCTCCAGACCTGAACCCAATTGAAAATCTTTGGAGGGAGCTGAAAGTCCGTATTGCCCAGCGACAGCCCCGAAATCTGAAGGATCTGGAGAAGGTCTGTATGGAGGAGTGGGCCAAAATCTCTGCTGCAGTATGGGCAAACCTGGTCAAGAACTACAGGAAACGTATGATCTCTATTTGCTAAAAAAGGTTTCTGTACCAAACATTGAGTTCTGCTTTTCTGATGTATCAAATACTTGTCATGCAATAAAATGCAAATTAATTACTTAAAAATCATACAATGTGATTTTCTGGACTGATGTTTTAGATTCCGTCACTCACAGTTGAAGAATACCTGTGATAAAAATGAGACTTCTACATGGTTTGTAAGTGGGAAAACGTGCAAAATCGGCAGTGTATCAAATACTTGTTCTCCCCACTGTACCAGAGACCAGTCACAATAGCATGGCCACCAATTCTGCAGTTCATTGGGAGAGATGTATTTCCTGTTCATTACCATTAGTTTGGCAGTCTTAGATCGGTATACATCTGCTTTGAAAATCAGATGCCTTCCTTCTGATAACTGATGGCTGGCTCTGGGTTAAATCCTCATCTCACTAGGATGGGGAAAGCACGTTCAACAGGGCCAAGCTGATGAACATCGGCTACACCGAGGCCCTCAAAGAGTATGACTACGACTGCTTTGTGTTCAGTGACGTGGACATCATCCCCATGGACGACCGGAACACCTACCGATGCTTCAGCCAGCCCAGACACCTGTCTGTGGCCCTGGACAAGTTTGGCTTCAAGTGAGTCATGTCCTATTTTGTAGTTCCACAGTTGTCTCCCATCACCTAGTTCATGCAGTCCATGGGTGAAGTAAACAAAAACACTTGGGTTTTAAATAAACCTTGAGAAACAATGCTCTACCACCTGAGATACAAAGACATATGGATTGAATTAGGTCCAACACAAACAACATGCAAAACAAATTCAATCCTTTCTGTATTGTTTTTTGAATGATGGTTAGAAACAAAGTGAACAAATGAAGTTACTCAAAGAAAAACACAATGGCAGGAGCATCAGTCACAAAGATTTCTCAGCTGGCCACTGTTTCAGTGTGGTCTTTGCACTACAGCATATACAGTATTTTAACCAAAGTTAATGTTCTTAACCAAAGTTAAAAATACTACTGTATACCACATATTGTAAATATAATTTATATCTGGTCCATAGGTTGCCCTATTATCAGATCTTTGGTGGTGCTTGTTCATTGAGAAAGGAGCAGATGTTGAAAATTAATGGGTTTCCAAACACCTACTGGGGTTGGGGTGGTGAAGATGATGACATTTACAAAAGGTAAGAAAATTATTTCTCATACTCACTTATTTTACATTTAGGGAAATCAGACTGAGGGAAATCAGATGAAGAGCTGGATCTCTTTTGAGGCTGTGTCCAGTGAAGACATGTTTACATTTAGGAAACACAAACATTCTAAACATACAAAACAGAGACATACAATTCAACAGAAACAAATCAAAGACAACATCATATTGATCCTCCATTAGATTTTTTAAAATCCAGCATCCAGGGGTTTTAGCATTGCATCACTGTTGGTTGTATCATAGCATGACTTACTGAACAGACACAGTGTCAGAAACACAGGGTTAGGACATGAAAACTTGAACAGATCAAAACGGTGAACCCAAATGCAGAAAACCAGATGACAGTTCTGTGCAATGTCTTCAAATCTTTCATTGGATGAAAAGGAATGTCCAAACTGTCATAGGAAATATCCAAAATGTAAACTCCAAAAACCTTTCACAAATTTCAAAGTGCAAAAGTCAATACCATACCAGTTTCACAAGGTAGATATAGACTCCAGATGAGGCACAGCAAGGGATAGACCTAGACTTGGTCATGGCACTGGAAACACTGAGCAAATTACTCAGGAGAAGGGTGACTTACATACACAAACATGCAACAAGGCACAGGTGACAACAATAAGACATAATGACAGAGACTGAAAACCAACAAGAGATACAATGGGGCCTCTAGTGGCCAAAGATGTGTCCAAAACCCTGACACACAGGTTAACTACACATTGTAAAGGTCTCCAGGTGAAGCTATTGGTGCTTATCTTTCCCTTAACATTATCTTTTTTGAAAAACTGTTTATGTGGAGTATTTTCCATTTGGTTCAAATTCCCATAATTTGTTTTTCCCCTAGAGTGAGTAACAGTGGAATGTCAATCTCTCGTCCAGATGGTGTCATTGGAAAATGCCGGATGATCCATCACACAAGGGACAAAAATAATGAAAACAATCCTCATAGGTAAAACTTTACAACTATTAGACTAGATTCAACTTTATTGTCATTGAACAAGTACAGTACAACAAAATGCAGTTAGCATCTAACCAGACGTGCAAATAGAAGAGGGCTGAAAATTCACAAGTATATTGAAAATTCAATATGCAGGAATGGGCAAAGAAACATCAAAATGTATTTCAAAATACCAAATAATAATTTTAAGTGTATCAAAATAAACTACACAATATAGCAGCCACACTATGTATCAAAATAAATTACTGTATTTTCGTATTGTAAAAATACGGAAAATACTTCTACAAGGGAGCATGAACTCACTTCGCAAACCTCCCATCTGCCTGTTTGATCAATCAAATGTATTTATAAAGCCCTTTTCACTACAGCAGTTGTCACAAAGTGCTTTACAGAGACACCTGGCCTTAAACCCCAAGGAGCAAATAACAGTAGTGTTTGATTTCAGTGGCTAGGAAAAACTCCCTAAGAAGGCCAATTTTAGGAAGAAAATTTTTGATCTATCCCTTCACCAGTACACTGACTCAGTTGATTAAGTAGAAAATGTTTGATAGCAACAGCTTTTCTCTGCATAACGAGTCATGCAATAAAACTGACATATGCAAACAGTTAACAGATGAAATATACGCACATCCCTGAGATCACCAAGAGGAAGGTTAGTTTTAAAGTAACCAACAGTTTGTTTTACTGAGAGGTGGCTAATGACAACTGATGGCACCTAAATTTATTGCAAAAAATAATTAAATGATTGTAATTAATCATTTTATTGTTAATCAGAAATATAATAAATTGTGTCAGACAGTCATTCATGTAATGGTATGCAAAATCATGACCCTACTATACAGCTACTTCAATTAGGGGTACAATCTCATACCCTTTCCATATCTTCGTACGCAACCAACAATATATATATATATATTTTTTTCTTTTAAGGAAATAAAAGATCTATGGAAAGCTGGCAACCTACACGTTCTATAACTAATCATTAGATGTTTTGACTGTTGACCGTTTTGACCTGCAGGTTTGTGAAAATTGCTCATACGTTAATGACAATGGATGAAGATGGCCTCAACTCCCTTGAGTACAAAGTTGTCACAGTGCAAAAACACATCCTGTTCACAAAGATTACAGTAGATGTGGGGGAGCCAATCCAAAAAAATACACAAGAGGATGAGAACTAAATATTCACAATTGTGTATTTTATCAAACTTGGACATTATCAGAAACCTGATGTACTAATTTGTAAAATAATATATATATATAAAAAAATAAAGAAGATTATTGCCTGGGCCGGAAGACCAGTCCACCGATCACTTTAAATGCACTGTTGAGGAGCTTCGCTTCACTAGGTGCTGAAAGAAACAGCAATGACATCCAACCAAGGGGGTGCCTGGGTGAAGGTGAAGGACCTCACATCCAAGAGATGCTGGGTGGTTTATAGTGCAAGGCTGTAAGACCACCCCTGACTTAGTATTCATTTTTGAAGTGTCACCATGACCAAGTTACCTTCAAGTGTTCATGATGTCATCATGATGTTCCAACACCGAAATGACCACTTAGTCAGAGCTGATTTAGTCTACCGGGCTAGAGGATTTTGTTTATTAGTGTCATGACTGAGATTTTACCTTTACAACGAACATCTGAAGTTGCACAGGGATAACAAAGTGACCACATCCATCATTTCTCGCAGGATATTTAGGTGAGGTCAAAAGTTAATAAGATTTGAATGGGTCACTCAGATCTCTCCTCCCCCACAGCTCTCTTCCTTCACATTCTTGTTCTTACATTCTTTATAAACAGAAAATGAAGGGATTCCCTCATTAATGTTTGTTGAATTACATTCAATATTAAACATGGAAATAAATTCTCGCATCTAATAGGAGGAAATAAGTGTCTGAATCATTGAAGCATTTACCAACAAAAACACACACAGCCTGCATGTTGCAATCAGTCACAAAGCCACAATCATTCATTGTTAAACAGCCATGTCCATTTGTGATACTAACATAAAGTAACTATTGTAAGCCACAAACTGTTGGATGCATGACAGAACAGTAGAACACACATTGCATATTGACAATTGGCAGGGTTGTGTCCTTAAGTGCACACCATAACACTACAGTAAATGAAAGAGTAAAAACTCACCCTATATGGGAGCAGAGGTAGCACTCGGAATAGTGGCCACCAGTGCGACACACAGGCCAGTAGTCAAGGCAAACTGCCCTGCCATATTGCTGCATGATGGCTGCCAACCATTTTTGAAGATAAGATCATGGGTGAGTTTGACATTTCTTACATTAATTAAAGTTCTGACTTTGAGAGGGGAAACTGATCCTGAATCTGTACTTACATTGGAAACACCAAGCTGTATTAAATGGAAAATCAGTAGTACGTTGTCTGGTTTGTAACTGTTCTGGACTATGATGTCTTATGTGGATCACAGAAAGAGGAGCTCTTGAATATGAAACCGCCAATGAGGATCTTAATAAATCAAACTAAACTGACACCTGGTTTGTCTCTGAATCAGCATCAACATCCATTGAACATCAGATCAACCTTACCTTTCTGCCACATCCTTCTACATATGAAGTTAAAAAGTTGTCATGTTACAATGTTGTTGTTTTATATCATGGTACACATCAATCCATCATCTTCCATGCTATAATACATTTTATAATACAACCGCTGGGTGAAGAGAGGAGAGGACAGCCTAAGTTGATTATTTTCTAAATCAATGCTGTATTACCTTAACATGCACTTATTATTCATCTTTCATGTGTCATGAAGTAAAAAAAGTGTTTTCAGTTTATTCTAAAACTCAAAATATAATTTCAATCTAACCTTTAATTCAGTAAACATTTTCTCAAGAAAAATCTATTATCAATGTTATATGTCACAAACATCAGTGACAATTAATGGCACCCCTATAAAAATCACAAACCAGGCAATGACTATAAAAAAGTTTGCTACTCATCTGAAAATACCCCTCTCCACTATTAGGGCAATTAAAAAAAACTGAAAACCACTTGAGCCATGATGACCTTTCTTGGACAAGAATGCTTTTGTTTCTCTAAAAACATACACAAAAAAATAATGAATATCTCCAAAGATTACTGTTTGAGAATTGTAGAAATTAGTTAGATATTGGAGGCATCATGTCTCCAACAATTAGACACCATCAACTCAACCAAAAGGTGATTGGGAAGGGTTGCAAGAAGACAGGCTCTGCAATCACCAAACCACAAGTGTAAGCACATTAAGTTTGCGAAATGTCATCACCAATTTGATTGGCGTTAGATTTTTCCCATCAACCAACAGAGGTGTGTCATGCAGTGAAGAACCTAAATCCTCACAAATCCTCACACTGATGTTACATACCACAGTTGTGATTACATCTGAATATCAAACCTAATAAATAAATGTGAAACAAAGAATATACAAGAATTCCTTACAATTCACTGGATTTAAAACTAGTACTTAAATCCCATAATATCTGAAATACAAGTATTCTATATTTAATGAGTACTCTAAAATATATTGTTAATTGTATAAAATTCCATAATTTCCTTTTCCATAAAATCAGTAGACTTGGTGTTCCAAGCTACCTGCAGCGTGGATTCGAATAGGGCCAACTCTCCATTGTTCTCCCCCCTTTCTTTCACCATTTTCCTATTTAAGAACTTATAAAAATGCTAGATATCTTTCATATTTAAGGGTCTTTTGACTTCATGTTACATTGATAAGACTGTCTAAAAGGTAATATATGAATATTGTATACAATAGTATTATATTAATACATATTTAATAAAATACAGCACACATACCATCTAAAGAACACCATAACCACAGTGAAGCATGGTGGTGGCAGCATCATGCTTTGGGGCTGTTTTTCTTCAGCTGGAACTGGAGCCTTAGTCAGGGTGGAGGGAATAATGAACAGTTCCATATAACAGGCAATTTTGGCACAAAACCTTCAGCAGTCCGTTAGAAAGCTGAAGATGAAGAGTGAGTTCACCTTTCAGCATGACAACGACCGAAAGCACACAAAAGCATGGTTTCACCAGAAGATTAACGTTTTTTAAGGGCCCAGCCAGAGCCCAGACCGGAATCCAATTGAACATCTGTGGGGTGATCTGAAGAGGGCTGTGAACAGATGTCCATGCAATCTGACAGATTTGGAATGCTAAGAAGAGTGGGCAAATATTGCCATGTCAAGATGTGTCATGCTAATAGACTCCTACCCAAAAACACTGAGTGCTGCAATAAAATCAAAAGGTGCTTTAACAAAATATTATTTTAAGGGTGTGCACATGCAGCCAGGTTTTTGTGAGTTTTTATTTTCCCCCTCAAAGATGTGCTTGTTTTTCAATTGAATTGTTCAATTCACATATAAGGTGGAAAAGGTTCTGACATGATTTGTCTCATTCTTTTATCACAGGAACCTGGCATTTTAACGGGGGTGTGTACACTTTATATCCACTGTATATTCCATAATCTAACTGTTGACGCTGAAGGATCGGGTGGAGGTTGTGAAGCCAGAACTTGAGGTGCTCGTCAGTTTGGACACCTTGAGGAAGGGGATGATGACAGCAACCTTCTTAAGGGTGATGCAGTTGTCTGGCTTGTAGTGACCTCCGACCTGCAGATGTGGTTCTCCTTCCTCATTGTGTCCAAACTGATAGGTGTAGAGAACCCAACCCTTGATGATGGACTTACTGCAGATCAGGAAGTACAGACCTTGTCGGTTACGCACCAGACCTGTTCCTCATCTACTTCCTCTTCAGTTTTTAACATCAAGCCTCCCTGCTCTACGACATCGCTTTTTCTTTGTTAGAAATCAATCAATCAATCAAATTTATTTATAAAGCCCTTTTTGCAAACACCAGTTGTCACAAAGTGCTTTAGAGAGACACCCGGCCTTAAACCCCAAGGAGCAAACAACAGTAGTGTTGAATTTCAGTGGCTAGGAAAAACTCCCTAAGGTCGAATTTTAGGAAGAAACCTAGAGAGGACCCAGGCTCAGAGGGGTGACCAGTCCTCTTCTGGCTGTGCCGGGTGAGATATTAAGAGTCCAATTGGAATAATAAATAAATTTCTCTGGGCTAAATCCAGAGTCTATTTGAATTTAGACTAGGTCAGAAGTATGACCAGGTGGACAAGGACAGGGACAGCAACGGGCCCCCCAAACCAGGTAATCCGCAGGTGTGGACCAGGACCTCATCTCCTTCTAAAATTTAAAACTGGAGGAAACTGAGAAAAGTTAGTAGTACATCCCTCATATCCCCCAGCACAATAATATAGCAGCGTAACACCTTGGAACTGAGAAATGTTTGTAGGAATTTTGTGGCCTTTGACCTCATGTTAGAAAACACAAACAAAACCTACACTGCTGACATAATGAATGGCTCATGTCTGAATCTGTTCAAGATTTTGTTTAAAAGTATTAGTTTAAGTGTGTGCACACAAGTTTTTTTATTTTATAGGTCACTTTATAGGTCACATTAAAGGTGGAAAACGTTCTGACATGATTTCTCTTTGTCTCATTTTGTGGAAGATGGATAGGGGTAATTTATATTACTAACAAATGAGCACAAATCATTGTTATAATCTTCATAGGGAAGGGTCGTACATTGCACAGCCTTTGGTTTCTCAATTAAGCACCTACACAATTTTAGGGAGGTATTTGAAACATTACAGTTTCAATGGAGATGCATTTCCTCTCTTAAAACCGCCCACTATGAAATTTGTCAGAAACTCGCAACCGCAAAAAAAGAAACAGAGCAAAATCCAGGGTAATGTAACCAAAGATGCTGCCAAAGACAATCGTTTTAACGCAATTGTGTTATCAAGAAAAAGTATTCCTCTCAAATTATTATTTGCATTAATGTTTAATCAATTTGTTTTCGCCCTTTCAAAAGATTAAATTTGCAATACATATTTTTGATCTCAATGTTTATTAGTAAATATTTTGCTTTCAATATTAATATTTTGTTTGCAATACTAATACTTTGGTTTGTTCTAACCGAAACAAAAGTAACTCCATATACAGGGTTGGGTAGGTTACTTTTAAATGTAATACGTTACAGTTACAAGTTACCTGTCCACATTTTTAATCAGTAACGTAACCTTTTGATTACTCAAACTCAGTAACATAATGGCCTCCCCCGGGTAGGGCCACAGTGTCGGACAGCTCATTGCTGTCCCTGTCCATCTGGTCCTACTTCTGACCTAGTCTAAATTTAAATAGACTCTGGATTTAGCCCACAGACTCTTAATATCTCACCTGGCACAGCCAGAAGAGGACTGGTCCCCCCTCTGAGCCTGGGTCCTCTCTAGGTTTCATCCTAAAATTCTGCCTTCTTAGCCACTGAAATTCAACACTACTGTTGTTTGCTCCTTAGGGTTTGAGGCCGGGTGTTTCTGTAAAAGCACTTTGTGACAACTACCCACATCAAGGGCCAAATCAAACAAAAGTAATTGAAATAGCTCAACACAAATGCTTGAAGTGGTTTCCCCAAACTCAGCTGAAACTGTAAGACACTTGGCCCTAGAAGCAATCAGATTCCAAACACTCCACCATGGCCAAGACCAAAGAGCTGTCCAAGGTTGTCAGGGACAAGATTGTAGACCTACACAAGGCTGGAATGGGCTACAAGACCGTCGCCAAGCAGCTTGGTGAGAAGGTGACAACAGTTGGTGCGATTATTCGCAAATGGAAGAAACACAAAAGAACTGTCAATCTCCCTCGGTCTGGGGCTCCATGCAAGATCTCACCTCGTGGAGTTGCAATGATCATGAGAACGGTGAAGAATCAGAACAGAACTACACGGGAGGATCTTGTCAATGATTTCAAGGCAGCTGGGACCATAGTCACCAAGAAAACAATTGGTAACACACTACGCTGTGAAGGACTGAAACCCTGCAGCGCCCGCAAGGTCAAACTGTTCAAGAAAGCACAGGTACAGGCCAGTCTAAAAAGTTTGCCAATGAACATCTGAATGATTCAGAGGAGAACTGGGTGAAAGTGATGTGGTCAGATGAGACCAAAATCGAGCTCTTTGGCATCAACTCAACTCACCGTGTTTGGAGGAGGAATTCTGCTTATGACCCCAAGAACACCATCCCCACCATCAACCATGGAGGTGGAAACATTATGCTTTGGGGGTCAGGGCAACTTCTTCGCATCAAAGGGACAATGGACAGGGCCATGTACTGTCAAATCTTGGGTGAGAACCTCCTTCCCTCAGCCAGGGCATAAAAAAAATAATGGGTCGTGGATGGGTATTCCAGCATGCCAATGACCCAAAACACACAGCCATGGCAAAGTTTTTCTTTTTTCTGAATTTATTTGTTATTCCTTCTCTCACTGTTCAAATAAACCTCCCATTCAAATTATAGACTGATAATTTCTTTGTCAGTGGGCAAACATACCAAATCAGCAGGGGATCAAATACTTTTTTCCCCCCTCACTATATGTATACGAACTGGGGTTTCTCCTGTCCCAGGAGTCCCCCCTCCCGCCCCGCCCGAGACAGAAAGTACAGGAAATTGAGGATGAGAACTAAATATTCACAATTGTGTATTTTATCAAACTTGCACATAATAATGTACTAATTTGTACAAGTTTTTAATCAGGACTACTGCCTGGGCCAGAAAGACCAGTCCGCCCGACAAGTGCATGGCTTATTATTTATCTGTTTAATAATGACTATAGTGGTGGAATTGTGGTGTTTTCAACATTATCTATAAATGTAAACAATGCATTAATTCAACCTACATTGACTTTTGTCCATAAATCTAAGGTCAATTGTTTTGTGTAGATTTTACTTTTCAAAACTGTTGATGAACAAATGTATGGGCTTTGTTTTGTTAGATATTAGGCCATGCACTTGACATTAAAGTGTTGGAGAATGAGGTTTTCTATTGTGAAGCTCCCAAATGTCGAAATTGAAATAAAATGAGCTCCAATTTGACCAGTGGATTTATTCATAGGAGGTCATTATTTGATAACATGATTTGATTGTTAACACAGATCTCTCCTCTCCCACAGCTCCCTTCCAACCAAATTGTTCTTACCTTTTCTATAAACAGAAAATAAAGTGATACACTCATTAATGTTTGTTGAATTACATTCAGTATCGTACATGGAATTCATTTAAACCTGATCTAATTGTGGGAAACTAGGGTTTGTGATTGAACGATTTACTGACAAACATGCACAGCTTCTTTGATGGAATCAGTCACATAAAGCAGCAATCATTCATTGTTAAACAGCCATGTCAGTTTGTGATACTAACATACAATAGTTACTTTACCACATGCTTGTGTGATAGAACAGTAGAACACACTGCATATTTACAACTGGCAGGGTTGTTTCCTACGCACCATAGCACTACAGCAAATTAAAACTCACTATATATGGAAACACAGGAAACATTCATCATTAAACAGCTATGTCCAATGTGACATCACACATTTACTGTAAACCAAGTCATCTACAGGAAACATTCAGGTAGTCCCTCCTTGTTTCTATTCATTTCTTCTGATTGTTGACTATTCATGAATACAACCCAGAGCCATGAGGAGATGTAGTGTACTACTAACTGTATATGGACACACAGATCACACTTGTAATGGTAGATGTTTCCATGAGAGACACACAGGTTATATGATTGTCAAACCTTAATCTCTTCCATGTCACCACAAGATGGCTGTAAAACATGTAGGCTAAGATATTGGGCACCTTTGTCAGTTGTACATCTCACAGTAATGTCATAATGTTTTGGTTCATCAGTGCATGTCTATGCACTTACAGTTTTTATATTGGCCAAAACTCTGAGAGACAAGATACAAAAGCCAGTTTGAAATAAACAGTAAAATACTCACATGTTTTACTGCCGCATCCAGTAAATGATGGTATACTGTAACTGCAGCTTGTGACCAATAGTTAGTGCCTTGAATTGTACTTTCCCAAATATGTTACTAATTTCAAGTCCTGCTTTTGTTGCACCTGTGAGAGCTTTATTAATAACTTGTTGTAACTTGTTGTAGTTGCACATTATGTCATCTATATGGGGGTCAGATTGAAGAGAAAAACTGAAAAAAGTATTCAACCCTGTTCTGTTTTATCCTGTTGTTTCTGTCAGTTTTGGTACTTTGGGAGATGAGCCAAACATATAATTTTTATTGATATTAATTGCATACATTTGATTAAGATTCAGTAAGGTAATGTTTGCAGTAAAGACAAATCACTCTGTATAATTATTTTCAAGCTGAGCTGCACTGTGAAGTTTGCTACCTGTTGCCGCAAATGTTCGGCACAAACATGGATATGTCAAACAAAGTATTTTAAACAGATTCAGACATGGGCCATTCATTATGTCAGCAGTATAGGTTTGTTTGTATTTTCTAACATGAGGTCAAAGGCCACAAAACTCTAAAGAAACTTCTAGAAAAGGAAAAGACAGAACAAGAGAGTAACCCACAAGGTCTGTTTTTCCTGATCTGCAGTAAGTCCATCATCATCAAAAAAAAATAAATCACAATAACCTGGTTGCATAAGTGTGCTTAAACTAATATTTTGTTGAAGCACCTTTTGATTTTATTACAGCACTCAGTCATTTTGGATAGGAGTCTATTAGCATGGCACATGGCAATATTTGCCCACTGCCCCGGTCCCAACTCCTGTCCCGTGGCCTGCCCCGGTCCCTACTCCTGTCCCGCGGCCTGCCCCGGTCCCTACTCCTGTCCCGCGGCCTGCCCTGGTCCCTACGCCTGTCCCGCGGCCTGCCCCGGTCCCCACTCCTATCCCGCGGCCTGCCCCAGTCCCTGCTCCAGCTCCGCTACCTGCCCCAGCCCCTGCTCCTGTTCCGCAGCCTGTTGCCATCCCACTCCCTGCTCCCTCACCCGTAGTGGACACACCCATGCCCGATAGATACAACGGCTCCCCTGAACGGTTACTCCCCTTTTTAGAGCAGGTCTTTCAGTATCTTCAGGGCAACAATATCTGTCTCGCCACCGGCTTTGAGCCCTTGGTGCTCTCCCTGCTCACCGGTTGGGCACTCGAGTGGGCAGGAGTGCTATGGGACCAAGGGGACATCCCGTGTGTGTCCGCTGAAGTGTTCCTCGGGCTCCTGGAAGAAGAGTTTGGCCTTAAAGCGCCCCCTGCTGCCCTGGAGAGGCAGCCAGCGCCCCCTGCTGCCCTGGAGAGGCAGCCAGCTCCCCTGGCTGCCCCGTGTCCGCCAGCTCCCCCTGCTGCCCAGGGTCCGCCAGCCCCCCCTGCTGCCCAGGGTCCGCCAGCCCCCCCTGCTGCCCAGGGTCCGCCAGCCCCCCCTGCCGCCCAGGAGGATTGGTGGCCCGAGCCGCCCCAGGAGGATTGGTGGCCCGAGCCGCCCCAGGAGGATTGGTGGCCCGCGCCGCCCCAGGAGGATTGGTGGCCCGCGCCGCCCCAGGAGGATTGGTCGCCCGAGCCCGCCGGTGACTGGCGGCCTCGACCCGCGGCGCCCTCTCCTGCCCTGGAGCCGCCACCTCCTCCCGCGGCGCCCTCTCCTGCCCGGATACCGCCGCCACCTCAACTCGCGGCGCCCTCGCCTGTCCCGGCCTCAGCGGCGCCCTCGCCTGTCCCGGCCTCAGCGGCGCCCTCGCCGGTCCCGGCTCCTCAGCCGGCTCCTCCGCCGGCCCCTCCGCCGGCTCCTCAGCCGGCTCCTCCGCCGGCCCCTGCTCCTCAGCCGGCTCCTCCGCCGGCCCCTGCTCCTCAGCCGGCTCCTCCGCCGGCCCCTGCTCCTCAGCCGGCTCCTCCGCCGGCCCCTGCTCCTCAGCCGGCTCCTCCGCCGGCCCCTGCTCCTCAGCCGGCTCCTCCGCCGGCCCTTGCTCCTCAGCCGGCTCCTCCGCCGGCCCTTGCTCCTCCGCCGGCTCCTCCGCCGGCCCTTGCTCCTCCGCCGGCTCCTCCGCCGGCTCCTCCGCCGGCCACCGGCTCCTCCGCCGGCCCTTGCTCCTCCGCAGCCCTTTTCTCCTTGTCCTTGTGGGTCATTGTGTGTGTATCTGTTATGTATGCCTCCTGTGCTCCTGTGCTCCTGTGCCCCTGCCCCATTGGACTTATCGTAGTGCCCGGCACTCAGTTTAGTTATTCATTATTTTTGTTTAATAAAAGGGGGAAACCCTCGAACTTCTGCACTTGCCTCCGTCTCCATATCTACCAGCGTGACAGAGTTATGCAACCTGGTTATTTTTAAGGTTTTTATTTTTCATTTTTGCCATGGCCCACTTGTTTTTCAATTGAATTGTTCACATTATAGGTCACATTACAAGTGGAAAATGTTCTGACATGATTTATCTTTGTATCATTCTTTTACATCACAAAAACCTGGCATTTTAACAGGGGTGTGTAGAATTTTTATATCCAATGTAGCTATAATTGCTTTCTTTGCTATGCGCTACATCAGTGGCTTCCAACCTTTTTCAGTTACTGTAACCCCAAAAAGAATTTGCACTGCTTGGAGTACCCCTGAAGTACCCCCAGTACTGTTCATTTCATTTCACTAGTAAGTCTATGGTGTCATGAGTGTTTTCAAGAACCCCCTGTGGAAAGGCCAAGTACCCTCAGGGGTCCTAGTACCCCTGGTTGGGAACCACTGCGCTACATTTTATGTGCCTCCGACTTTTGTGTGTGGCTGAAACACCTGAACTCAATAACTAGTAGGACTGTCCACAAACCTTTGGCCATTTAGTGTTTTTGCATGACATAACAGCACATCTAGTTAGTCAGGTTGAACGGACTATTTAGAAGATGTGAAAGCTTCTGCCTGAACCTGTTGGTTTTTTGCTAGTATTGTTTCAGGCACAGATGCTAAGATGTTGAAAGAACTATTCTGCTGCCTTTTGTTTTTAGTAGTCTTTTCTTTCTCTGCAAATTCTTTGTATAATTTGAGCTACTCAAATGTAACAGAATTGATTAGAGGTTATAAAGATTTGCTCTACATCTTAAAGGACAACCAAAGTGAAGATGGATTAAAGCCAGGAGTGGTTTATGGTTATGTTTACACGGATTTACACTCATGGGAATACCCTTATATTCCTTCAATATCTTGTAAGTAATACAATTTGTATCAGTTTGATGAACCTATACGAACTATTTATGAACTTGGCCAATATTACCTGAAAAGGTAAAGTCCTGAAAAAGTTATTCAATAAATATATAGTGACATTAAAACTAGTTAAAACATGATGAACCTCTATCTTAGATAAACAAGTTGTTGGATGTTTTCTTGAGTTCAGGGTGCCAAAAAATGTCCAACCTGCAAAACACAAAAGTGAAACTATACTGTTGAGATAACCAATGTCTTTCCCCTAAATTTAGAGTTTTCTACTAGAGTTTTCTACTAAAAATAGCACAATTGAATTTGAATTCAAATGGATTTGGCCAGAGAAACTAATTTGTTGTCAGCTTAGATTCTTTGGATCCTATTATCAGTTTGATGAAGCTATATGTTCTGTTTATGCGATTGGCAAACATAAGCCTGAAAAGGTAAAATCCATAAAAAGTGATTCCATCAATATATAGTACCTTTAATACTAACTAAAAACATGTATGTCCCTTTATCTGATCAATTAGTCAAGATAAGCAAAGCTGAAAACAGCAAGCACTTGGAATACATAGTCTCTTCTGTCTTAGCACTCAAAATATCAGACTTGATTTCATGAAGCATAGAAATGCATGATAAACCAGATATTTTTTATATAATCAACATACAGTACATGATCCAACATTAGTATTTTTTCTATGCATTGATATAAAATGATGTGATATTTATGTTCAATTAAGGCTAAAACAACACTAACACATCCATTTAACATTTGGGCTATAATCCATAATTGATTCAACTGTTTCGAAATCCTTTAATACATTCTACAGGCCTACTGTTGTGTATTTTGAAAGTGTACTCATACATTTCATGATGTTCTATTTATAAATGTTTCATAAAATAATGTTCCGGAAAAAAACTGTTCTATGAGTATATAAAAACTTTAAACTAAGTATAAAAACAGGGGTGAATCTTTCAAATTAGTCAAGATAAGGAAAGCTGAGAACAGCAAGCACTTCCAATTGACAATCATTAATTTAAAGTCAAACAGAACTAACTTTCTAAATATTAGAAAGCCATTATTGTTCTTTTTCTTATGCATTCACTATTCACTCAATTTAAAAACCCTACGTTTTATACAGGTCCATACAAGACACAGATCTTGAAATTAGTAAACTAAAATACATATATACACACACATATTTAAACATATGCTCAAAACACTCGTGAAATACTGGGCCCAACCATCCTTTCCTGAGAAATCAGTTATTTCCAGAATCTCCAGTTAACTTACACATACAGTATCTCACAAAAGTGAGTACACCCCTCACATTTTTGTAAATATTTGAGTACATATTTTCATCTGACAACACTGAAGAAATGACCACAACACAACACACAGCCATTAATGTCTAAACACTGGCAACAAAAGTGAAAATGTCCAAATTGTTTGGACATTAATGGCTGTGTGTTGAGTTATGTTGAGGGGACAGCAAATGTACACTGTTATACAAGCTGTACACACACTACTTTACATTGTAGCAGTGTCATTTCTTCAGTGTTGTCACATGAAAGGATATACTCAAATGTTTACAAAAATGTGAGGGGTGTACTCACTTTTGTGAGATACTGTACAAGCCTTTTTTTTTTTTAACAAATACCTAATAAGGATGTTTTAATATCACAGACAACCTAAGACATCTTTCTGTGTGGGCACGGATATATCTACTAAAACACAAAATACTAAAACCATTCTTTTTTTTTCTTAAGCGCTCACTATTTACTCACTTTAAAACCATTCAGTTTTATACAGATATAAACAAGTCACCATTGATCCAAAAGAATCCTCATTAAAAAAAAGAAGCTGTTTATTAAACCTGCCTTCAGGTCTCTTCCTTAGTGTGACAGAGGACGTTTGATCCTTGTTTATGACGTGTAATATTTCAACGTGTCTTGCTTTTGGCAATTCCCTTAGGCATCTTACATCATGAGAGGGTTACGAAGACATAAAACCCTAAAATCCCTAAATCCGCCCTCGGGTGTCTTGCTAATGTGAGAGAAGAAGCTTGACCCTATGACTCTGTGAAACCATCCCTGGTCAACACCCTTCATGAGGAATGAGGGGCACCTCACTACCATTTGCATGGATGTAGCACAAAATTCTGGGCCCTGTACATAGGCGGTCTCTGAGGGCCCCTCCCCACTTTATTCAAGATTCAAACATTTTTTGAGGGCCCCTCTACACATTAGGGCCCTATATACTTAGTACCCCTTTTCCCCCCAGTCCAACGCCCCTGACCATTTGCACACCCACATATGCACAAGAAGTTCTTTAAGACACAATTCCCCTTAGACATCCAACATCCTGAGAAGGTCACAAAACATGAAAGCAAAATATGTCCATAATTCTCTTCCAAATGCGGGAGGACGGTGGAACCTGTGAAACCACTCCTGGTCAACCCGCCTTTCAAAGGCAACGCATGATCCCTTAGTCACGCCACTCTAAACGTACGATGAGACAACTGTAATACGCCATGCCCCTTACGCATTTGTGAGAAGGTCCCTGAATGACCTCATCTAAATATAACTAATCTGGAAGTTACCTGACACGGTTGTAAGATGTATTTTTGGATTTAACCATGCCTTAGGGCTCAAAGGTCAAAAGAAAAGCAATAAATCAGACACTTGAGATCAGTGTTGCCAACTTAGCAACTTTGTTGCTAGATGTAGTGATTTTTCAGACCCCCTTAGCGACTTTCTTTCAAAAAAGTGACTAGCGACAAATCTAGCGACTTTTTGTGGTGTTATTGGAGACTTGTTCTTACTCTTCTCAACGAGCAGCGGATGCTGCCGTGGGCCCCTCCCCCATCTGAAAGCACTCACAGGCAGCCCAGTCCTCGCACAGCAGTACCTCCAAGCAGCAGTCAGAGCAGGAGATGTTAACTCCTCCGCGTCCAGACTGAAAATTAATCTCACATGCGCTCCGCCAGAGTGTCTCTTTTGGGTAACTTTTGCCGGTCCCAAGCCCCGATAAAGGAGGGTTGGTTAAAAAAAAAAAAGAATAGACAGAAGAAAGGGTGTTTTAACTCACTTTTTGTCTCTCCTACGACGTTATTCCTCTCCTACAGGCAGCGTCCATCACATGCAGTTGGTGCAGTTCTCTTAATCCAGGACCTTGATGATATCTCCCCTTGTGTGTCGCTCTAAATGTTTATTTTTGTTCTAGCCTTTTGATTTTGACTTAAATAGCACCCCCTTTTTTGATCTGTTCTTTGTATTTTTGCTCAGGTGATTATTTCATGTACATGGACAACATTTGTAAATACGCATGTATATTCTTTTCCCCAACGAGAGTTTTGTATGTTTATGTTTTTAATGTCCAGAATAAAACGTAATTCCTTGCAACGTTATAGACATGAATAACTCTGGTAATTGTCCTTGACAGAAAAGTCACCAAGCACCCTTCTTATGAACACTGCCAACTGAGCAGTAAGCCATTCACAAACATCCACACTGAAACATTTGTCACACTGAATAGAAAACCACTGACACATACCGAAAGCACAGTCACGTTCCAGTTGTTCCTGCACATTTTTGGAGAGATCCTGCCGGGCAACAGTGTTGGCTCCAAGTTGAGGTGATGTTCCAGTAATAATTTCAGGCCTGTTATTGTGATCCCTAAACAACGTTTCGTCTATTACAGTCAAAACGACTTTCACAATTCTACTTTCTAGTGAGCTACACATAGGTGCAATACGAGCTACCCGGTAGCTTGCAATCGACATGTTGGCGACCCCTGAAACTAATTTATATTATCGACAACAGTTTTTAAAGTTAGCCGTCGCTTGTGTACTCTAACACCTACAGTAGAATTAAAGAAACGCGGTACAAATTTATCTAACATCCTAATTCCAAAAAGAATCCTTGACGATCCAATCACCCTTGTATGTATCCAACTCAGCACGTCTTAAATATGCTAAAGACAAACAGGGGCGACTGGTCATTAAGGGCAGGTGGGGCTGTGCTAACAGAAAGAACTGCAACAAAATTGTTATTTTTATTTCTCAAAGATTACTTCCTATAATCTATTATTATCTATGAATATAGCATCTTCCTGTATTGCATATCATTTGTGTTAGGATTTTATTTCATGTTCATTGGTCACTGCCTTGCTGCTTCAGACTGCGTTCTGCCGATTCGAGTTTGCAGTAGTAGGCCATAGGCTAAGCGTTAATGTGGGGCTAGTACATTGTACGTGTGAAAAGATTACTATGCATGCTCAGAATGTTAGTGTAATCAATGTAGATCACACAAATTTCATGCCAAGTGGGGTTGACAGCCGTTAGCCCCACTACAGCATTATGTCATATTTCAGACCTGATTGGCTCGCTGTCAAACTGGCGCTAACATTAGTCGGCAGGAAGAGTGAGGAGGGTAGATTGTCTTAGCTAGCTTCTTAGCTTCACAAACGCCAGATAACTTGAGAATATAAATAAAGTGGATTTCATACTTGAACCCTTAATTTGGAGGAGAAACTTGAAGTAAAGCGACTTGGAGCCACAGGATATTGTCATCACACAAACTGTTGGTAAAAGTAACCACAGGTTTAACGTGGAGGGTTATTAGAAGAAATGGTGGCTAACTTCGAAACATCTTTCTGAGAGGATTGCAAAACATGAGAGCAGTGGGAGTCAATGCTGTGAAATTGGGCTTAGATGTAATGGTAAATGTCGCAGCCCAAGTTGACAGTGCATACAGGCGCTCCATTGAGCAGCATAACAAACAGGTGGAGGGAAACAGGTACGTTCTCAGTCGGATCATAACATGTATTAAACTGTGTGGAAAATGTGAAACCGCACTGCGGGGGAACGACAAGTCAGTGGACTCCCTGAATCCTGGAATATTCAGATGCATTTTTGAGACTATGTGTGAGTGCGATTCGAGACTTCAGAGGCACTATGACGCTCAGCCCATCTTCAAAGGGGCATCTAGCACTGTACAAAACGATCTGTTAGACTGTATGTATGAAGTGTACAGGGAGGAGATAGCCAAGGAAGTGGATGAGACATCATTTGTTGCCATATAGGCAGATGAGACAACTGATGTCTCCTGTAAATCACAAATGGTGGTTGTGTTGCGATGCATGTTGCCTGACAATACAGTGGCAAAGAGGTTTTTGGAGTTTGTGGAGGTCAAAGATAAAACTGGACTCGGTCTCTCTAATAGCATCAAGGGTGTGCTGGAACCACTGAAGCTGTGAGAAAAGCTGATCGCTCAGACTTATGATGGTGCAGCTGTAATGAGGGGAAACGTCTGAGAGGTACAGACTCTAATGAAAGTGACCTTGCAGCAACTTTGTTCAGCAAGGATGAGCATCCTGAAGGTGTTTTTTGCAGATTTAACTGCTTTTGCCAACTTTTTCTCTGGTGTTCCAAAACGTGTTGCAGCACTTGCTGAGGCAACACAGAGACGCATTCCAAGGCCACCCGCTGTACGATGAAACTTTAAAAGTAGAATTGTCAATGCAGTTTGGGAAAACCTCGCTGCGCTGCTCCTGTGTATGGAGGACATACGCACACAACCAGGATGGGATGAGGCCACCATAAGTGAGGCATACGGCCTGTCTAAAAAATCTCAGGGACCGAGCCTTTCTGCAGCTGTTGGAATTTTTTTTCCTTATGCCAGAAGTTGATGTTTTATATACCTGGGATTAGCAGTGCACTCACCCGTTTCAAGGAGAATGTCCAGAATATGCGGAAGCAAACTGATGAATGGGCTGCCACTGTTCACTATGGAACAGACAAGCCATTCCGAGTAACCAACACAACCGGTGATGAAGGAGGCATGCGACACAGTCATCTCCCAGGTGGAGTAGAGGTTTTCACAAAGTGACCACCTGATCGCTGCCAAGCTGGTTGACAGCTCACTCTTCCCACAATTTGTCCTGTCATTCCCTACACCTGAGCTTGACTGTGCAGTGAAACTATGGCCTCTAGGAAATGAGGAAAAGTTAAAGTCTGAGCTCACCACTCTGTACTGCCACACTGAGCTTCACACTGGTAAGACGGCCCTGTCTCTGATAAGATCCATCCATGAGAACAACCTAGAGGAGGCTTTTACTGAGACTGTCACAAAATTATCATAACAACCCCTATGACGACATTCAAGTCAGAGAGGAACTTTTCCACCTTGAAGTGGGTAAAAACCTTCACTTGCAATACCATGTGACAGCCGCGCCTCAACGCCTTGGCCATGTTGTCCATTGAAGGCCAGCTGATTCAGCAGCTACATGTCTTCATTCCCAAAGTCATCGAAAAATTCGCCCAGAGGAAGAACCGCCATGCCACCTTTCGCTTCAAGTGAGTCCTCAGCCTTGGCAAGTGAAAGCATATTTTATCATCCTGCCTTTGTGGTGCTGGTCCGTGCATTGGTCATATTTTTGTGCTGGATCGATTGATATAGATGGTGATGAGTGTCAGTGTGTCCATGCTTATCTATTAAGGTTGTTGTCATATAATGGATCTGTATCCCTAAAAAGTTGTCTTTCAGCTTTGTTGTGGCCTTCAGTGGATTTGAGCTCATTGCTGTTTGTGTATGGCCCTGTAGGCACATTGGTTCTGAGCTTGATTGCATTCCTAATTTAGATTTGTAAATGTGACAATGGTTATTTTACATGTGTGTGAGAGCAATTACACAAGAAGCTCTCTCTCTCTCTCAGCAAGCCGCTCTGTCATTAAAAGTGTTTTGTGGAGCCACGCTGTTTGTTGATGTGTTAAATAAACACATCAGTAGCAAGAGTTTTGTAGCTTTACTGGTATGTATCCTATATTTTGAAATGGTTTGTGCCCCACCAATGTTTTACATATAAAAACGCCACGAAAGACAAGACTAATGGCAGAAATGTCCCAAAACAAGCAGAAACAGGACTGGACTGCTGAACCGTAAGCCACTCATTAAATGCTTGAATAAATGTTTGCCCCTCCATCCCCTCCATGAATTTATTAAATATTTGCTTTTTCAGCAACTACAGAGACCAACATCCCAAAGGCCTCCCATGCGACCAAAGAATTAAACAAATGCCCAGATCTCTCACCACATCTTGGTACACTGTCACGTATATATTACTAATATTTAAATTACATTATTACAGAAATATATTTTAGGTTGATGATCTAAGTGAATTTACATGTTTCTCCTAATCGGCAGTGGGTCCAACAAGGGTTGAGTTCTCTACACCTGTCAGTTTGGATACAGTCATTAAGGAGAACCCACATCTGCAGGTCGGAGGTCGCTACAAGCCAGACAACTGCGTCGCCCTTCAGAAGGTTGCTGTCATCATCCCCTTCCGTAATCGTGATGAACACCTCAAGTTTTGGCTCCACTACCTCCATCCTTTCCTACAGCGCCAACAGCTGGACTATGGTGTCTATGTTATTAATCAGGTACAGTAAGAACAACACACTTTTGGAAATGTAATACTTACATTTTTATTTCCATTTATCTTCCACACCAATCTAACATCAATAAAATGTATTTATTTTTTAAATCAGATGTCAATGTTTTAAATTAAAATGATGTAGGATGAGTGGTTCTGTTGACATCATCCAAAGACACGGAAGAAAACCTGGAGTTGGCTGGGAAAAAAATATTTCAGTTTCAATAGTACCAAAGTACCAAAGAATAAAACAAAGAAATAGACCCATGCCTGTTCAGATCCGAAAGATCTTTTCAGTACCGATAGTAGAAATAGAAATAAACCTCCAATTAGTGCAAAGGCACCATCATGTACAATCAATAGCACAAGTAATATTAGCAAAATTAAGTCTAAAAAATAACAGCCTACAAGTACAAAATATTTTATTTATATTTATTCAACACCCTAACAATGTGTCTAAATCTGCTCGGTTGTGTATATTGGGCGTTAAACGCTTCACTGTCCTGACTGCATCAATCAATCAAATGTATTTATAAAGCCTTTTTAACATCAGCAGTTGTCACAAAGTGTTTTTACAAAACACCCAGCCTGAAACCCCAAGGAGTAAGTAACAACCGTGTTGATGCACAGTGGCTAGGAAAAACTCTCTAAAAGGTGCTGAATTTTAGGAAGAAACCTAGAGAGGAACAAGATTCGGAGGGTTACACCAGTCCTCTTCCGGCTGTGCCGGGTGAAAATGTTTTGAGTACAAATTGTAATAATAAAAGCATGTGGGTTGTGTCCAGAGTCTATAAAACATTATTCAGGTCAGAAGCAGGACCAGATGGACAAGGACAGAGACAACCCAGGGGGAGGAATGGTCAGCGTAGTGGCAGCTGGAATCATCAGGTATCATCTTGATCTGCAACACAACCAAGCCCGGTACACCTGAAGTGTGCTCCAAGACCTCCTAAGTTTAAATGGAGCAGGAGACAAGGAAAATTTAGAGAGCGCATTCCTTAGATTAACATGGATTTACAATGAAGGACAACTGACCCTACTCCCTTGGCACAATAATATTGCAGCGTAAAACCTCTGGGCTGAGACCGGGGGGTCCAGTGACATAGTAGCCTTATCCGTAGGAAACCCCAGACAAAGGCAGGAAGTCAATCCACCCACATTGCCATGCATCAACCAAAGGGACCCCCACCAACCACCCTGAAACAAGACAGAGTATCGCCTACAGAGTTCACTCCCCTTGCATGAGGACAGCAACAAAGAAACATCAGTAAGGCAGTGACTTCACCCCGAAATGGCATTGGAGTGAGTGCATCCCAGTGGACAGTATCAAGCATTTTCATTCACCTTCACACCACTGGGCCAGATTGCACTTAATCTACGCTGAAGAGAGAGAGTCTGCATTTCTAACATTAATTGACAGATCATTCCACAGAAGTGGAGCACTATGAGAAATTCTAGGTACAATTAGAAGGCCTGCGTCTTGTGACCTTAAGTTAAGTGTAGGTATGTATGGCTGGACCATACATACCTACAGCAAGGTAAGTAGGAGCAAGTCCATGCATTGCCTTTTAGGAATAACAACAGCCTTACCCTTAATAGGCAGCAAGTGTAGAGAGTGTAATACTGGAGTAATGTGTCCCAATTATTTCATTCCAGTTAAGATTCTAGCAGCCATGTTCAGCACTAATTATTTGTATTGATTTTATCAAGGTAACCAGAGTGAAGAACTTTACAGTAATCTTATCTTGAAGTAACAAAAGCATAGATTTGTTTTTCTGCGTCAGTTGTTGATAAAAAGTTTGATTTTTGCAATCTTCCAAAGAAGGGGAAAAAAGAAGCTTGAGATATATATGTTCATCAAAAGAGAGATCAGTGTTGATGGTAATGTCGAGGTTCTCCGTCATCCACTTCGTAATATCTGAAACAAATGCTTCCAAAGTAGCGAATTTTCAGGCTTCTCCATGTTTCATCAAAATATAAAACTGTGTATCATCAAGATAACAATGAAAACTGACATTGTAGTTCCGGATGACATCAGAGGCATGCTTATATAGTGAAAGACATAATGGTCCCAAAGCCAAGCCTTGAGGAACACCAAAACATACCTTTGATTTGTGAGAACAGGCCATCCACACAAACTTTCACTTACTGTATGCTAATCTATAAATACTTTTTTTTTTTAAATGACAAAAACTAAGCATGTGCCTATTGAGACAGATATCCTGCCGGAACATTCCTATCCAACACTACTATAATTTTCGATATTCTTCTCGGCATGTCGGTCTATACTTACATATTGGCCAAGGACTGAAAGTAGTTTTTGATCTCAGAAAAGTTAATTACTAATATCAGCAATAAAAAAAAATTGATGAAAATTTAAAATGTTTGAGATGGATATATTCATTTTTGAGATCAGAAAATGTTTCTTCCCTTAACTCTTATGGGAAATATCCATCTAAAATAATTTTTTGGTTATATAAAATAATAATTATTGATTTTGATATCATAAATGTGAAGAGAAAAAAATAATATTGATCTAAAAAGATTTTATTATAAAAAGGCTTCGATGGAAAAGAGGGATCGAATAAAATGAAGACATTTAGGCAGACTATTTTAACAGCATGAATTCTACTTACGAGTGATAGGGGTTATCTACCCCATCTCTGAAAGAAGGGGAGCAACATTTGAAGAGAAAAGAGAAGGAAATAAATGAGTGATGTTCACTAAAATGTACTTAAAACTAAAGCGGCTGAGCTGGAAGGGCAAGTCAATCTGCCTGAGCCGAAGAGCTGCCGGGTTAATCAGGAAACACTCTCTTCTGGAGATTCAACATGTAACCAGAAAAGAAACCACAGTTCTCCCAAATTTAAAGGATAGAAGGTAAAGAAGCTGCAGGGTTACTGACAAAGTAATAAATAATCTACATATAAGATAATCTATGTTTCACACTACTGAAGGGGGCTCAAAAGGGATGGCAAACAGTCGAGGTGACAGAGGGCAACCTTGCCTGGTTCCGTGTTCCAGAGCAAAATAATCAGAATAGATGTGCAGACACTGGTCTGGGGAGATGTATACAAGACACACCCATGAGCTAAACTTGTCTCTAACTGACTGAAATATTTAAGATCACAAGCTTGCTGCTAATCTTATTTAAGATAACAGGTGTCTTCATATCAGAAATGTGTCATTTACATTTATTTAATAATGGAGATCCCATTCAGTAAATCCAATTATTGCACATAACCGAGACCTGTAGCAATAGCATGGCCACCACTTCTGCTGTTCATTAGGAGAGATGTATTTCCTGTTCATTGCCATTAGACTGTCAGTCTTAGAATATTGAAAATGCATTATTTAATCGGTATGCATCTGCTTTGAAAATCGGATGCCTTCCTTCTGATCATTTTCTACCTCTGGCTCTGGGTTTTTTCATCCCACTAGGATGGGGAAAGCACGTTCAACAGGGCCAAGCTGATGAACATCGGCTACACCGAGGCCCTCAAAGAGTACGAATACGACTGCTTTGTGTTCAGTGACGTGGACATCATCCCCATGGACGACCGGAACACCTACCGATGCTTCAGCCAGCCCAGACACCTGTCTGTGTCCCTGGACAAGTTTGGCTTCAAGTGAGTCATGTCCTATTTTGTAGTTCCACAGTACGGACCGCAGCAACTAGGTAATAATAAGCCTATTACTGGCTAATAAGCTGTTGAAACGGCCAGTGGCAAAAGCAATACAGTCCATAGACGCTATGGTGGAGGTTAACGTAATAATAAACGTTGGTCAGTTTAACACAATCCTCAAAGGAGTTTAGCGACTGCTGAAAAGTGTAATGCTGTGGTGTAGTGGTTAAGGACAGTGCCTCTTATGTGGAATGCCTAATTTCGAATCCATTGAGAGGAACGTCTTTTATTATTTCTGGTAGATTCCATGATTCTCTCATCTTTTCACTTGATGAAAAATTAAGTTATTGTCACCTTTATTGATGATTATTGTATTAATGTCATTCACAAATGTAATTCACAAATGAAAGAAAAAAAAAACATTGTTATGCCATGAAAGGAAAAAAACAACGTTCTTAGGCCATGAAATTAAATAGATTTGGCAGACTCGCTAGCAATTGCTAAATTCTTATGATTATTCCAGTAAGTTAGTAGATACCGGCAAAGCCTATTACTGGCTAATACGCTGTTAAAACGACGGAGGTTAACTTAGTAAGAAACGTTGTAACAACACTGCCTTTCATGTGGGCCACCTGGGTTTGAATCTCTAGAGGGCAACACTTTCTATTGTGGTCCGGCTGAACTAGGCTTGCCTGGTTTCTTGTTTATACATGGGTGAAGTAAACAGTAACACTTGGGTATTAAACAGACCTTGGGAAACCATGCTCTACCAACTGAGATACAAAGACATACCACATTGAATTATGTCCAACACAATAACCAAAATGCAAAATGAATTCACTCCTTCCAGCTTTGTTTTTAGACTGAAGGTTAGGTCCTTAACCACAATCAAATATAAGAAGAAACAAAGTGAACAAATGAAACAATGATTCTGATACTTTGCAGTTACACAACGAAAAGTACAGTGCCAGACACTATTAAGGCTCCAAAGGGATTTGATTTTGCAACGTTTCAACCGTTAGTTGTGCATCAGGTATTGATATCCCAAGGAGGAGTGAAAGGTCCTACAGACGGTGACAAATTAAAGGAAAAAGTTGAATGAATAAGTGCAGGAACATGAATGCAGATCCTTCCATGCTGGTGTACTGCATGATACAATTAACATCCTATAATTAGATTAGATTATAATCTTTGAACAGGTACACGTACAGTACAACGAAATGCAGTAAACCTATCATGCACTGTTGCACGTATATAAATGCTGACCAGGCCATTTGACCTCGATTTTGCATCAAGGCGGCAACAGAAAAATAGGGGGACATGCTGATGTAGGGACACATGCTGATGTAGGGGGACATGCTGATGTAGGGGGACATGCTGATGTAAGGGGGACATGCTGACATAGGGGGACATGCTGATGTAAGGGGGACATGCTGACATAAGGGGACATGCTGACGTAGGGAGACATGCTGACGTAGGGAGACATGCTGACGTAGGGGGACACGCTGACGTAGGGAGACATGCTGACGTAGGGGACACGCTGACGTAGGGAGACACGCTGACGTAGGGAGACATGCTGACGTAGGGGGACACGCTGACGTAGGGTGACATGCTGACGTAGGGAGACACGCTGACGTAGGGAGACACGCTGACGTAGGGGGACATGCTGACGTAGGGGGACATGCTGACGTAGGGAGACAGGCTGACGTAGGGAGACATGCTGACGTAGGGGACATGCTGATGTAGGGGACATGCTGACGTAGGGAGACATGCTGACGTAGGGGGACACGCTGACGCAGGGAGACATGCTGACGTAGGGGGACATGCTGACGCAGGGAGACATGCTGACGTAGGGGGACATGCTGATGTAGGGAGACATGCTGACGTAGGGGGACATGCTGATGTAGGGGGACATGCTGACGTAGGGGGACACGCTGACGTAGGGGGACATGCTGACGTAGGGGGACATGCTGACGCAGGGAGACATGCTGACGTAGGGGGACATGCTGATGTAGGGAGACATGCTGACGTAGGGGGACATGCTCATGGGGATGGTAATGGTAAATAATTCCTCATGTTATCCCATGTAAATGGTGGAACTCAATGAGGTATGCAACCCCAGTACTTTAGGACCCAAATATTGTGAAAGTACTACTGCACACCACTTGTTGTAAATCTGCCTTTTCCTCTTATCCATAGGTTGCCCTATAATCAGATCTTTGGTGGTGCCTGTTCATTGAGTAAGGAACAGATGCTGAAAATTAATGGGTTTTCCAACACCTACTGGGGCTGGGGTGGTGAAGATGATGACATTTTCAACAGGCAAGAAAATAATTTCTCATACCGATTTAGCATAGCCTCACTGTTGGTTGCATCATAATCATAATCAAGTAAATCATGCTAACTACACATTGTCTTCAGGGGAAGTAATTTAACCTAACATTATCTTTTTTGGGGGGAAAAACTGTTCAAGTGGTTTATTTTCCATTTAGTTCAACTTCCCATCATTTGTTCATCCCTAGGTTGAATAGCAGTGGAATGTCAATCTCTCGTCCAAACAGCATCACTGGAAAATGTCGGATGATCCCTCACACAAGAGACAAAAATAATGAAGACAATCCTCACAGGTAAAACTTTACAACAATTAGGTTCCCCCAACAATGATAACTTGTTCTACAACTAATCATTAGATAATTTGACTGTTGACCATTTTGCTCTGCAGGTTCGAGAGAATAGCTCACACGTTAACCACAATGGATGAAGATGGCCTCAACTCCCTTGAGTACAAAGTTGTCACAGCGCAAAAACACATCCTGTTCACAAAGATTACAGTAGATGTGGGGGAGCCAATCCAAGAAAACACACAAGAGGATGAGAACTAAATATTCACAATTGTGTATTTTTTAAAAACGTGCACATTACCAGATCCCCGATTAAATGTTTTAATTTATACACTTTAATAAAAAATTTAAATAAAGACTATTGTTTGGGCCAAAAGACCAGTCCACCCATCAATTTAAATGCACTGTTGAGGAGCTTCGTTTCACTAGTTGCTGAAAGAAACAGCAATGACATCTGACCAAGGGGGTGCCTGCGTGAAGGTGAAGGAACTCACATCCAAGAGGTGCTGGGCGGTTTATAATGCAAGGCTGTAGGACCACAACTGACTTAGTATTCATCTTTGAAGTGTCACCATGACCAAGTTACCTTCAAGTGCTGCTGCCATGTGATGTTCCAAAGCAGAAATGACCACTTATTTTGGTCGGAGCTGATGTAGTCTACTAGTAGAGAGGATTTTGTTTACTAGTGACATGACATTACTGATATTTTACATTTACAAGGAACAAGTTGCACAGGGACAATGTGACCACATTAAAACAACTTCCCGCAGGCCATTTAGGTGAGGTTATTGGGACACCTGCACAACTACAACAATCAAAAGCATTCTAGAGTGGTGGAAGGTGTTTTAAACATTGTTTGCATTTATAGACAACGCGTTTACAAAATCTGTCTTGAATTATGGACTTTTGTCCTCATCACTAAGCTCTAATTTCTTGGGGTGAGTTTACATTTCATTAACAACAATACTGAAATGCATGGCCTTTGTTTTGTTATATTCATCAATGCACTTTTTATTTGAGCGTTGGATTATTGGAAGTGTTTTATTGTGAATCTCCCAGATATCACTATTAAAATAAAATGAGCTCCACTTCCTTGATTGACCAAATAATTCATTCATAGGTCAATAATTGATAACATGATTTGATTGGGTCACTCAGATCTCTCCTCCCCCACAGCTCTCTTCCTTCACTATCAGAATGTTTTTACATTCTCTGTAAACAGAACATTAAGTGATCCACTCATTGTTTTTTAATTACATTAAATATTAAACATGATCTAATTGGGGGAAACAAGCGTTGTATCAAAATATCAAGCATTTTCCAATACACATTCACAGCTTGTTTGATGAAATCAGTCACTTAACAGCCATGTCCCTTTGTGATACTAACATACAATTGTTACTTTACCACATACGGTTGGATGCATGAAAGAACAGTGTTGTGGAAATTTCTCTAACCAATGTATTCTCACTAATTAAAGGACTGAGAGCCCCTTATTCAAATTAGAAAAGGAATGTGGGGGATCTGCTATTTGCCTAGGGGGCATCATTGACTGGTATCAGCAGATGAAATGGTTACTCTTTATCTCCTCATCTGTATAACTCATCAGGGCATCTATTGTCTGTCCAGGTTCGGTTGGAACTCTTAGAATTGAAGTTACCTATGGGGGGAAGGAGAGCTTGTCCTTTGTGTGAAGCTTAGGTAGTAACATTACAAAGGGAATGTGTTTTATTGACATAGGACAGCTGGGCAACAACTTACCACACCCCTTTTAACTGTAATAAATACGGACTGTTGATGTATTATGTTAGAGACTCCTCGGACGATTATGTTTGTAATCGTTTGACGCATCTCTATTATTTGCAAATAATTAATAAAACTGTTAAATTGTGCCAAGAGAATTTCATCTCTGTACTTCCTCATTAAAGAGTTTTGATCCATGGAATTGCCATCACAACAGTAGAACACATTGCATATTGACAATTGGCAGGGTTGTGTCCTTAAGTGCACACCATAACACTACAGTAAATGAAAGAGTAAAAACTCACCCTATATGGGAGCAGAGGTAGCACTCGTTGTAGCCACACACAGGCCAGTCGTTGTCAAGGCAAACAAAAGGCTCTGCCATATTCCTGCATGATGGCTGCAAACCATTTTTAAGGAGAAGATCATGGGTTAGTTTGACATTTCTTACATGAATTAAAGTTCTGAATTTGAGAAGGGAAACTGATCCTGAGTCTGTACCTACAATGGAAACACCAAACTGAATGTAAAATCAGTAGTACCTTGTCTGGTTTTATGTGGACCACTCTTGAATGCGAAACAGCCAATGAGGATCTTAATAAACCAAACTAAACTGACACCTGGTTTGTCTCTGAATCAGCATTTACATCCATTGAACATCAGTTCAACCTTACCTTTCTGCAACACCCAGAACTCCCTTCTACATATGAAGTGAACAAGTTATCATGTTACAATGTTTGGTTGAGTTAAAATCATGACGTATTATAATATATTTAACAGGTATATCAGGCCCCTGATGTTCCCCCAATGGGGGAGCAGAACCTTTTCTTTTAAACCTAACCCAGCCTGTGCCTTGCTGGCTATAATTACTTTTGTTATCTTTAATTAGGGGTTTTTGAACCGCTCTTAGTCTGACCCATCGCCTAAGACCTGTTTGCCTTGGGAGACCCTACCAGGGGTATATAGCCCCAGACAACATAGCTCCTAGGGTCACTCGGGTACTCAAACCCCTCCACCACATTAAGATGGCAGTTCAAGGAGAGGCTCAAAAACCCCTTAATGATGAAAACTAACTTGTGTTCTGTGACGTCGCCCGGCATGGTGCAGCCGGGGCCCCACCCTGGAGCCAGGCCCGGGGTTGGAGCTCTAGGGACGTGGAACGTCACCTCGCTGGCAGGGAAGGAGCCTGAGATCGTGCGTGAGGTTGAGAGGTTCCGACTAGAGGTAGTCGGGATCACCTCTACGCACGGATTGGGCTCTGGAACCACACTCCTTGAGAGAGGATGGACTCTTCACCACTCTGGAGTTGCCCATGGTGAGAGGCGGCGGGCTGGTGTGGGTTTGCTTATAGCTCCCCAGCTCTGCCGCCATGTGTTGGAGTTTACCCCGGTGAACGAGAAGGTCGTTTCCCTGCGCCTACGGGTCGGGGATAGGTCTCTCACTGTTGTTTGTGCCTACGGGCCGAACGGCAGTGCAGAGTACCCGACCTTCTTGGAGTCTCTGGGAGGGGTGCTGGAAAGTGCTCCGACTGGGGACTCTATCGTTCTACTGGGGGACTGCAACGCCCACGTGAAGAGCGACAGTGACACCTGGAGGGGCGTGATTGGGAGGAACGGCCCCCCTGATCTGAACCCGAGCGGTGTTCAGTTATTGGACTTCTGTGCTAGTCACAGTTTGTCCATAACAAACACCATGTTCAAGCATAAGGGTGTCCATCAGTGCACGTGGCACCAGGACACCCTAGGCCGCAAGTCGATGATCGACTTTGTTGTCGTTTCATCAGACCTGCGGTCGTATGTCTTGGACACTCGGGTGAAGAGAGGGGCGGAGCTGTCAACTGATCACCACCTGGTGGTGAGTTGGATCCGATGGCGGGAGAGGAAGCTGGACAGACTCGGCAGGCCCAAGCGTACTGTAAGGGTCTGCTGGGAACATCTGGCCGAGTCTCCTGTCAGAGAGATCTTTAACTCCCACCTCCGGCAGAGCTTCGACTGGATTCCGAGGGTGGCTGGAGATATTGAGTCTGAGTGGACCACGTTCTCCACCGCCATTGTCGAAGCGGCCGCTCGGAGCTGTGGCCGTAAGGTCTCCGGTGCCTGTCGAGGCGGCAATCCCCGAACCCGGTGGTGGACACCGGAAGTAAGGGATGCTGTCAAGCTGAAGAAGGAGTCCTATCAGGCCTGGTTGGCTTGTGGGACTCCTGAGGCAGCTGACGAGTACCGACAGGCTAAGCGGACTGCAGCCTGGGTGGTTGTGGAGGCAAAAACTCGGGCCTGGGAGGAGTTCGGTGAGGCCATGGAGAAGGATTATCGGCTGGCCTCGAAGAGATTCTGGCAAACCATCCGGCGCCTCAGGAGAGGGAAACAGTGCTCTACCAACGCTGTTTACAGTAGAGGTGGGCAGCTGTTGACCTCAACTGGGGATGTCGTAGGGTGGTGGAAGGATGAGGGCTCAGAGGTGGACTCGTCCATCACCCGGGCTGAAGTCACAGAGGTGGTTAAGAAACTCCTCGGTGGCAAGGCACCGGGGGTGGATGAGATCCGCCCTGAGTACCTCAAGTCTCTGGATGTTGTGGGGCTGTCTTGGCTGACACGCCTGTGCAACATCGCGTGGCAGTCGGGGACAGTGCCTCAGGGTGTGTTCGACTGTGTCCCTCGCGGCATCCTGTGGAGAGTGCTTCGGGAATATGGGGTCCTGGGTCCTTTGCTAAGGGCTGTCAGGTCCCTGTACAACCGAAGCAGGAGCTTGGTCCGCATTGCCGGCAGTAAGTCAGACTTGTTCCCTGTGCATGTTGGACTCCGGCAGGGCTGCCCTTTGTCTCCGGTTCTGTTCGTAATTTTTATGGACAGAATTTCTAGGCGCAGCCAGGGGCCGGAGGGTGTCAGGTTTGGGGACCACACGATTTCGTCTCTGCTCTTTGCGGATGATGTTGTCGTGTTGGCCCCTTCAAGCCAGGACCTTCAGCACGCACTTGGACGGTTTTCAGCCGAGTGTGAAGCGGTGGGGATGAAAATCAGTACCTCCAAATCCGAGGCCATGGTCCTCAGTCAGAAAAGGGTGGCTTGCCCACTCCAGGTTGGTGGAGAGTGCCTGCCTCAAGGCATGCCCAGACTTCCCTCTCCCCAGAAACTTCCTCCAGCTCTTCCGGGGGGACACCTTTCGGTCATGACCCACAGCTCATGACCATAGGTGAGAGTAGGAACGTAGATTGACTGGTAAATCGAGAGCTTCGCCTTGCGGCTCAGCTCTTTCTTTACCACGACAGACCGATGCATCGACCGCATTACTGCAGAAGCTGCACCGATCCGTCTGTCAATCTCCCGTTCCATCCTTCCCTCACTCGTGAACAGGACCCCTAGATACTTAAACTCCTCCACTTGAGGCAGGCACTCTCCACCAACCTGGAGTGGGCAAGCCACCCTTTTCTGACTGAGGACCATGGCCTCGGATTTGGAGGAAGATGATGGATGGATCTTTAATTAGATCCATATACCCCAATGGGGGAGTAGAACCTTTTCTTTTGAACCTAACCTTAACCCCAGTGCTGTGATACCTAACCTTAACCCAAACCCTAACCTGAACCCCAGAGCTGTGAGACGTAAACCTTAACCTAACCTTTTTTATTTCCTAACCGTAGCCCAAACCTTAACCCTAACCTTAACCCTAACCATTTTATAAAATGCTTGTTTTAACATATTCTAGCGACCTTGCTATTGCTGTTACTAATCCTTAATCCTCATGTCTAGTTTGGGGCAGTGGGTAAGGCGACTGCCTTCTCATCCGAATGTTGCCAGTTCAAAACACAGGTCAAACATTTTGTCAAAGAATCGTCTTTCATAGCGTTTGTAAATATCATATCATATTTGTCTGGCGTTCGTATGTTATTTTACGTTTTAATAGCGCTCGTAACATTTGATATGTTGTAATAGCGTTCGTAAGATATGTGACGATTTAATAATTTCGTAATTTATCATACGTTTTGGTGGCGCATTGTAAACTAGCGTAACATCACATATCATACAAATTAAGGTGCCATGGAATTTCGTAAAATAGTCTACGTAGGGTCTGTACTAATTATTCTGGCTATGCTATCGACAGACTTCACTATGCTAGCAGGCTGGCTAGCAGCCTGCGGCCTGACCTGCAAGTTGACCTGCAACCTATCTCATGGTGAGTGAGACTCCTGTCAATGTTCCTAATTAAAAGAAGAGCACCACTCCAGCTAGGATGGAGTCCGTCGCTCTTCAGCAGATCAGGCCTGGCCCTATTTCTGGGAGTGTCCCAAAAAGAGAGCTAGTTATCTACAAACTCTACCTCCTGCGACGGGCAGAACTCTGTTTTCAGCCAGCGATTGAGATGTGCAAGTCTGCTGTAGAGCTCGTCAGTACCCTTAGCTGGGAGGGGGCAAGAGACAATTACTTGATGCTGACACATCTTTCTAGCTAGTTTATACGCTGATGCTATGTTCAGCTTCGTAACCTCTGACCGTTTCATCCTAATGTCGTTCGTGCCAACATGAATAGCAATATCTCTGTACTCTCTATACTTGCCAGTTTTAGACTTCGCTAGCACCAACCCCAGATTTGCGGCTACGTCGGTGGCTCTGCACCCCGGTAAACAGTGTACGATCGCTGGCTTATTCTTTAGTCTAATACTGCGTGTAATGGAATTGCCGATGACTAGTTTTACGTTTTGTCCGGGCCACCGGTAGAACATGCCTGCCGATCATTGCCCTCCGAAGACTTTGGCCTTGACTTCGACTCCAGTGGGGAAAACCTGTTGAAAATCTCAGTTGGCTCTAGCAACGACTCATGTTTAACAGGTCGACATCATTTCTTCCCAGTGATCAAGAGAAAGTTCTTGCTCAGCTGCAGGAGCTGTGCGAGGGGCTGACAACACGTTGTTTCTTCCTGGTGGCACAGACGCAGTTTTTCTAATTTCTACACTAACATAATCCTTGCCTGACATTTGCGTCTGAAGCCGAACCTCTAACTCTGCTATATTTACCTGAAGACGATAGTTCTCATTCGTGTTGTAGCTACAACAATTACAGTGATAAGGCATAGTAATGATACTTAGCATCAGGTGTTCAGGTGTGAGTAGTTCTGTTAATTATGTCCAAAAAGAGTCCCGGTGTAGAAAGTTGGGTAAAAGGTCAATAGATAACAAATATTGCATTGGTATTTTTTTTGTCAGATAGCCAGGTAGGTAACAGCAGGCAGCGTACAGCACATCAGCAATCCCACAATACATGTTATTAAATGTATTCTCATGAATAACAAGGTGAACATGAAGACCAATTACGTTTAAACTGATGGTGTTGCGACAGTCAGGCAGATACGAATGCACAGTGTCATTTATATTAACACATGTTCGTTGCGCATTACTGTCAATTTGATACTGGGCTTGTCATTGTCAATAACAATCAGTGCAGTTACCATACTTGACATTGTTACCAAATTAGGTAGCTTGTAAAATAAAATGGTTGGGTATAAAAAGACATACAATTGCAATGTGTAATAACGCACAATGGCTGCTTTGACACTGTTGGAAGATTTGGAGAATGGAAGAATTCGGAGAGATCGACTTTTCAGAGACCAGCAAGATTTACTGGCCAATGATGATGAGTGGTTAATGAGACGGTTCCGATTACCAAGAGCTATTATCTTGGATCTCTGTGCTGTAGTGGGCCCAGGTTTACAGAGAAGCACCCACAGAAACCAAGCAGAATCTGTACCACTTCAAGTCCTGACAACCCTCGGATTTCTGTCAGCTGGCACTTTTCAAAGGGAATTGGTTAACAGGTCAGGGATCTCTCAGCCAAACTTTAGCTGCATTATGCCAGATGTGTTAGGAGGTATAATTGGATTGACACCCCTCTAGACAAAGTTTCCTTACATGGTGGGTGAAGAGTATAAAGTATACGCATAACAACCCACAAGTCAATTGGACCAGCGGTACATGAGAAATGTTTTAAAGGTTTTTCACAAACTTCAAAATGGCGGATAATCCAACATGAAGGACTTTATGGGTCCCGGAGGAAATTTTGTTGCCCCAGTTTCAGCATTCTGGGTGATATGATATGGTGGGGCTGTGTTCAAATGTTTCAACAGGCTGTTGCTAAGCAACCATGCAGCGAATCCATCCCATCAGGTTCTTTATTTCAAATAGCCACCATACCAACGTGTAAAACTTTTGGTGAGGTCTCAATCGTTACAAGTATTTAAAATGGAGAATCAAAATAATTAAAAAAGCAGCACAAAAACAACAGATTTCCCACTGCTTTGCTGCTGGGACCCCAATTACTGTTCCTGTTGAAACACCTGCCAGTTGAGCCGTCTTTATGACTGAATCTCCTGCCATCTGTGCCACAATAATGAACCATCTTTTCCTGTTGCCATCTTGATGCAAAATCAAGGTCAACTGGGCCTGTTCAGCATTTACATATATGCCACAAAGCATTATAGGATGTTGATTGCTTAATTGTATTATTCTGTACACCTGTATGGAAGCATCTGCATTTGTTATGTTCCTCCACTAATTTATTGAAGTGTTTCCTTTAATTTGTCACCCGTCTGTAAGACCTTTCACACCTCCTTGGGATATCAATACCTGATGCAGAACTAATGGTTGAAACATTATAAAATCCCTTGGGAGCCTTACGTGGCTGGCACTGTGCTTTTCTTTGTTTAACTTCGCGTCAGTATCAGTATCATTTCTTCATTTGTTCACTTTATTTCTTATATGATATTTGGTTGTGGTTAGGATTCAACTTTCATTCTAAAAACAAAACTAAAAGGAAAAAAATATTTTTGCATGTTGGTTATTGTGTTGGACTTAATTCAAAGAAGTTTCATTTTGTATCTCAGTTGGTTGAGCAAGGTTTGTTTAATACCCAAGTGTTAGACATCTTTCCCTGAGTGACGTGGAAGGAATTAGGAAATACTGCCGAAGTATTAGAAATATTTGCTTAAGGAACATGAATGTGGAAAGAATAACAAATCCCTAGGTGGTGAAACTAGGTGGTGAAAAAAGTGATGGTGGACTGTACTTAATAGTGTCTGGCACTGTGCTTTTTGTTGTGTAACTGTAAAGTATCAGTATAATTGTTTCATTTGTTCACTTTGTTTCTTCTTATATTTGATTGTGGTCAAGGACCTAACCTTCAGTCTAAAGGCAAAACCGAAAAGAGTGGATTAATTCTGCACCAAATTAGACTTGAAGATGCTGGAATAGGCTTTAGGAAAATGGAAGCTGAATGCACCTCATACACAGGGACAAGATGTTTGTTTAGCAACTTGCTAGGAACCAATTGGCTGCAAACCTATGTACATAATCTTAGGATTAACATGAGTATAGCTCTCAATCACTCAATCATCTTTGCGTGCATGAATGCCATGGGGGAAAGAAAGAGGAGCATTGTGTGGAGCTTTTTTATCAAGCAATAAAATGTATTTCTAAAGCCCTTTTTACAACAGCGGTTGTCACAAAGTGCTTTTACAGAAACACCCGGCCTTAAACCCCAAGGAGAAAACAACAGTAGTGTTGAATTTCAGTGGCTAGGAAAAACTCCCTAAGAAGGTAGCATTTTAGGAAGACAGGGCCCAACAGTCAGGAAATCAATCCACCCACATTGCCAGGCATCAACCAAAGGGAGACCCACCAACCACAACCACCCTGAATGAGGGCCGAGTATTGCCAGCAGCGTACAGCCCAAATGCACAAGTGCGCAACAGACAGACAACTACAAGTCAGTGACTCTTCCCCCGAAAGGCATTGGAGGGAGGGCATCCCAGTGGCGACGAGAGCCCACCTGGCAAGACAGCAAGGGTGGACAGTATCAAGCCTACTGGTCACCTTCATGCCCCCGGGCCTGGCTACACCTAAACATAAACCTTGCTGTAGATATGAGTTTTTAGTAAACACTTGAAAGTTTGCATTTATAACCATAATTGGCAGATAATTCCACAGTAGTGGAGCTCTATGAGAAAAGGCCCTGCCTCCGGCTGTTTGTTGAGAAATTCTAGGTACAATTAAAAGGCCTGCATCTTGCATTCGTAGGTTACGTGTAGGTATGTATGGCTGGATCATTTCAGCAAGGTAAGTAGGAGCAAGTCCATGTATTGATTTATAGGTTAACAGTATCCTGGGCTGGGTCGCGGGGGCAGCAGTCTAAGCAGAGATGCCCAGACTTCCCTCTCCCTAGACACTTCCTCCAGCTCTTCCAGGGGGACACAGAGGCGTTCCCAGGCCAGCCAGGAGACATAGTCCCTCCAGCGTGTCCTAGGTCTTCCCCGGGGTCTCCTCCCGGTGGGACGGGACCGGAACACCTTCCCAGGAAGGCGTTCTGGAGGCATCCGAAACAGATGCCCAAGCCACCTCAGCTGACCCCTCTTGATGTGGAAGAGCAGCGGCTCTACTCTGAGCTCCTCCTGGGTGACCGAGCTACTCACCCTATCTCTAAGGGATCGCCCAGCCACCCTGCGGAGAAAGCGCTGTATCCGGGATCTTATCCTTTCGGTCATGACCCAAAGCTCATGACCATAGGTGAGAGTAGGAACGTAGATTGACCGGTAAATCTTTTTTTACCACGACAGACCGATACATCGACCGAATTACTGCAGAAGCTGCACCGATCTGTCTGTCAATCTCCCGTTCCATCCTTCCCTCACTCGTGAACAAGATCCCTAGATACTTAAACTCCTCCACTTGAGGCAGGCACTCTCCACCAACCTGAAGTGGGCAAGCCACCCTTTTCCGATTGAGGAACAAAAGGGTAACGCCAAGGTTTCTTATAGTTTTTGGGGATACGACCATGCAGCCGTCGAGGTTCACAGTGAGATCTGCTATTGTAACGGGTACCGTAGCAACGGCACCGTGGAAAACAGATTGATTCCTGTAAACCAGGAGAGAAACGAGGAGACAGTGAATCAGGTTCGAGCTCTCTGCAGTAATTTATTTTCTGAATTTTCTTCAGCAAACACTATGTTTCACATATTGCATATTCAGTGTCTTTTTAACATTACAATGAATTTTCAGTGTCCATGTCAGTACATAATCCACAATAAAATAAACCTCTTCTCACCAAATGCATGTTCACCTTTCTTAGTGCTTGTATTTTACACTTTTTGTCAAAATGAAATGTAAAGACAATGGTAATATTCACCAGCTATTTTTAAAGATACTTAGAATCTTCCATTCACAGTATTTTTATCAGTATCATGTCAATACCGTACTGCAAAATAATGCTCAAAACTAATTAGGTGCTTAAAGTGTAACCTTAAACTTAATTTTTAACTGTAAAAATTTTTGTCTAAACTTATTGAGCAAAAAACATTTCCAACTGATGGTGGGGAACGAACATACAGTGAGTTAACCATATCTGTTAACATTGCAATCTCAAAAAGATATCTTCAGGTGCATGTGTGCATGGGAAAGTGTGTTTGTTGAGCTGATTTGCTCTCTAAAGTAATGTGTGCGTTGTCGGTCGACCGTTACTCTGCCGGACTTTGCCGTCTCGTTTCAAACTCGTCATAAACAGTCGTAAACCGACACTAACGAGAATTATTTCACTAAAACAATCCACTCATATCCCACATACATTTCAGCATGGCTACATTCTACCTCTGAGGTATTTTTGTACATTTACCCACCTGTAAACCAGGAGAGAAACGAGGAGACAGTGAATCAGGTTCGAGCTCTCTGCAGTAATGAGAAACTCACAACTCACGCAGCTACAGTAAACCCGTCACCCGACCCTGCCCCTGCTGGCTCGGAGCAATCACTACACAATTAACTTAGAAGCAGAAAAATCACATAAAAATAAAACCCTTGGGATACTTATTTCTTTCAATTTTGTTTTTAAGAAATACCGTAACTTGTGCTCAAATAAAAGACAATAATTGTGAATATTCTTAAAACACAAATATGACACTTTTGTGGCCGTCACACTATCAACGCTCTTTGTTTCATGGATCCTAAAGAAAGCATTTTTTATTTATTTATTTTTAAAGCAAGAAACTTTCTGTCATCTACTTCCTAATATCTGAAACGCATTCTTCCAAAGAAGCAAATTTTGGGGCTTCTCCATGCTTCATTTAAATATAAAACTGTGTGTCATCAGCATAACAGTGAAAGTTGACATTGCGACTCCAGATTACATCACCCCGAGGCAGCATATATCTTGTCTTCAGGAAGGCATTCAGTTGTTGGGAAACACATTTTTCTAAGATTTTTGAGAGGAACGGGAGGTTCGTTATTGGCCTATAATTGTTTAATATGTCGGGATCCAGATTAGATTTTTTTAGAAGAGGGTTGATTTCTGCAATTTTTTTGTGTTTGGTACACATCCGGAGGAAAGGTTATGTTCAACATTGGCTGACCTAGTACAGGAAATAGCTCCTTAAGTAATTTTGTTGGAATCGGTCAAGCTGACAGTTTGTGGGTTTAGAACTCATTACAAATTTAGTGAATGTGTCGAGCGATACGGTATCAAAAAATTTTAGTGTCCCCATTGACACCTGATCAGGGAGGTTCTGGAAATTTTTAGGACAAATTAGATTTTGAGGACCATAACTATTTCAGGAGTCAGTTATCTGTTTTCTAATGGTGATGATCTTTTCATTTAAGCAGTTCATGTATTCATTAGCCTACAACTAAGGTGAAGACCCACTTCACTTGTTGAGCATTGCTTTTTTGTTAACTTTGCAACTGTATCGAAGAGGAATTTTGGATTGTTTTTGTTCACCCCAATCAGGTTGGAAAAATAAGCTGATCGAGCAGACGTGAGTGATTTTCGATATTGTTGTGTACTGTCTATCCAGGCTAGTCTAAATACTTCCAACTTGGTGGAGCGCCACTTTTCTGGAGGCTTGCTTAAGTGCTCTAGTATTGTCTGTGTACCAGGGAGCAAGTTTCTTGTTGCATATTTCTTTTGTTTTTAGTGGTGCAACCGTGTCTAATGTATTTCGCAGTGTTGAGTTTACATCCTCGATTTGATCGTTTACAGATTTAATGAGCGAATTTGTAAGAATATCAAGGAATTTATTTGTAGTCCAAGAATTTATAGTACGGCTTTTGAAACTCATTGTATACGGAGCAAGTGGATTTCTTGTTTTAACGGTAAATATAATAAGACAGTGATCCGATAATCCAGGATTTGGGGGGGAAATTATTAGATCTACAATATCTATTTCTCGTGACAGGACTAAATCTAAGGTGTGATTGTGGCAATGTGTTGGACCTGAGACATGTTGGATAAAACCCATTGAGTCAATTATCGCTTCAAAGGCTTTTTGAAGAGGATCATTGGACTTTTCCATATGAATATTGAAATCGCCAAAAATTTTAGTACTATCTGCCATGACTACAAGGTTAGAAAAGAATTCTGGAAACTCATTGAGGAACATTGTGTGTGGCCCGGGGGGCCTGTAAATAGTAGCTATGTAAAATGATTTATCGGCCTGGTTAACTTTCATGAGTGAAATTTCAAAAGAATGAAAATCAGTGATGTGTTTGAGAGTAAATTTATATTTAATGTCATAAATATTAGCAACACCCCCTCCTTTTCAGGATGCACGAGGGATATGATCACTAGTATAGCCAGGAGGAGAGGCCTCATTTAAGGCAATGAATTAATCAAACTTTAGCAACGTTTCACATAAACTAATAACATCTAGTTTATGATCAGAGATTAATTCATTTACTGCAACTGCCTTTGGAGCAAGGGATCTAACATTTAGGAGTCCTTTTTTGAGATGCGAGGTGATACAGTCATTTATATTTTTATTTGTGACCGAGGTGGAGGAAGGCTTTATCTTAATAAGGTTGTTTTTGTTAGCACTACCTTTTCTCAGCCTGGAACGAGTCACATGGCAATAGGTAAAGCTGTACTAACTACTCTGGCTATGCTATCGACAGCCTCTATGCTAGCAAGCTGGCTAACAGCCTGCGACCTGACTTGTACCCTATCTCATGGTGAGGCTATAGGAGTGAGACTCTTGTCAATGTTCCTAGATAACAGAAGGGCACCACTCCAGCTGGGATGGAGTCAGTCGCTCCTCAGCAGATCAGGCTTGGCCCTATTTCTGGGAGAGTCCCAAAAAGAGAGCCAGTTATCTACAAACTCTATCTCCTGCGACGGGCAGAACACCGTTTTCAGCTAGCGATTGAGTTGCGCAAGTCTGCTGTAGAGCTCGTCACTACCCCTATCTGGGAGGGGGCCAGAGACATCTGTAAATGAAAACATTGCGACAGCCTTCATGACCATAGGTGAGGATAGGAACGAAAATTGACCGGTATATCGAGAGCTTTGCCTTCCGGCTCAGCTCTCTTTTCATCACAACGGTGCAGTAAAACGAATGCAATACCGCCCCCGCTGCTTCGAGGCTGAAGGTCACAGACCGATGATGCCATCAGGACCACATCATCCGCAAAAAGCAGCGATGAGATCCCCAGACCACCGAACTGCAACCCCTCCCCACCCCGACTACGCCTTGATATCTTGTCCATAAAAGTTACAAACAGGATTGGTGACAAAGCGCAGCCCTGGCGGAGGCCAACCCCCACCTGGAACGAGTCTGACTTACTACCGAGAACCCGAACACAGCTCTCACTTTGGACGTTCAGGGATTGGATAGCCCTCAAAAGGGACCTCCTCACCCCATACTCCCGCAGCACCTCCCACAGTATCTCCCGGGGGACCCTGTCATACGCCTTCTCCAAATCCACAAAACACATGTAGACTGGATGGGCATATTCCCAGGCCCCCTCCAGGATCCTTGCAAGAGTAAAGAGCTGGTCGGTTGTTCCGCGACCAGGACGGAATCCGCATTGTTCCTCTTCAATCTGAGGTTTGACTATCTGCCGAACCCTCCTTTCCAGTATCTTTGAGTAGACTTTCCCAGGGAGGCTGAGAAGTGTGATACCCCTGTAATTGGCACACACCCTCTGGTCCCCCTTTTTGAACAGGGGAACCACCACCCCGATCCGCCACTCCTTAGGCACTTTCCATGACTCCCACGCAATGTTGAAGAGGCATGTCATCCAAGACATCCCCTCCACACCCAAAGCTTTCAACATTTCTGGACGGATCTCATCAATTCCCGGAGCTTTGCCACTGTGGAGTTGTTTGACTACCTCAGTGACTTCTGCCATGGAGATTGACGATGCTTCCCCATCAGCCTCCAGCTCTGCCTCCACTATAGAGGGCGTGTTAGTGGGATTTAGGAGTTCCTCAAAGTGTTCCTTCCATCGCCCAATTACCTCCTCAGTTGAGGTCAACAGTGTTCCATCCTTACTGTACACAGCTTGGATAGTTCCCCGTTTTCCCCTCCTGAGGTGGCGGACGGTTTTCAAGAAACACCTTGGTGCCGACCGGAAGTCCTTCTCCATGGCTTACCCAAACTCCTCCCACACCCGCTGTTTTGCCTCTTTCACAGCAGAGGTCGCAGCCCTTTGGATCTGTCGGTACATTGCAACTATCTCTGGAGTCCTCCGGGATAACATATCCCGGAAGGCCTCCTTCTTCAGTCGGACGGCTTCCCTGACCACCGGTGTCCACCAGGGTGTTCAAGGGTTACCTCCCCTTGATGCACCTAAGACCTTTAGACCACAGCTCCCTGCCGCAGCTTTGGCAATGGAGGATTTGAACATCAACCACTCAGGTTCAATGGCCCCAACCTCCACAGGGATGCCAGAAAAGTTCAGCCGGAGGTGTGAGTTGAAGATCTTTCAGACAGGGGCCTCCTCTAGACGTTCCCAGTTCACCTGCACTACCCCTTTGGGTTTTCCCAGTCTGTCGAGAGTCTTCCCCCACCCCCTGATCCAACTCACCACCAGATGGTGATCTGTTGACAGCTCCGCCCCTCTCTTTACCCGAGTGTCCAAAACATGCTGTCTCAGGTCCGATGACACGATCACAAAATCAATCATCGACCTTTGGCCTAGGGTGCTCTGGTACCACGTACACTTATGAGCATCCTTATGTTCGAACATGGTGTTCGTTATAGATAATCCATGACTAGCACAGAACTCTAACAACAAATGACCACTCGAGTTCAGATCAGGGAGGCCGTTCCTCCCTATCACGTCTCTCCAGGTGTCTCCATCATTGCCCACGTGTGCATTGAAGGCCCCCAGCAGAATTAGGGAGTCCCCTACTGGAGCCCCATACAGGAATCCATTTAGGGTCTCCAAGAAGGCCTAAGTTCTGAATGTATTGTGATCCTAGCAACGCTTCTAATAGAAAGTATTGGTAATGGTATCGATATTGGGCTTAATCATGCAAAAGCACATGATTAAGCCCTCAATGCGCACTCAATTCAGGATCCCCTCATCTCCCCTCTCTTTCGCCCTCTTAAAATACCTCAAGAAACTGATCTGGAATAATGTAGTGAATAAGTCTTTCTTGAAAACATAAATTGTAGCTAGCTAACTAGTTGCATAGAAAAAACGAATGCCATTGTTTAGCATTGCTTTCATACTTCTCATGCCGTGCACTTAACGTTAGCTAGACAGCGTATGTAAGCTAACTAGCTGTTTACATAACTGCTTAATGCTCTGTAACTTAGTTATAGATCATTTATTCAAAACAAATATTAGTTATTTTGTAGCAAACACCATGGGCAGGGACATCATTAGAGTCATGGATAGGGGGCCTAAGCCTCTTTTAGGGTTTTTAAGTCCCCAAAACATCTATTGATCATGTATTTTTAGAGTAACAACGGGTATAAGATCTATCAAAATAAGGTTATTTTTGCTCAAGGTTGGCTAAAAGTATACCTGTCACATAATTTGTGTTAGACACTGATTTTATATGACTGAATTCAATTCTATCCAAATAAAGAAAATAAGGTCCATAATAAGGTTCCCCATCCATCCAACACCAACAAAAAGGCACAAAAATGTTGCCAAAATACTTTTGTCAACTATAGTTTATAGTACATAAACATCTACATACAAATTTTGTTTCTGAATGCAATTTATCTGAATCATTTCAAAACAGATTTAGTCTTTAGCCCATTAATCTCGTCATTGAAAATATACTTTAAAAAACCTCTTGAGGGTAAATGAAGAAATTGCGATTTCCGCCTATACTGCCATTGTCCATTATTACTGCAATTTCTGTGCACATATGTTGTCAGGTCATGCACAGTGAAGGTATTCTGTATAAAATGCCCCAGGGAGATTATGAGGAATTAATCAGAATATAGATTGGAAGAAAAAAGGTTTTCATGCACAAGCTAAAACACCCCCCCCCCCAAAAAAAGTTTTTACTTTTTCTATTCTATCATGGACAGGCTAAAACTCAAATATTGAACAATGCTGCTATAAACACATCCCATGGTTACCCAAACAAGTCAACATAATCAGAAAAAAATTGGGGATTGTTAGATAAGTGCTAGATTTTGGCAGCTATTTTACTAAGTGGTGTCAAGAGCCATTTCCAAGTGTCCTCTAACCTCAAAACTGTTTATTACAGTGGGGAAAACAAGTATTTGATACACTGCCAATTTTGCAGGTTTTCCTACTTACAAAGCATGTAAAGGTCTGTAATTTTTATCATAGGTACACTGCAACAGTGAGAGACGGAATCTAAAACAAAAATCCAGAAAATCACATTGTATGATTTTTAATAATTCATTTGCATTTTATTGCATGACATAAGTATTTGATCACCTACCAACCAGTAAGAATTCCGGCTCTCACAGACCTATTAGTTTTTCTTTAAGAAGCCCTCCTGTTCTCCACTCCATCCCTCCATCCATCTTCTTCCGCTTATCCGGGGCCGGGTCGCGGGGGCAGCAGTCTAAGCAGGGATGCCCAGACTTCCCTCTCCCCAGACACTTCCTCTAGCTCTTCCGGGGGGACACCGAGGCGTTCCCAGGCCAGCCGGGAGACATAGTCCCTCCAGCGTGTCCTAGGTCTTCCCCGGGATCTCCTCCCGGTGGGACGGGACCAGAACATCCGAAAAAGATGCCCAAGCCACCTCAGCTGACCCCTCTCGATGTGGAGGAGCAGCGGCTCTACTCTGAGCTCCTCCCGGGTGACCGAGCTTCTCACCCTATCTCTAAGGGATCGCCCAGCCACCCTGCGGAGAAAGCTCATTTCGGCCGCCTGTATCCGGGATCTTGTCCTTTCGGTCATGACCCAAAGCTCATGACCATTGGTGAGAGTAGGAACGTAGATTGACTGGTAAATCGAGACATATTTAAGAAATATACTTTCTTCACTACGACAGACAGATACATCGATCCATCTGTCAATCTCCCGTTCCATCCTTCCCTCACTCGTGAACAAGACCACTAGATACTTAAACTCCTCCACTTGAGGCAGGCACTCTCCACCAACCTGAGGACCATGGCCTCGGATTTGGAGGTACTGATTTTCATCCCCACCGCTTCACACTCGGCTGCAAACCGTCCCAGTGCATGCTGAAGGTCCTGGTTAGAAGGGGCCAACACGACAAAATCATCTGCAAAGAGAACATCTCTTCTCCACTCATTACCTGTATTAATTGCACCTGTTTGAACTTGTTACCTGTATAAAAGACACCTGTCCACACACTCAATCAAACTCCAACCTCTCCTCAATGGCCAAGACCAGAGAGCTGTGTAAGGACATCAGGGATAAAATTGTAAACCTGCACAAGGCTGGGATGGGCTGCCGGACAATAGGCAAGCAGCTTGGTGAGAAGGCAACAACTGTTGGCGCAATTATTAGAAAATGGAAGAAGTTCAAGATGACCGTCAATCTCCCTCGGTCTGGGGCTCCATGCAAGATCTCACCTCGTGGGGCATCAGTGATCATGAGGAAGGTGAGGGATCAGCCCAGAACTACACGGCAGGACCTGGTCAATGACCTGAAGAGAGCTGGGACCACAGTCGCAAAGAAAACCATTGGTAACACACTACGCCGCCATGGATTAAAATCCTGCAGCGCACGCAAGGTCCCCCTGCTCAAGCCAGCGCATGTCCAGGCCTGTCTGAAGTTTGCCAATGACCATCTGGATGATCCAGAGGAGGAATGGGAGAAGGTCATGTGGTCTGATGAGACAAAAATAGAGCTTTTTGGTCTAAACTCCACTCGCTGTGTTTGGAGGAAGAAGAAGGATGAGTACAACCCCAAGAACACCATCCCAACCATGAAGCCTGGAGGTGGAAACATCATTCTTTGGGGATGCTTTTCTGCAAAGCGGACAGGACGACTGCACTGTATTGAGGGGAGGATGGATGGGGCCATGTATCCGAGATCTTGGCCAACAACCTCCTTCCCTTAGTAAGAGCATTGAAGATGGGTTGTGACTGGGTCTTCCAGCATTACAACGACCCGAAAACACACAGTCAGGGCAACTAAGGAGTGGCTCCGTAAGAAGCATCTCAAGGTCCTGGAGTGGCCTAGCCAGTCTCCAGACCTGAACCCAATAGAAAATCTTTGGAGGGAGCTGAAAGTCCGTACTGCCCAGCGACAGCCCCGAAACCTGAAGGATCTGGAGAAGGTCTGTATGGAGGAGTGGGCCAAAATCGCTGCTGCAGTATGGGCAAACCTGGTCAAGAACTACAGGAAACTTATGATCTCTGTAATTGCAAACAAAGGTTTCTTTACCAAATATTAAGTTCTGCTTTTCTGATACTTATGTCATGCAATACAATGCAAATTAATTACTTACAAATTATACAATGTGATTTTCTGGATTTTTGTTTTAGATTCCGTCACTCACAGTTGAAGTGTACCTATGATAAAAATGTCTACATGCTTTGTAAGTGGGAAAACCTGCAAAATCGGCAGTGTATCAAATATTTTTTCTCCCCACTGTACATTATTCCACTGTTTGATGTACAACTGTAATGTTTTTTTATGCTATTAGTTTAGTATAGAAAACCATTTTCTTCAATAAAAATACAAACATTCATATCCCATTGACTTTACATGGACCCTTTGACCTATTGCGGAATGAGGATCGATATAGAGGCTCTTCCCCGCCTAGGAAATCTGCCTACCACTGAAGGGACAATCTAATTGGCTACTAGACTTGTCAATCCAACCCAGAGTTAGCTAATGAAGGCTAACAGAAGCTAACACAGCGTTAGCAACGGAATGCTTCACCAATTACCACATTCAACGCGTAAATACGCATCCAGACTCTCCGGGACAATCGATATGTTTTATCAGTCATACATGATCGGATAACATTGCCAATAGGCTGGTTAAGGTTCTATAACTTATGTTGTAAATTCATTGGCATACCCAACAGCAATTTCTAAATGCATCTTCTTGCCCCATTAATGTCCTGAACAAATTCTCTTTTGCTACTGGCCATTTTAATAGTTAATTGGCCATTCGTGAATGAAATGTAAACAGTTTAACTGAATAACTTTTCTCACTCAAGTTTACCTCTACCACAAATAACGGCTATGTAGGTTTGCCACTGGCTATTTTAACAGCATATTAGCTAGCTAGCGAGTCTGCCCAAGCTATTTAATTTCAAGGCGACGGCGATGATGACTAACTTTTTTAGAATTGTGAAATCTATCAGAAATAATTCATAAATGTCTTTGCTCTCAACAGATTTGAACATAGGCCCTCCATATGAGAGACACTGTCGTTAACCACTACGCCACGGCATTGCAAATTCCATTGAGGATTGTGTTAAATAGGCTTACTACAATCTACTAACTGCCTAGGAATAATCATAAAAATTTAGCAATTTCTAGCAAGACTGAAAATGAACAATTCCATGCCAGAAACAGTCGCAATATGACTGTATACAGTTTCATTTAAGTCTTAAAATATCGTAACTACGTTGTTAAGCCAGCAAATGTGTTTGTCTATCCTGACCCGACTACGAAAATCCACCAGAAACAGTCGCAACATAACCGTAAACTGTTTTATTTCAGGCTTACTATAATGCAGATACTAACGATTTTAGTCAGCAAAGTTTTCGTCTATACGGAATAATTCATAATGCGTAATCATAATGCATAATCCGGAATTATACAATTTAACTTTTCAGGTCAACAAGGACCTAAACTAAAAAAATGACTCTGTCATTGTGGGCTTCTCGGGTGGGTGTATGGACAGAAAAGGAGGACAGTGGGTTTATAATACCGGAGTTAATACTGGTTTGACTGGCAAGCTTTGAACATCCATAACTACATATGTTGTAAATTTAATGGCAATCATCATGTGTGATACTACAATATAAACAAAAAATTATAACAAGAATTATATTGCACACAGATAAGAATTGCAAATAATCTTCGTACCTACACAACATTATTTAAAATTAACACAGAAAAAAATTACATTTACTTGGCTTTCATCTTTATTCAATTTACAAAAACATACATCAGTAAAGCAATTTTTAGACAACATACCAAGGTTAGCTTCTCCAGAGCATTGTTGTTACCATGGTAACCAACGCTAAGTTAGCCGTGATGGATATCGTATCACATGTACATCCCCCAGATGGGTGTACACGGTAGGCAGATCGTTCTGCGGTTTAGTTCTGCACGTGCCTTTCCACTGCACGTACACTGTTCCTTGCCTCATGACCGCTATGGGCGTATCCACTATTGGTGTTTGTTTTTCGGTGGGGGAGGGCTGTGTTGACATCTCTTTGTGAACTTTTTCTAATTAACATGAAACCAATCAAAATGACTCACTCAGGGGCAAAATAAAAACACACGTTATCCCGAGCACAATGCTAGCAGGCAACAAGTTGCTCTGGTGTTGCCATATAAAAAAAAACCTCAATGCTAAATAAACACAGCACATTTTTATTAACACAGTGCTAACTTATAAAACTCACCAGAGACACCAACAATCTCTACCTCCATACTCCAAGCATTATGTGCTTTCACTTTCAACGGGCATGCTGCCCATTGCAACTGAAAGCCACAAGTGGCGCTGTGCTACCACTGATTTAGCCATCACCCGACCTTGCTGTTTGCGTCTGGTTGAGGTATGGCTTGGCCGACCTGGAATGCCCTGCAACCGGTAGTGAAAACCCGCCCAGTACATAACTGTTGCCCATCTTCCAGCCATCGCAGACCTCCAGTGCAAGTGGTGTCTGCATAGGGCATGCAGCATCATCAGGGACCCTTCACATCTATACATCTCTCTTGTAACGTACAGCTCTAGAAAAAATTAAGAGACCACTCCTACTTTTTCTTAAATCGGCATGTAAGGCAGCCATTCCATTCCAGTGTATGTTAAATTCCAACACAGGCACACCTCATTTTGAGGTACTGATTAGGTGATTACCTGAACCAAATCTAATTAAACAAGGAAAAAGTATAAAAACCACTGCTGTGGTCATCACTTTCCTCTTGCAATAGGACCTGCTGGATGGTGGTCCTATTCTACAAAAATAATGGCAAACATCATCTATAAAGACACCATCCATGCTTTCAACATGGAATTAGGCAAAGCTAGACAGATTTTTTTCTCAAATATTATAAACAGAAATCTAAATAATACATGCATTCTTTTCGCTACTGTCGATAGACTAACAAATCCCCCAAGCCAGATTCCCAGTGAAATGCTCTCAGACAGCAAGTGCAGTGAGTTTGCATTCTTTTTCTCTGAGAAAATCAATAATATCAGAAAGGTGATCAGCACATCCTCGAGTAGTGCTGGGGTCAGACAGATCCAACCACAACCTGAGAAAGTGGTTACTATGTCTGATTTCGAAGAAATTGAGATCTGATGCTTTTCTAGTCAAGACTTAAAAAAACTAGTGCATGCTTTCATCACCAGCAGGGTGGATTATTGTAATGGACTCCTCACTGGCCTTCCCAAAAAGACCATAAGACAGTTTCAGCTCGTACAGAACGCCGCGGCCAGGATTCTCAGCAGAACCAGAAAATATGATCATATCACACCAGTCCTCAGGTCTTTACACTGGCTGCCAGTTACATATAGGATCGATTTTAAAGTATTATTACTGGTATATAAATCGTTCAAAGGCCTAGGACCTCAATACATTGCAGATATACTCAATGAATATAAACCCAAACGGCACTCAGATCATTAGGATCACATCAGCTAGAAATACCAAGGGTTCACTCTAAGCAAGGAGAGTCTGCTTTTAGCTATTATGCCAGTCGCAGCTGGAACCAGCTTCCAGAAGAGATCAGATGTGCTCCTACAGTAGTCACATTCAAATCCAGACTCAAAACACATCTATTTTACTTTGCATTTAATGAATGAGCACTGTGCCACTGTCCGTCCGACTGTTTTCACTGTCCTTTATTTTATTATATTTTTTATTCTAAACTGTATTTGACTTTATATTCTTAACGGTTTGAATTTTTCTTATTTCTTCACTGTTCTGTATTTGATTTTATATTCTTAATGGTTTTTATTTTTTCTTATTTCTGTAACAGTACTTCTGTCAAATGGATGTAAAGCACTTTGAATGACCATTGTGTATGAAATGTGCTATATAAATAAAATTGCCTTGCCTTGCCTAAATGCATTATTTTGTACTGTTCTTAGATTTGTTTGATTACATCAGAACTGGTCAGGCAGGTTGACGCAGGTAGACCAGCTTAGTTCGATAAATGTTTTACCTGAACACTTTGGTATGGTAGTATGGTTTTAGGCACAGATGCTGAGATGTTGAAAAATCTATTTTGCTGCGTTATACTTTTAGGAGTATTTTCTTTCTCTGTATATTTTTGGTATCATTTGAACTACTCAAATGTAACAGATTTGATTAAAGGTTATAAAGATTTGCTGTACATTTCAAAGGATAACCGAAGTGAAGATGGATTAAAGTCAGATGTTTACAGTCATGTTCACATTGATTTAGACTTATGGAAAACCAGAATATTGAAGGAAAATAATGGTAAGTAATACAATGTTATCTCGCAATATATGCAGGAAATATGGACATTCTGATACTATATAGATAGTATCATATAGATATGTTTAAAAAACGAGGACTACCAAGAAATCGGACAATATACTTTTGATGTTTTTATAGCAATATACTTTTGATGTTTTTTTATAGTTTCCAGTGATTTAGACATTATTGGCTGTGTGTTGAGTTATTTTGAGGCCACAGCAAATTTACACTGTTATACAAGCTGTACACTCACTACTTTACATTGTAGCAAAGTGTCATTTCTTCAGTGTTGTCACATGAAAAGATATAATCAAATATTAGCAAAAATGTGAGGGGTGTACACACTTTTGTGAGATACTGTATGTCCACATGTCTATAAATATACTTCACAAACTGTACCGAAATCCACATTTTACATAAACATCTATCAATATTTATTCAAATAATGATGTACTCTGCCAAACAATCCTGCAAACAAATACATAAATACACACACATATACACATACACAAATATACGTACATACACATACAAACATTTTCATTTCTGCATGTTAGATCAACAGCAATGGACCTTAACTACCAGTCCCCCATCCCACCCCAACCTCCCCTACCCCCAAAGCAAACATAAATACAAATAAATATATATATATATATATATAAATAAAATAAAAACTATAAAATAAATAAATAATAATAAGCGTCCCCACAACACCTGTCTTTGTGGACCAAAATAAACTGATTAAATGAATTTTATTAAGGATATACAATTTCATTTATCTTACTACTGTTGGGCTTTATATATTTCTTCCTCACGTTTCATCTTTTAACCAATAGTATACTTTACAGATTCAAAAATGACTGTCCGAGCCTTAATTGTTCATTGACTAGCACCATTAGTTCTTGCTGTTGATAATTCTAGTCGGCACCGGGCCCACACCGTCCGAGGGTCATGTGCTGCATCTGAAAAAGTGGGCAGAGTTGTTGGCTCACATGGACAGAAATGTGTTGGAGTCAGTGACGTGCGTAAAAGACAGACGACGCGTGCCCGTCGGTGTGCGTGATGCCCATCGCCAGGGAGGATAGGCACATGTCAACTGGAAAGGGCACTATGTGGCAAAGGGGCATGTGCTGGGCACAGGTTGAGCCTTACCTGTGCACGCACCTGATTCTAGTGATCTAACCTATAAATATTCAGGGGTCTCCAAAGTTTTTTACCATGAGAGCTACTTCTTTAAGAATGGAACGTGTTGCAAGCTACTTTTTTTCTCAACGATTGTATTGCTTGACACTCATTTTCATGTCCTCTCCTCCTGTTATCCTCTGCTGTCTTCCTCTACAGTCCTATATTCCACTCCTGATGCTATCCTTGGCTCACCTCCTCTACTCTTCTTCTCTCCTACTTCCCTACATTCCTCTCCTCCTGCTCTCCTCGTCTACTCCTTTACTCTTTAACTTGGATAGACTCCTCTCCTCCCACTGTCCTCTACTTTCCTACTTCTATACGCTGCTCTCCTCATCAACTCCTCTACTGTCCAGCTTGGGTAGACTCCTCTCCTCGTCCTTTCTTCTGTTCTCCTCATCTAATCTCCTACTTAGATATATTCCTTTTCACCTGCTCTCAGATCTTCTCCTCTCATGTGCTTTGCCTCTGGTCCTTGCTGCAGAAGAGAAGTTGTGGACATAGCAAACTAATGTTTATTAAACTGTGAATTTACAAAACTGTCTTACTTGTATTTAATTATTGACAGGATATGAATGTATTTATGTTTTAGTGTCATACCTAAGATACGTAGAAACGTACCTAAGTCACGCTGCAGTTGTTCCTGTCACGAATCCCTCCGGCGCACGTGATCCCCGGTTGCACCGGCTCCAGAGATCTACGTCACCAGCCTTCTGACTGTCCCCATATTGTCGCCCACACCTGTTTCCCATTTCACACTGATTGTCATGCCTGTATAAATGGCCCTGTTTCCCCAGTGCTGTGTTGGTTATTATTTCCATGTCACCATGCAGTGAGTACGACTATTCTATGCGTATTGTATCGTTCCGGCTTCGTCCGCATGTTCTGTTTTGGAGGCTTTTCACCTCACTTTACTTTGTCCTTGCCCAGTCAGTTTTTTGACGTGCTTTGAGTTTGGTTATAGAAACCCTTACCACATTTCCTGCGTCCGTCTCCACTCCCTACAACACTGTGACAGTGTGCAGTCCTGCGCATTTTTGGAGAGAACCTGCTGGGCCACGGTGTTGGCGCCAAGTTGACTAGCATCAAAGTACTAAACATGACTACATAATTGTACAAAATGATAATTTGTCTGACTTTTAAGCAATCTTAAATATGGGTAACTACAGTATGTACAAACCATGCAGTCATTTCTAACTGGTTAATCGTATATGTGTGAAAAGTCAAATATAACCTGTCAATGTATCAATGCATTTCAAATCCAACCTGCTGGTATACAGAGCCAGAAAACTTTATTGTATTGTCCAAAAGACGTTGGGTTCATTGTGTGTAATAAAGACCAATAAAAGTTAATATTTTACACAGCAATGATATACACTTGTGCTCAAAAGTTTGCATACCCTTGGAGAATAATATGTACTAATGTACCATTAGTAAAATAAACATGATTGAGCAGGCAAAACACGTCTTTTATTTTAATGGGATTCACATTCAACTGTAGGTCATAACAGAATGGCACAATCATAAAACACATCATGGCAACAAAGAAAAAAAATTAACTGACCCCTGTTCAAAAGTCTGGATACCCTTAGTTCTCAATACTGTGTTTTGCTTCCTTTTGCATCAATGACAGTGTGCATTCTTTTGTAATAGTTGTCGATGAGGCCCCGAATTCTTGCAGGTGGCATAGCTGCCTATTGGTCTTGGCAAAATGCCTCCAGGTCATGCAAAGTCTTTGGTCATTTTGCATGAACCACACGTTCAAGATCTTCCCAGAGTGGCTCAATGCAATAAAGCACAGGTGTCGAACCGGTTCCACAAAGGGCCGAGTGTCTGCAGGTTTTTGGTTTTTCCTATAAATTGGTTCCTAGTTCATACCTACACAACCAGGTGAGGGTAGAAACTAACCAATCAGTGACCTAATTAACCAATCAAGTACAAGGAGAGAGCAAAAACCTGCAGACACACGGCCCTCCGTTTGACACCTCTGCAATAAAGGTTACCTGTGGGGTTTACTTTGTATCTCGAACAATTCTTCTGGCACTTTTGGCTGAAATCTTTCTTGTTCTGCCTGTTCTTGGCTTGGTATCAAGAGATTCTCAAATGTTCCACTTATTAAGTGGTTGAATAGTACTGACTGGCATTTGCAAGGCTTTGGATATCTTTTTATATCCTTTTCCATCTTTATAAAGCTCCATTACCTTGTTACGCAGGTCTTTTGACAGTTATTTTCTGCTCCCCATGGCTCAGTATCTAGCCTGCTCAGTGCATCCATGTGAGAGTTAACAAACTATTTACACACAGACACTAGTTGAAATTTAAAAATCCAGTGGTGTGGGAAATTTACCTTTACTTGCCCTTTTCACCTGTGTTTGTCACCTTGTGTGTCTGCAACAAGGCCAAACATTCAAGGGTATGTAAATGTTTGATCAGGGCATTTGGGTGATTTCTGTTGTCATTATGATTTCAAAAGCAGCCAAACAACTTAACAACATAATGAAATACTTCATATGATCAATTGTCACGGTTGTGGGATGAAGAGGACACAGGCGCAGAGTAGAGGTAGGTAAGGTAATCCATTTAATACAAAATAAAGAATGCAGGACTCCAACAAAACAAAAAGCAGCAACCAGTGACGTGGGTATTCCTTACACAGGATAAACAAAACCAAAATGAACCACGCCTTGGGGCCTACAAACTAAACTTAAATAGGGTCCCCAATTGGAGGCAATGACTAACACCTGCCTCCAATTGGGGAAACCAAAAAAAGGAGTAGAGGTGGCTAAAGGCCACCTCCTGTCCTGTCCTGGCTATGCCCCGAGCCCAGCGCAGAGATGGCTAGGGGCACAGCCAGGACGTGACATCAATAAAAGACTGATCGAGAAAAAAACGGTCATATTTTCTAAATCAATGCCAAAATATCAAAATTTCTGCTAGGGTATGCAAATTTATGAGCACAACTGTACACTCAGTTGCATGTTTATGTGAGGCACTAAACATCTATTGTATTTGACTGGATTCCTAAGCAGTAAGTCACTCATTAACTGCAAAAGGAAATGTTTTCTCCTCCATCTAAATCTATGAAATATTACATTTTTCAGCGGCTGAAATGGGTTTTCTCAGAAGGGTGGATGTCTTCTCCCTAAAGATAGGGTGAGAAGCTCAGCCATCCGTGAGGAACTCGGAGTAGAGCCACTGCTCCTTTGCATCGAAAGGAGCCAGTTGAGGTGGTTCGGGCATATGGTAAGGATGCCCACAGGACGTCTCCCTAGGGAGTTGTTCCAGGCACACCCAGCTGGGAGGAGACCTCGGGGTAGGCCCAGGACTAGGTGGAGAGATTATATTTCGACACTGGCCTAGGAACGCCTCGGGATCCCCCAGTCAGAGCTGGCAAATGTGGCTCAGGAAAGGGAAATTTGGGGTCCCTTGCTGGAGTTGCAACCCAATACCGGATAAGCGGATGAAGATGAGATGATGATGATGAGATGATTTTCTTTTTCAGTAACTACAGCAACCAACATCTCCAAGGCCACCCTTGTGACCAAAGCATTAAACAAATGCCCAGATCCCTCGCCATTTCTTGGTACACGATTACATAGACCATCAACCTAAAATCTATTTTTGTAATAATGTAATGTAAATATTTGCCTAAGTGAATTTACATGTTTCTCCTAATCGGCAGTGGGTCCAACAAGGGTTGAGTTCTCTACACCTGTCAGTTTGGATACAGTCATTAAGGAGAACCCACATCTGCAGGTCGGAGGTCGCTACAAGCCAGACAACTGCGTCGCCCTTCAGAAGGTTGCTGTCATCATTCCCTTCCGTAATCGTGAGGAACACCTCAAGTTTTGGCTCCACTACCTCCATCCTTTCTTACAGCGCCAACAGCTGGACTACGGCGTCTATGTTATTAATCAGGTACAGTAAGAACACATTTTGGAAATCGAACACTTAAATGGAAATTGAAATGTAGTGTAATCTCCAGCACCACTCTTACATCAATATGATATTTTTTTTTGTTAAATCTGATTTCTGTCATGAAGTAAAAAAGTAGGGTGTCTCTGTTAACATATCCAAAGACACAGAGGAAGAGTTCTTCACGGGTCAAAAAACCTGGATCTGTTCCTGAAATTAACCAACGGTCCCATTTGACTCGATTTGCATGAATTAAAATGAAAAATATCTTAATAAAACCAAAGAAAAAACGAAAGTACCATATAAAAAAAAAAAAACATATCCATGCTTGTTCAGATCCGAAAGATCCATTCAGTACCAACAGTAGAAATAGAAAGAAACCTCCAAATAGTGCAAAGGCACCATTAAGCACAATCACTAGCACAACTAATATTGACAAATTTAAACGATTCACGGTCCTGACAGCATCAATCAAATTTAATCATGAAGCCCTTTTTACAGCAACAGTTGTCCCAGAGTGCTTTTACAAAACACCCAGCCTGAAACCCCAAAGAGCAAGTAACAACAGTGTTTATGCACAGTGGCTGGGAAAAATCCCTAAAAGGGGCAGAAACTTAGGAAGAAACCTAGAGAGGAACCAGATTTGGAGGCATCTGGCCATCCTGGGAGAACATCAAATTGTAATAATAAATGCATCTGGGCTGTGTCCAGGGTCTATAAAATATAATTCAGGTCAGAAGCATGACCAGATGGACAAGGACAGAGACAATCCCAGGGGGAGAAATGGTCAGCGTAGTGGCAGCTGGAATCGTCAGGTATTGTCTTGATCTACAACACAACCATGAGGACTTTGGATTGGGACATCTACGAGTCTTTCAAGCCTGATACTCCTGAGGTGTGGTACAAGACCTCATGTCCTCCTAAGTTCAAACGGAGCAGGAGACAAGGAAAAATGATTTTCCATTTACAATGGAGATGGAGGACTGACCCTCATCCCACAGCACAATAATATAGTAGCATAAAACCTTGGGGCTGAGACTGTGGTCCTATTCGAGGGTGACCCCAGAAAGGGTGACCCCAGATTCCGTCTCTCACAGTTGAAGTGTACCTGTGATAAAAATTACAGACTTCTACATGCTTTGTAAGTTGGAAAACCTGCAAAATCAGCAGTGTATCAAATATTTGTTCTCCCCACTGTATATGTATGTACATCAAAGAAGAAACCAGGGTTGTGGGTAATGATGATGTTTCTCACATTTTGGGGATACGACCATACAACCATCAAGGTTCATTGAGACGTATGCCAACAAAAACCTTAGGCCCTAAAACAAGCATTTCTGAGTTTACAAGCAAACAGTTCTCAGTCATCCACTTCCTAATATCTGAAACACATTCTTCCAAAGTAGCTAATTTTGGGGCTTCTCCATGTTTTTTCGAAATATACAACTGTGACGTCAGCATAAGAGTGAAAATGAACGTTGTGGTTCCGGATGACATCAGAGGCATCATATATAGTGAAATCTATAGTGGTCCCAAAACCGAGCCTTGAGGAACACCAAAACATATCTTTGATTTGTCAGAGGAAATGCCATCCATGAATACAAACTGATATCTTCCAGATAAATATGATTTAAACCAGGCTAAAACGTGTATTATGCATTGCATAATATAGTTCTAAGCCTAAACATTCACTAATCTATTAATCCTTTCAAAAAGACAAAAGGAAGGATGTACCTACTGAGACATATCCTGGTGGCACGTTCCTAATCAACACTTCCATTAATTTCGAAATTCTTCTCGGCCTGTTGGTCTATACCTACCTACTATATTGGCCAAGGACTGAAAGTAGTTTTGGATCCCCGAAAAGCAAATGTATTTTTTTGATATCATAAATGTGAGATACTGAGATGAATAATTGATTTTATGATAAAACAGCTTAGGTAGAAACAGAGGGAAGGCCCATCGTAATAGCATGGCCACCAATTCTGCTGTTCATTAGGAGATGTATTTCCTGTTCATTGCTATTAGTCTAGTTGTCTTAGAATATTGAAAATGCATTATTTAATCGGTATACATCTGCTTTGAAAATCAGATGCCTTCCTTCTGATAACTGGCTGGCTCTGGGTTAAATATTCATCTCATTAGGATGGGGAAAGCACGTTCAACAGGGCCAAGCTGATGAACATCGGCTACACCGAGGCCCTCAAAGAGTTCGACTACGACTGCTTTGTGTTCAGTGATGTGGACATCATCCCCATGGACGACCGGAACACCTACCGATGCTTCAGCCAGCCCAGACACCTGTCTGTGTCCCTGGACAAGTTTGGCTTCAAGTGAGTGTCATGCTCTATTTTGTATAGACTATCATTTATTTCATAGAGTACAAGGGTGAAGTAAAAAAATAACACTTGGGTATTAAACCAACCTTGGGAAACCATGCTCTGCCTGGCCCTCAATGCAAAGACGACCAAGGAGCTCATTGTGGATTACAGGAAGTCTCAAGGCTGCAGTCAAGCCCCAGTTCTCATAGATGGCATTAAGGTGGAGCGTGTGTCTATCTTCAAATTCCCGGGTGTCCACATCTCTGAGGACCTTTCCTGGACCCTCAACACCTCAACCCTGGTCAAAAAGGCGCAGAAGCGCTTCTACTTTTTAAGGAGCCTGAAGAAGGCACCTCTCTCTTCCCAGATCCTTGTGAACTTCTACCGCTGTACAATCAAGAGCATTCTGATGAACTGTGTAACAGTGTGGTTTGGCGGATGCTGCTAGGCTGACTGGAAGGCCCTACGTGTGGTGAAAACCGTTCAGTACATCACTGGTGCCCAGCTCCCAGCCATTGTAGACATCCAACAGAAACAGTCGCAATATAACCATAAACTGTTTTATTTCAGGATTACTATAATGTAGATACTAACAGCTTCAGCCAGTGAAGTTTTTGTCTATACAGAATAATTCATACTACGCATCGCCTGTGGGAAGATACGAACTCGGGACCTATAGTTCACAAGTCCGCTTCTCCAACCCCTACGCTATTTAACAAGGGTCAGTCAATCAGTAAGAGACATTTGCTCTTCTTAGCCGGCTCCGCTTATGCGGTCCAGCAAAAAATATACAATACAGAAATGTCAACCTGAAAAGAGCCCTAATCAGCTAATTAACTCCTGGAGCCTTCAGTACACACACCCCACTAACATAGGGAAGACTGCTGACTTGACAGTTGTCCAGAAGACACTCAGTATGACGCAGTAATTTGTGCAAAAGGAGCCCCAAGTAATTGAGTGCATAAATTAACAGACTTACAGATGTGCTCAAAAGTTTGAATACCCTGGCGGAAATTGTGACATTTTGTCATTGATTTTGAAAATATGACTGATCATGCAATTTTTTTAAAACTGTATTTAAGGATAGTGATCATAAGAAACCATTTATTATCACATAGTTGTTTGGCTTCTTTTGAAATCATGAGAACAGAAATCACCCAAATGGCCCTGATCAAAAGAATGGGGAGCAGAAAAGAACTGTCAAAATACTTGCGTAACAAGGTAGTGTAACTTTATAAAGATGGAAAAGGATATAAAGAGATATCCAAAGCATTGCAAATGCCAGTCGGTACTGCTCAATCAAATTCGAGGATCTCTTGATACCAAGCCAAGGTCAGGCAGACCAAGAAAGATTTCAGCCAAAACTGCCAGAAGAATTGTTCAGGATACGAAGAAAAACCCACAGGTAACCTCAGGAGAAATACAGGCTGCTCTGGAAAATACAGTGTGGTTATTTCAAGGAGCACAATATGACGATACTTGAACAAATATAAGCTGCATGGTCCAATTGCCAGAAAGAAGCCTTTACTGTGCCAATGCCACAAAAAAGCCTGGTTACAATATGCCCAACAACACCTTGACATGCCTCACAGCTTCTGGCACACTGTAATTTTGTCAAGACGAATGGGCAGCTATACCACCTGCAAGAATTACAAAATACTGCACGCTGTCATTGATGCTAAAAGGGGCAATAGACAAGTATTAAGAACTAAGGGTATGCAGACTTATGAACATGTTGCCATGATTTGTTTTATGATTGTGCCATTCTGTTATGACCTACAGTTGAATGTGAATCCCATAAGAAATAAAAGGCATGTGTTTTGCCTGATCACTCATGTTTTCTTTACAAATGGTACATATATTGCCAATTCTCCAAGGGTATGCAAACTTTTGAGCACAACCATAGGAAACCATTGCAGGTGTTTTGAGTTTATTATCCGATTAGAGTTCTTCTCACCCTCCATGAACTGCCACCTTAACGTGGTGGAGGGGTTTGAGTACCCGAGTGACCCTAGGAGCTATGTTGTCTGGGGCTATATGCCCCTGGTAGGGTCTCCCAAGGCAAACAGGTCTTAGGCGACGGGTCAGACTAAGAGCGGTTCAAAACCCCCTTAATGATGCGTAAGATTTTGAGTTCCGTGACGTCGCCCGGTATGGCGCAGCCGGGGCCCCACCCTGGATCCAGGCCCGGGGTTGGGGCTCGTATGCGAGCGCCTGGTGGCCGGGCCTTTCCCCATGGCAAAGGCAGGGGCCTAGACAACCCGATCTCTGGATCTGGCGGGGAAGGAGCCTGAGATCGTGCGTGAGGTTGAGAGGTTCCGATTAGAGGTAGTCGGGATCACCTCTACGCACGGCTTGGGCTCTGGAACCACACTCCTTGAGAGAGGATGGACTCTTCACCACTCTGGAGTTGCCCATGTTGAGAGGCGGCGTGCTGGTGTGGGTTTGCTTATAGCTCCCCAGCTCTGCCGCCATGTGTTGGAGTTTACCCCGGTGACCGAGAGGGTCGTTTCCCTGCGCCTACGGGTCGGGGATAGGTCTTTCACTGTTGTTTGTGCCTACGGGCCAAATGGCAGTGCAGAAGACCCAACCTTCTTGGAGTCTCTGGGAGGGGTGCTGGAAAGTGCTCCGACTGGGGACTCTATTGTTCTACTGGGGGACTTCAACGCCCACATGGGCAATGACAGTGACACCTGGAGGGGCGTGATTGGGAGGAACAGCCCCCCTGATCTGAACCCGAGTGGTGTTCAGTTATTGGACTTCTGTGCTAGTCACAGTTTGTCCATAACGAACACCATTTCATGCATAAGGGTGTCCATCAGTGCACGTGGCACCAGGACACCCTAGGCCGCAGGTCGATGATCGACTTTGTTGTTGTCTCATCTGACCTGCGGCCGTATGTCTTGGACACTCGGGTGAAGAGAGGGGCGGAGCTGTCACCTGGTGGTGAGTTGGATCCGATGGCGGGGGAGGAAGCTGGACAGACTCGGCAGGCCCAAGCGTACTATAAGGGTCTGCTGGGAACGTCTGGCCGAGTCTCCTGTCAGAGAGATCTTTAACTCCCACCTCCGGCAGAGCTTCGACTGGATCCCGAGGGAGGCTGGAGATATTGAGTCCGAGTGGACCATGTTCTCCACCGCCATTGTCGAAGCGGCTGCTCTGAGCTGTGGCCGTAAGGTCTCCGGTGCCTGTCGAGGCGGCAATCCCCGAACCCGGTGGTGGACACCGGAAGTAAGGGATGCCGTCAAGCTGAAGAAGGAGTCCTATCAGGCCTGGTTGGCTTGTGGGACTCCTGAGGCAGCTGACGGGTACCGACAAGCCAAGCGGGCTGCAGCCCGGGTGGTTGTGGAGGCAAAAACTCGGGCCTGGGCCTGCCCCCGTGACCCGATGATGATGATGATGATGATGGATGGATGGAGTTCTTCTCAGGTCGATATTTCTGGATAAAAAATTTCTTATTCTAATATTTTGAGATACTGGATTTTTTGATTTCCATGAGCTTTAAGCTGTAATCATCAAGATTGAAACAAAAAAGGCTTGAAATGTTTCACTTTATGTAAAATGAATCTAGAATATATATTGGTGTCACTTTTTTATTTGAATTACGGAAACAAACTTTTCCACAATATATTTTTTTAGATGCACCTGTACTACGTTACACCTCTAACTTGCTCGATTGCAGTGAGAATTGTCACTTGTACTCGCACAACTATTAATTTCCCACGTGTACATACCTAATACTTGTACAGTCTCTGCACTCCCCTATTTGCCTTTATATTGCTCCTTTAAAATTGACAATATTTGATCCCCTGCTGATTTTGTACATTTGCCCACTGACAAAGAAATTATCAGTATATCATTTTAATGTTAAGTTTATTGGAACAGTTAGAGACAAAATAACAACAAAAAATCCAGAAAAACATGTCAAAAATGTTATAAATTGATTTGCATTTGAATGTGTGAAATAAGTATTCAACCCCTCTGCAAAACATGGCTTAGTACTTTGTGGCAAAACCCTTTTTGGCAATCACAGAGGTCAGACGTTTCTTGTAGTTGGTCAGCAGGTTTGCACACATCTCAGGAGGGATTTTTTGTCCTACTTTTGTCCTACTACAGATCTTCTCCAAGTCATTAAGGTTTCGAGGCTGACGTTTGACAGCTGGAACCTTAAGCTCCCTCCCAAAGATTTTCAATGGGATTAAGGTCTGGAGACTGGCTAGGCCGCTTCAGGATCTTAATGTGCTTCTCCTTGAGCCACTCATTTGTTGCCTTGGCCATGTGTTTTGAGTCATAGGCATGCTGGATTACCCATCCACGACCCATTTTCAATGCCCTGGCTGAAGGAAGGAGGTTATCACCCAAGATTTGATGGTACATGGCCCCCGTCCATCGTCCCTTTGAAGCAGTGAAGTTGTCCTGTCCCCTTAGCAGAAAAACACCCACAATGCATAATGTTTTTCCACCTCCATGTTTGACGGTGGGGATGTTGTTCTTGGGGTCATAGGCAACATTCCTCCTTCTCCAAACACGGCGAGTTGAGTTGATGCCAAAGAGCTTGATTTTGCTCTCAGCTGACCACAACACTTTAGCCAGTTCTCCTCTGAATCATTCAGATGTTCATTGGCAAACTTCAGACAGGCCTGTACATGTGCTTTCTTGAGCAGGGGGACCTTGCAGGCACTGCAGGATTTCAGTCCTTCACGGCGTAGTGTGGTACCAATTGTTTTCTTGGTGACTATGGTCCCAGCTGCCTTGATATCATTGACAAGTTCCTCCCGTGTAGTTCTGGGCTGATTCTTCACCGTTCTTATGATCATTGCAACTCCACAAGGTCAGATCTTGCATGGAGCCTGTGATGGCAATTCCATCGATCAGAAATCTTTAATGAGGAAATACAGAGACGAAATTCTCTTGGTACAATTTAATAGTTTTATTAATTATTTGCAAATAAGAGAGACGCGTCAAACGCTTACAAACATAATCGTCCGAGGAGTCTCTGATTTAATACATGAACAGTCCGTATTTATTACAGTTAAAAGGGGTGTGGTAAGTTGTTGCCCAGCTGTCCTATGTCAATAAAACACATTCCCTTTGTTATGTTACTACCTAAGCTTCACACAAAGGACAAGCTCTCCTTCCCCCCATAGGTAACTTCAATTCTAAGAGTTCCAACTGAACCTGGACAGACAATAGATGCCCTGATGAGTTATACAGATGCGCAGATGAATGAGTAACCATTTCTTCTGCTGATACCAGTCAATGATGCCCCCTAGGCTATACCAGTTCCCCCCACATTCATTTTCTTATTTTAATAAGGGTACGCAGTCCTTTAATCAGTGAGAATACATTGGTTAGAGAAATATCCACAACAAGCCCCAGACCGAGGGAGATTGACAGTTCTTTTGAGTTTCTTCCATTTGCAAATAATTGCACCAACTGTTGGCACCTTCTCACCAAGCTGCTTGGCAATGGTCTTGTAGCCCATTCCAGCCTTGTGTAGGTCTACAATCTTGTCCCTGACATCCTTGGACAGCTCTTTGGTCTTGGCCATGGTGGAGAGTTTGGAATCTGATTGCTTCTGTGGACTGGTTTCTTTATACTGGTAACAAACTGAGATTAGGAGCACTCCCTTTAAGAGTGTGCTCCTAATCTCAGCTCGTTACCTGTATAAAAGACACCTGGGAGCCAGAAATATTTCTGTTTGAGAGGGAATCATTAAAATGTAAACCAATTTATAAATGTTTTATTTTAAACATGCTGATTTAGGGGGACATGCTGACGTAGGGAGACACACTGACGTAGGGAGACACGCTGACGTAGGGAGACACGCTGACGTAGGGAGACAGGCTGACGTAGGGAGACAGGCTGACGTAGGGAGACAGGCTGACGTAGGGCGACATGCTGACGTAGGGGACACGCTGACGTAGGGAGACACGCTGACGTAGGGAGACACGCTGACGTAGGGGGACACGCTGACGTAGGGTGACACGCTGACGTAGGGAGACAGGCTGACGTAGGGAGACAGGCTGACGTAGGGGGACATGCTGACGTAGGGGACACGCTGACGTAGGGGGACACGCTGACGTAGGGGGACACGCTGACGTAGGGAGACAGGCTGACGTAGGGGGACATGCTGACGTAGGGGGACATGCTCATGGGGATGGTGGTTATAATTCCTCAGCTGAGATGTGGAAAGGAGGTTTTGGGGACAAGTACAATGACAGGAATCAAGGATCGTCCTAAAACTATTCCTGAATCACAATTGGTGGAACTCAATGAGGTTTGCAACCCCAGTACTTTAGGACCCAAATATAAGTCACAGTCCTTTAACATACAAACAATGGTACCAGCCCATATTGGATATGGCTGCACACATGGATAGGTGTCACCCATATTATCTAGGCGCAGTTACTCGTTGGCCTATGACAGTTGTTCCCAACCTTTTTCAGTTACTGTACCCCCAAAAAGATTTTAAACCCTGAAGTACCCCCCCATGTTAATTTCACTAGTAAGCCTATGTGTCATGAGTTTTCTCAAGTACTCTCAGGGGTCCTAGTAGCTCTGGTTTGGAACCACTGGCCTATGATACAGCAATCGATCAATTAATCAAAAACGTGCTTGTGATGGCTCACAGCAGTAACATTTGGAGTACTGACCTTTAACCTGTCCAGGGGCTCTCTGATTTCCTCATCTGTCTTGCACTATGTTGAAAAAAAGTGTTCAAAACCCTCTATATGGATACCAGTTGTGGTCATTGTCATGCTGTCATGTGAAATAAATTGGCAATGTATTATATGGTGTATTGTACTCAACATAAAATGTCCTTTTTGATATTTTGTTTTACAGTTCTGAACAATTAGCACCTACTTATAGAAATACTACTGTACACCACATGTTGTAAATAAAATCAGTGCTTTATCTGGTCCATAGGTTGCCCTATGATGATATCTTTGGTGGTGTCTGTTCATTGAGTAAAGAACAGATGCTGAAAATTAATGGGTTTTCCAACACCTACTGGGGTTGGGGTGGTGAAGATGATGACATTTTCAACAGGCAAGAAAAGATTCTTATGCTCATTTAGCATACCCTCACTGTTGGTTGTATCATAATCTGTCTGTTCAGTAAGTCATGCTAACTAGACATTGAAAGAGTCTCTAGGGGAAGTAATTGGTTATTATCTTTCCCTTAACATATTTTTTGCCCCTAGGTTGAATAACAGAGGAATGTCAATCTCTCGTCCAAACAGCAACATTGGAAAATGCCGGATGATCCCTCACACAAGAGACAAAAATAATGAAGATAATCCTCACAGGTAAAACTTTTAGGTTCCCCCAACAAGGAAAACTTGTTCTACAACTAATCATTAGATTATTTGACTGTTAACCATTTTGGCCTGCAGGTTCGAGAGAATAGCTCACACGTTAACGACAATGGATGAAGATGGCCTCAACTCCCTTGAGTACAAAGTTGTCACAGTGCAAAAACACATTCTTTTCACAAAAATTACAGTAGTTGTGGGGGAGCCAATCCAAAAAAATACACAAGAGGATGTGAACAAAATTTTTTTATCACAATAAAGACAATTGCCTGGGCCAGAAGACCAGTCCACCCATCACTTTAAATGCACTGTTGAAGAGCTTTGCTTCACTAGTCACTGAAAGAAACAGCAATGACATCTGACCAAGGGGGTGCCTGGGTGAAGGTAAAGGTAAACTTTAGGAGGACATGAGGGCCTCGTCCACCCCTGCAGAGTACTTGGTTTGGGGGGCCTGTTGCTGTCTCTGTCATTGTCCATCTGGTCATACTTCTGAACTAGTCTAAATTTAAATAGATGCATTTAGCCCACTGGATTTAGCCCACATGCATTTATCAATTATTCCAATTGGAATCTTAATATCTCACGCGGCACAGCCAGAAGAGGACTGGTCACCCCTCTGAGCCTGGGTCCTCTCTAGGTTTCTTCCTGAAATTTGGCCTTCTTAGAGAGTTTTTCCTAGCCACTGAAATTTAACACTACTGTTGTTTGCTCCTTGGGGTTTAAGGCCGGGTGTTTCTGTAAAAGCACTTTGTGACAACTGCTGTTGTAAAAAGGGCTTTAGAAATAAATGTGATTGATTGAAGTTGCACAGGGTCAATTTGACCACATCAACCACTTCCCGCAGGCCATTTAGATGAGGTTATTGGGACACCTGTACAACTACAACCATCAAAACCATTCTAGAGTGGTGGAAGTTGTTGTAAACAATGTTTGCATTTATAGACAACACGTTTACACAATCTTTTTTGAATTATGGACTTTTGTCCTCATAACTAAGCTAAAATTTCTTGGGTTGATTTTAGATTTCATCAACAGTACTGAAATGTATGGGCTTTGTTTTATGTTAATCTATGCAACACATATTTGAGTGTTGGAGTATCGGAAGTGTTTTATTGTCAATCTCCCAGATGTGACTTAATCTAATATGAGCTCCACTTCCTTGATTGACCAACTGATTCATTCATAGGTCAATAAATGATAACATGCTTTGATTGGGTCACTTAGATCTCTCCTCCCCCACAGCTCTCTTCCTTCACGATCAAAATGTAAACAGAAAAATAAGTGATCCACTTATTGTTTATTGAATGACATTCAATACTAAACATAGAATCAAATTAAACATGATCTTATTGGGGAAAACAAGCATTTGTATCATTGAAGCGTTTGATGAAATCAGTTACTTAAAGCAACAGTAATTCATTGTTAAACAGCCATTTCTATTTGTTATACTAACATAAAATAGTAACTTTACCACATACTGTTGGATGTGTGATAGAACAGTAGAACACATTGTATATTGACAATTGTCAGGGTTGTGTCCTTAATTGCATACCACAACACTACAGTAAATGAAAGAGTGAAAACTCACTGTATATGGAACCAGAACATGGACTCACTGGAGTAGGTGTGGCCATCAGAGCCGTACACATGCCGAAAACCTTCAAAGCAAGTCTCGTCCATTTTCCTGATGGCTATGAACCAGTTTTTAAGGATACGATCATGGAATCATGGGTCAGTTTTACATTTCTCACGTGAATTCATGTACCTACATTGGAAAAGTCAAGCTGAATTGAATGGAAAATCAATAGTACATTGTCTGAACTGTTCTGGACTGTGATGTCTTATGTGGATCACAGAAAGAAGAGCTCTTGAATATGAAACAGCCAATGAGGATCTTAGTAAACCAAACTAAACTGACAGCTGGTTTGTATCTGAATCAGCATCAACATCCATTGAACATCAGATCAATCTTACCTTTCTGCACATCCAGAACTCTTTTCTACATATGAAGTGAACTTGTTGAACTTGTTTAGTTAAAATCCCAATTCACGTCAATCCATCATCTTATGCATTCTAATACATCTAACAGGTATATCAGGCCACATAGTGATAACAGTTTTAATACTAACAGGCTCCATTCCAGGTGGCTGGATCAAACTTTTCACACAGATATTAAACACTGCTTTTAACACTAAAGTACTGTGCCGGATTAAATAAACCCAATTTATCCAATAAATATCAAACAAGTCATACTTTACCTGAATAAGAAACAAGTAGTAATCGTACACAGCAGGATCACTAGTTTTCCCAACCATGTTGTCTGATGATTAACAGGGAGAGTGTCCCATTTAACAGTTTTTCAGTGGTTATTAGAAGACAGGTGAGTGTCTGTGACCAGAATCGAACCATGACTTCTATTCCTGGCAATCGGGGGGTTCAGGACTTTTTCCCGGTGGGCTGGGTCAAACCACCAAATGTGGGCCACTCAGCAGCCGCTCATTGCAATCTTTCCCGGAATACCAAAGTCGAGTAGTACTATAACAGTCACAGGAAAACGGCACTCATGACATCCCGCTTAACTTACTAGCTTCCAAAATATTTGTGGTGTTCATTAAATTGTTATTTTAACATCTAGCGATATATTCTACTCCTGTTGGTAAATGTTGAATGTGTGCTGCTTGCTAGCTCATCAGAGTATTGGTACACAACAGGAGGCAAACTAGTCACCTTTTGGCGGAATTTGCCGTTTTATGTGGGGGTAGATAGCTATCTAACTAATCCTTGTCTGCCAGCCTGTTGGGTCAGTTTGCAAGCTTACGTTAGGTGCCAAAATGCAACAAGCCTTTTTGCATACTGGCTATGATGAAAGAAAACAACTTTTCATAGTGGACCAGCTGAATCAGGTGTGCTTAAAGCTTCATTTGTTCTGCACAATAGATTAATTTTTTGATCACATGTATTGGCATGTTATAAGGGCTTTAGAAAATGTGAAAGAAATGCTACAAAATCATCTGTCATTACTCCTAATTGAGCTTTTATGGTAACCCGTGAAATAGAGCAGAGCAAGTTAAGATTCATTCGGAATCTTTTTCCCATATGTGGTTGGCAGAAATATTCAGCATTGGCCGATGACCATTCCACACATTACTAGGAGCTGAAAGAAATATGAAGAATGTCAGACCAAGTGAATGACTAGAGGTAAATTTTTGCACATTGATGAGATAAGAGCAGAATACAGGACATGAGCTGAGGGTACCAGGAACAGCAGCCACTGGCAGATCAACAATCTACACCTGAAACAGACAATGTCAATGATGGAGTATGTGGTTAGTGATACGGATCTACTTCCTGTCCCCTCCCTCCCCCTGGGTATTCATGAACAGCCGATGACTCCAGTAAAACAGAACATTTTCAAAGGCTTACATAGAACCAATTGAGGACAAAGGGAGGGGACAGGAAGTAGATCCGTATCACTAACCACATACTCCATCAATCAAAACCTACACAAAGGGCGATATCAAAGTTCAAACGGTTTATTTGTCATTTGAAATAAGTTACGGCAATTGAACGCTTGGTTTTCCTACTCCTGTTAAAAGTTAAAAAGTGACAGTGCCAACTGTAGTGCAAAGTAAAAGTGACAGGTGCATGATATAAGTGCCAGATTTTTATGATAAGTGACCGGTGTGTATGGACTATGGATGGAAGGGAAGAGGGGTTCCAGAGTTGAGCAGCCTTACAGCCTGTGGAAAGAAACTGTCCCGTAGCCTGTTAGTTTTGGATTGAATACTCCTGTACCTTCTGCCTGACGGCAGCTTGGTAAACAGTCCGTGGCATGGGTGGCTGGGATCTGTAATGATCCGTTTGCTCCTCCCCCTACACCTCTCTGTGTAGAGATCCTGCCAGGATGGCAGGTCAGACCTTGTGATGCTCTCTGCTGTTTTAATCACCCTCTGAAGTGCTTTACGGTCGAGGGTGGTGCAGCTGCCATACCAGGCGGTGACACAGCCAGACAGGATACTCTCGATAGTGCATCTGTAGAAGTTGGTGAGTATCCTAGAATCCATGCCAAATCTCCTTAATCAGCGTAGGAAGAGGAGACATTTCCTGGCCTCCTTCACCACAACGTTAGAGGGATGAGAACTCTCTATGGCAGACCCATTGATGTTTATGGGGGCGTGGTCTCCCCGCCGCTGCTCCCTGTGATCAACACTCTCCTTCGTCTTGCTGATACTGAGCTGGAGGTGGTTATCCTGACTCGTCATTGTCAGAGATCACGCCTATGATGGTGGTGGAGACGTGAGTTGCAGGAGAGAGTACGAGAGAGTACAGGAGCGGGCTCAACACACAGCCCTGGGGGGAAGCACTACTGAGAGTCAGTGAGGAGGAGGTGGTGTTGCTCATGCGCACCACCTGGGGTCTGCCCATCAGGAAGTTCAAGATCCATCTGCACATAGTGGGGTCGAGGCCCAGATCCCTGAGTTTAACCGCCAGCTTGTGGGGCACAATGGTGTTTTAGGCTGAGCTATAGTCAATGAGGATTTTCTGTCATGTCACATGGTGGACAGCGGTCTCATAGACAGCTGAGAGAAAAGGTAGACCCAGTCATCAGTGAGCGGGCTTGGCCTATGGTAGGGTAAAATGGGGCAAAACGCCCCCCCTAAGATCAATGTCTATTACTGAAACAAAAAAAGAAAAGTATGTGTTTATGATGGCTATGCTTAGGGTAATGGATAATAAGGTTAAATAAAGGGCTACAATTGACAGATTAATTTGTATTTAATAAAATGTATTTTTTAGGAAAGGGTCATTTAATTTTTTGAGCTACTGGGGCAATATGCTCCCCAAGGGTTTAGTTGCCCACCGAGGAATCTTATCCCGAGAGAAGATAATTAGGGTTTTAAAGAATTGCCTTTGTATTTTTACACCACTTACATTTTCCTTACGTGCCATTTCCTACAGTTAATCCAAACTTAGAATAGTGTAAATAAATCCCAGCAGTCCTTAAAATGCGATGCAGAAGAAAACGTTTGGGGTTAAATAGTTGAGAAAGTGTGATGATACAAAGGAAATTTGTAGTTGATTAAGACTAGTGGAAGCCAGAGGAGGTGTTGAAAAAAAGGATGGTGTTTTCTACTCAGGGGGTGTTTTCTACCCCATGTTACCCTACTTGTGTTCTCTGAGGTGCTTTATCAAAGACAGGGTAAAGGTAAGTACATTTTCTAAAGGTTAACAGAAGGTTGGCTAATAGTTCAGATACTGTAGGGAGAAAACTTGTTTATTCTCTGAACAATTAGCCAACTCTGGCGGTAACTCAAAAAACCTGCATCTTTTGACCCCATCTTAGGGAGTATTCAAAAGATGCAGGTTTTCTGAGGTATCAATTTCTGGGACAGATTATGGAACCATGATCAACTTGCCGTAAAAAAATCTGATCTCTGGTACAGTCTAACACCAAGTGGGAAATGACAAGTGAAACAGCAAGGGTGAAACAATCAAAGACACTTGGCGCCATCACATGGTATAAACTGAGAAGTGATATGTAACAGGAGGCAAGTTAATCAGTGGATCCCAGAGATAAAGACCATGAAAACAAACAGGTGCTGTCCGTGGAGAGCAGAGGACAGCCTATGTTGATGCTGTTCTAATGCAATGCTGTATTAACTTAACATGTACTTACTATTCATTTTTGAGGTGTCATGAAGCGCCAACAACTAAATTGATAACAGGAGATTCCAACACTAATGACCACTACGAGGTTTCATTTTATGTTTTGACACGTCATCACGGAGGTCTCCTTTAAGGAGCATTTAAAGCAGATCATTGATGACCGATAAAATTCACACCCACCATTATTCACAGGCATTTTGCTAATATTCTGCCTTATTAGATTTGTGTTTCTGTTGATCAAATGTATGGTCAATTTATTGGGCTGTGCGTTCTGTATAATAGTATGGTGTTTGTTTTCAATGAATCTCCCATAAATATGAAAATAAAAGCACTTTGTTTGCCAGTCGATTTATGACATTTTAAGTTGAGATTAAGTTATGTTTGGTGACGTTATCCTCTTGGGCATCAATCCATTCCTACAATGGACAAATTACATTGTGTTTCTCCGGTAAAAGACAAATGTTAATGTTACTGGAATTCAATTAAACCGGCTCTAATATGTGGGAAATTGTTTAATTGGAGCACATAACTGAATAAATCAATGCAGGACTCGGTAGAGTCATTTTCTTGCAGGGCATGTTTGAATTCAGCCAGAGGAAACCTTCCTCCTTAAACAGCTATGTCCAACGTGACATTACAAAGTTACTGTAAAACAAGTCATTTATAGGAAACATTTCTTCTGACTGTTGACTATTCATGAATACAACCCAGAGCCATGAGATGTAGTGTAATACTAACTGCATATGGAGACACAGATCACACTTGTAATGGTAGATGTTTCCTTCAGAGCCACACAGGTTCAAAGACTGTAAAGCAAACCTGAATCTCTGCCATGTCACCAAAAGATGGCTGCAAAACATGTATGTTAAGATATCAGACACCTTTGTCACTTTGACATTTCTCACAAGGAATTAAATACAGGTCTTGGAGCTGAAAGACAACAGAGCGGGTTTTGTCTGATAATGAGCATTGACATCCATTACACAGCCTTACCAATCGATTAAATCCAATACACACTGCCGCCCCGCAGCAAATAAGCCACATTAATGTTTTTTCGGCTCACTAGACATCCCAATGTCTTAATAGGGTTCAGTTGAATTAATTCACATCTATCATATTGTGTATTGTACAATTAAACTGACATTCAAGCCAGATAACCACTATTTTTTTTAAATAAAGCTTTTACAGAAATACTACATTCAAACGTTACCTGAAGAGGCACCAAGAAAGACACACACACACACACACACACACACACACACACACAATCACTAGTTTTCCAACCATATTGTCTGAGGGTGAATAGGGAGTGTTCTGTTACAATGTTATTTCAATTGCTATTTAAAATGTACAGACAAAACAGGGGAGAAATCACATCTGTATGACATTTAGGCTAGTGACATTTAACCATTCCCTACAGCACCAGGTAACAGATTTGTCCTTTAGGTCTCAGTTATATGTTGGATGTGTATGTATTGGATATACAGTAAGAATGGCCTATCAAAATAACAGTTTTATTTGCACATTGGTTTATTAAATCAACACGTAATTTTTTTTGTGACTTCAGATCCTCTTAGCAGCTCCCCTCATTGATGACTAAAATGTCCTTGTTGGTTTCTCTGTAAAAGAAACAAATGTTCAACTGATTGTGTCATTCATTTTGTTGAATTATGTTTCCTATTATACAGTGGATTTCAAAAGTTTACACTCCCTTATTGATCATGCAGTTTGAGAAATCTGGTCCATAACTTTTTCCCTATTTAACAAGACTACATACCCAATAATATTTAAGTCCAAAAGAAATTAATGACATCTTGAAAAATAAAAAGCAGTCAATGCCTTGGCTGTGTAATTGTGCCTATGGTTCTGTATACATGGCCTTTGTAAGGGGGTTGTAACTGTTTAGATTAAACCAATAACATTCAGAATCAGGTGCAAAGGTAATCAGATCTCATGACAAACGTGATTCTGATTAGCCCAAAATGAAATCAGCTGTATACTGACAATTGTCAGGGTTGTGCCCTTAACCACACACCATGGCACTACAGTAAATGAGTGAAAACTCACTGTATATGGGAACAGAGGTAGCACTCATTGGAGTAGGTTTGGCCATCAGAGCCACACACAGGCAAGTAGATGTCAAGGCAAGCAAAATGCTCTGCCATACTGCCGCATGATGGCTGCAAAACATTTTTAAGGACAAGAACATGGGTCAGTTTTATGTTTCTCACATGAATTCAAGTTCTAACTTTGAGAGGGGAAACTGATCCGGAGTCTGTACCTTCATTAGAAACACCAAGCTGTATTGAATGGAAAATCAGTAGTACGTGGTCTGGTTTGTAACTGTTCTAGACTGATGTCTTATGTGGATCACAATAAACCAAACTAAACTGACACCTGGTTTGGCTCTGAATCAGAATTTGCATCCATTGAACATCAGATCAACCTTACCTTTCTGCCACGTTCTGAACTCCCTTCTGCATATGAAGTGAACAAATCATGTTACAATGTATTGTTACCTCAAATCATGATATACATTATAACACATTTAATGGGTGCATCAGGCCACAGTGAAAACAGCTTTAACATGAACAGGCTCTATTCCAGGTGGCTGAATTAAACTTGACACATTAAACACTACATTTAGTATGCAAGTACTGTGCTGAATTAAATAAGCCTCATTCATCCCAGAGATGTCAAACAAGTCATACTTTACCTGAATAAGAAACAAGCAGCATTGCAAACAACAGAATCACTAGTTTCCCAACCATGTTGTCTGAGAATAAACAGGGAGAGTGTCCCATTTAAGTCTTTCAGTGATTATTAGAAGACAGGAGCAAGAACAACGCTGACAGGAGAGTGTCTGCGACCAAAATCAAACCTTTTCTACTATCCCCCACCCCCGATATTATTATTGTCAAAATGGGAACAAAGATTTGGTTGTGTGGCTGGGCAAGAAACATATTCTGGTTCAAGAACAAAGATTGCTTAAAATGTTTACTTGAGAAAACATGCACTAAATATAGCTAATCATGTTACCATCTACAGCAGTGTGAAATACTGTTACAAACAATATCTGTAGACACTTAAAACTAGTGGACAAAACTAATTATCAGCAAGCAGAGGGATGTCTTTTGAATGAAGCATAACATCTTTCACATGGGTGTAAAATCCCTTCTTTAGGACTTAAACAACTTACCTACGTAAACAGTCGGCATACAACTTCTGAGGAATCCACAAATGTGTTGTAACTCAGAACATGCTTATCTGATTCACTTATTAAGGGCTTGATGATTAGGAGACAAACTGAATCAGGTGTGTTCAAACCTGTTAGAGAATGGTTGTTTATGGGAGGCAGCGCCCCCTGGTGAGATGTTCTATAAATCCCAAACGACTCTCTCACCCCTACCTTGACAATACAAAAGTTGCTTTCATAAATATTCAAAGTAGTGAATATACTTATGTTTATACATTCAGAAGTTTGTAAAACATTAAATGGACACTAACTTATTTAAAAACGCTTCATAAATCACCAGCCCCATACAGGATAGACACGTTACATTTGTTCTGCAAAATAAATTCATTTTAAGATCACATGTATTGGCATGTTATTACTAAGGCTTTTAGAAAATGTCTGAAGTGTGAAAATTGTCAACAAATTCTCTTTTGCTCAGATTGCCATTAATATCACCTCCCTGGTCTGATACTAGGAAAAGTTGTGTTTTCGCTCATTGAAACGGACTGCTACAGAATAATCTGTCATTACTCCTAATTGAGCTTTTATGTTCACTGATTGTTTAAGGAAGGAGCATTTTCCTTTATATAACATAACCCAGAAGGTAATTGACATATGTGGATGAAATACTACAGAGCAAGTTAAGATATTCATTCGGAATCTTTTTCCCATATATGGTTGGTAAAAATACTCAGCATTGCCCGATGACCATCCCACACATTACTAGGAGCTGAAAGAAACATGAAGGATGTCAAACCAAGTGGATGACTCGGTCATCGGCGAGTGTGCCTGGCCTATGGTACTTGTATTTAAGGTGAGGTAAAATAATTGTAATTCTCTGAAGTGCCTAATCTGAGACAGGGTAAAGGGAAGTACATTTTCTAAAGAGTTAACAGAATGTTAGCTAATTGTTCAGACAGAATCAACAGAAGTATTCTCCCTATTACAACAATTAGCCAACCTTCTGATGGTACCTCAGAAAACCTGCATCGTTTGACCCCATTTTAAATTAAACCAGTATTCCCCTTATGGTGCACCTAACTATGTGCCGGTTGTTTTTGTAGTTTTCCTGTAACGTGGACTCACATCCCCCAGATATAAAAGCAAGGGACAACACACCATTTACATAGTATTGTTTTTGTGTGTCTTTTATGTGAGTTTGTGTGAGTGAGTGTGTAGTGGCCATTTGTCACAAACAGACGAAAGATGAAACTTAAATCAAATCTTAAACGACAACTTCAAGCACCCTGGGCAGGTAATGTACGCAAGCAAGAAATGACTGTATTCCAGACGGGATTCGGTGTTGTGGCTGGTTTATTTGTTCCAACTGAGCAAACATTACAGCATCTCTCACGTTGGTAAAAAATCATGTGCCCATCACCCAGGTGTGTACATGGCATCTTCTTCTTCCTACCTATATTCACCTTTACCTGTGCCCACCACTGCCCTCTGGTGTCTAAATCAAACATTGTAATTATTAAACTAACCATAAATAAAAAATAAACGTATAAATAAGAAACAATTAACTAAACAACCAACGAATATTACCAAAAAGATATATTACTAATATTAACAAAATCATCATAATAAACAAATTAATCTACAAAATGACTACTACTGAAACACACTAATGTAGCTCCAACAGAGTGTGAAATCATGCATTAGAAAAAGAGAGAAGGGAAAGAGGGGGTGGAGAAATGCTAATAATGACAGAATTCACCATTGACTTGGTTGACATGAATGACTGATCTGCACCAAGAAAAAAAAGAAAAAAAGAAGTCAGCAGACTTAACACTCCAGGCATTATCTGTCCAGATGGTACCATAACATGTCTTTGAAAACAATACCTCAGAAAACCTGCATCTTTAGGCCCCATCTTAGGGAGTAATCAAAAGATGCAGGTTTTGAGGTATCAATTTCTGGGACAGATTATGGAACCATGATCAACTTGCCGTAAAAAAATCTGATCTCTGGTACAGTCTAACGCCAAGTGGGAAATGACAAGTGAAACAGCAAGGGTGAAACAACCAAAGACGCTTGGCGCCATCACATGGTATAAACTGAGAAGTGATATGTAACAGGAGGCAAGTTAATCAGTGGATCCCAGAGATAAAGACCATGAAAACAAACAGGTGCTGTCCGTGGAGAGCAGAGGACAGCCTATGTTGATGCTGTTCTAATGCAATGCTGTATTAACTTAACATGTACTTACTATTCATTTTTGAGGTGTCATGAAGCGCCAACAACTAAATTGATAACAGGAGATTCCAACACTAATGACCACTACGAGGTTTCATTTTATGTTTTGACACGTCATCACGGAGGTCTCCTTTAAGGAGCATTTAAAGCAGAGCATTGATGACCGATAAAATTCACACCCACCATTTATCACAGGCATTTTGCTAATATTCTGTCTTATTAGATTTGTGTTTCTGTTGATCAAATGTATGGACAATCTATTGTTTGTTTACAATGAATCTCCCATAAATATGAAAATGAAAGCACTTTGTTTGCCAGTTGATTTATGACATTTTAAGTTGAGATTAGGTTATTTGTTTGGTGACGTTATCCTCTTGGGCATCAATCCATTCCTACAATGGACAAATTACTTTGAGTTTCTCCAGTAAAAGATAAATGTTAAGGTTACTGGAATTCAATTAAACCGGCTCTAATATGTGGGAAATTGTTTAATTGGAGCACATAACTGAATAAATCAATACAGGAATCTGCAGTGTCCTTTTCTTGCAGGGCATGTTTGAATTCAGCCAGAGGAAACCTTCCTCCTTTAACAGTTATGTCCAATGTGACATTACAAAGTTACTGTAAAACAAGTCATTTATAGGAAATATTTCTTCTGACTGTTGACTATTCCTGAATACAACCCAGAGCCATGAGGAGATGTAGTGTACTAACTGCATATGGAGACACAGATAACACTTGTAATGGTAGATGTTTCCATCAGAGCCACACAGGTTCAATGACTGTAAGGCAAACCTAAATCTCTGCCATGTCACCAAAAGATGGCTGCAAAACATGTATGTTAAGATATCGGACATCTTTGTCTCTGACATTTCTCACAAGGAATTAAATACAGGTCTTGGAGCTGAACGACAACATAGAGCGGGTTGTCTGATAATGAGCATTGACATCCATTACACAGCCTCACCAATCGATTAAATCCAATACACACTGTCGCCCAGCAGCAAATAAGTCACATTAATGTTTTTTCGGATCACTAGGAATCCCCATGTCTTCTTAATAGGGTTATGCTATTGAGTTAAATTACACAAAACAGTCAACCTTTACCTGAAGAGGCACCAAGACACACACACAAACTAGTTTTCTAACCATATTGTCTGAGGGTGAATAGGGAGGGTCCTGTTACAATGTTATTTCAATTGCTATTTAAAATGTACAGACAAAACAGGGGAGAAATCACATCTGTATGACATTTAAGCTAGTGACATTTAACCATTCCCTACAGCACCAGGTAACAGATTTGTCCTTTAGGTCTCAGTTATATGTTGGATGTGTATGTATTGGATATACAGTAAGAATGGCCTATCAAAATGAAACAAGAAGTTTTATTTGCACATCGGTTTATTAAATCAACAACATGTATTTTTTTTGGTGACTTCAGATCCTCTTAGCAGCTCCCCTCATTGATGACTAAAATGTCCTTGTTGGTTTCTCTGTAAAGAAACAAATGTTCAACTGAGAGTGTCATTCATTTTGTTGAATTATGTTTCATATTATACAGTGGATTTCAAAAGTTTACACTCCCTTATTGATCATGCGGTTTCTGAGAAATCTGGTTTATAACTTTTTCCCTATTTAACAAGACTACATACCCAATAATATTTAAGTCCAAAAGAAATTAATTACATCTTGAAAAATAAAAAGCAGTCAATGCCTTGGCTGTGTAATTGTGCCTATGGTTCTGTATACATGGCCTTTGTAAGGGGGTTGTAACTGTTTAGATTAAACCAATAACATTCAGAATCAGGTGCAAAGGTAATCAGATCTCATGACAAACGTAAGTGATTCTGATTAGCCCAAAATTAAATCAGTTGTATATTGACAATTGTCAGGGTTGTGTCCTTAACCACACACCATGGCACTACAGTAAATGAGTGAAAACTCACTGTATATGGGAACAGAGGTAGCACTCATTGGAGTAGGTTTGGCCATCAGAGCCACACACAGGCAAGTAGACGGCAAGGCAAGCAAAAGGCTCTGCCATATTGTCGCATGATGGCTGCAAAACATTTAAGGACAAGAACATGGGTCAGTTTTATGTTTCTCACATGAATTCAAGTTCTAACTTTGAGAGGGGAAACTGATCCTGAGTCTGTACCTTCATTAGAAACACCAAGCTGTATTGAATGGAAAATCAGTAGTACGTTGTCTGGTTTGTAACTGTTCTAGACTGATGTCTTATGTGGATCACAGAAAGAGGAGCTCTTGAATGTGAAACAGCCAATGAGGATCTTAATTAACCAAACTAAACTGACACCTGGTTTGGCTCTGAATCAGAATTTGCATCCATTGAACATCAGATCAACCTTACCTTTCTGCCACGTTCTGAACTCCCTTCTGCATATGAAGTGAACAAATAATGTTACAATGTATTGTTACCTCAAATCATGATATACATTACAACACATTTAATGGGTGCATCAGGCCACAGTGAAAACAGCTTTAACATGAACAGGCTCTATTCCAGGTGGCTGAATTAAACTTGACACATTAAATACTGCATTAAGTTTGCAAGTACTGTGCTGAATTAAATAAGCCACATTCATCCCATAGATGTCAAACAAGTCATACTTTACCTGAATAAGAAACAAGCAGCATTGCAAACAACAGAATCACTAGTTTCCCAACCATGTTGTCTGAGAATAAACAGGGAGAGTGTCCCATTTAAGTCTTTCAGTGATTATTAGAAGACAGGAGCAAGAACAACGCTGACAGGAGAGTGTCTGCGACCAAAATCAAACCCTTTCTACGATCCCCCACCCCCCCCCCCTAATATTATTATTGTCAAAATGGGAACAAAGATTTGGTTGTGTGGCTGGGCAAGAAACATCATATTCTGGTTCAAGAACAAAGATTGCATAAAATGTTTACTTGAGAAGACATGCACTAAATATAGCAAATCATGTTTCCATCTACAGCAGTGTGAAATACTGTTACAAACAATATCTGTAGACACTTGAAACTAGTGGACAAAACTAATTATCAGCAAGCAGAGGGATGTCTTTTGAATGAAGCATAACATCTTTCACATGGGTGTAAAATCCCTTCTTTAGGACTTAAACAACTTACCTACGTAAACAGTCGGCATACAACTTCTGAGGAATCCACAAATGTGTTGTAACTCAGAACATGCTTATCTGATTCACTTATTAAGGGCTTGATGATTAGGAGACAAACTGAATCAGGTGTGTTCGAACCTGTTAGAGAATGGTTGTTTATGGGAGGCAGCGCCCCCTGGTGAGATGTTCTATAAATCCCAAACGAGTCTCTCACCCCTACCTTGACAATACAAAAGTTCCTTTCATAAATATTAAAAGTAGTGAATATACTTATGTATATATATTCAGAAGTTTGTAAAAAATAAAATAATGGACACTAACTTATTTAAAAATGCAAAATCACAGGCCCCATATAGTATAGACAAGTTACATTTGTTCTGCACAATAAATTCATTTTAAGATCACATGTATTGGCATGTAATTAATAAGGCTTTTAGAAAATGTCTGAAGTGTGAAAATTGTCAACAAATTCTCTTTTGCTCAGATTGCCATTAATATCACCTCCCTGGTCTGATACTTGGAAAAGTTGTCTTTTCGCTCATTGAAACGGACTGCTACAGAATAATCTGTCATTACTCCTAATTGAGCTTTTACGTTCACTGATTGTTTAGGGAAGGGGCATTTTCCTTTATATAACATAACCCAGAAGGTAATTGACATATGTGGATGAAATACCACAGAGCAAGTTAAGATATTCATTCGGAATCTTTTTCCCATATGTGGTTGGTAGAAATACTCAGCATTGCCCAATGACCATCCCACACATAACTAGGAGCTGAAAGAAACGTGAAGGATGTCAAACCAAGTGGATGACTCGGTCATCGGCGAGTGTGCCTGGCCTATGGTACTTGTGTTTAAGGTGGGGTAAAATAATTATAATTCTCTGAAGTGCTTAATCTAAGACAGGGTAAAGGGAAGTACATTTTCTAAAGAGTTAACAGAAGGTTGGCTAATTGTTCAGACAGAATCAACAGAAGTATTCTCCCTATTACAACAATTAGCCAACCTTCTGATGGTACCTCAGAAAACCTGCATCCTTTGATCCCATCTTAAATTATACCAGAATTCCCCTTATGGTGCACCAAACTATGTGCCGGTTGTTTTTGTAGTTTTCTTGGAACGTGGACCCACATCCCCCGGATATAAAAGCAAGGGACATCGCACCATTTACATAGTATTGTTTGTGTGTGTCTTATGTGAGTTTGTGTGATTGAGTGTGAAATCATGCATTAGACAAAGAGAGAAGGGAAAGAGGGGGTGGAGAAATGCTAATAATGACAGAATTCACCATTGACTTGGTTGACATGAATGACTGATCTGCACCAAGAAAAAAAAGAAAAAAAGAAGTCAGCAGACTTAACACTCCAGGCATTATCTGTCCAGATGGTACCACAACATGTTTTTAAAAACAATACCTCAGAAAACCTGCATCTTTTGGCTCCATCTTAGGGAGTAATCAAAAGATGCAGGTTTTCTGAGGTATCAATTTCTGGGACAGATTATGGAACCATGATCAACTTGCCGTAAAAAAAATCTGATCTCTGGTACAGTCTAACGCCAAGTGGGAAATGACAAGTGAAACAGCAAGGGTGAAACAACCAAAGATGCTTGGCGCCATCACCTGGTATAAACTGAGAAGTGATATGTAACAGGAGGCAAGTTAATCAGTGGATCCCAGAGATAAAGACCATGAAAACAAACAGGTGCTGTCCGTGGAGAGCAGAGGACAGCCTATGTTGATGCTGTTCTAATGCAATGCTGTATTAACTTAACATGTACTTACTATTCATTTTTGAGGTGTCATGAAGCGCCAACAACTAAATTGATAACAGGAGATTCCAACACTAATGACCACTACGAGGTTTCACTTGACGCTATCACCTTGTCAAAAGTGAGAACAGATATGTAACAGGAGGCAAGTTAATCAGTGGATTCCAGAGATAAATATCACAAAAACACTTGTGTTTCTGTTGTTAAAATGCATGATCAATCTATTGAGCTGTGCATTCTGTACAATACTATGGTGTTTGTTTACAATGAAGCTCCCATAAAGACACTTGTAAATATGAAAATGAAAGCACTTTATTTGCCAGTTGATTACATTACATTTTAGGGAGCGATTAGGTTTTATTCGGAGACATTATCCTCTTGGGCATCTATCCATGCCCACAATGGACAACTCAATTTGGGTTTCTCTGTAAAAAGACAAATGTTAATGTAACACTTATTTCTAACATATTGCTGGAATTCAATTCAAAGCGCTCTAATGTGGGTACTCGTTTAATTGGAGCACATAACTGAATAAATCAATGCAGGACTCTGCAGTGTCCTTTTCTTGCAGGGCATGTTTGAATTCAGCCACAGGAAACATTCATCATTAAGCAGCTATGTCCAATGTGACATTACAAATTTACTGTAAACCAAGTCATCTATAGGAAACATTTCTGATTGTTGACTATTCATGAATACAACCCAGAGCCATGAGGAGATGTAGTGTACTACTAACCTTATATGGAGACACAGCTCACACTTGTAATGGTAGATGTTTCCATCAGAGCCACACAGGTTCAATGATTGTAAGGCAAACCTGAATCTCTGCCATGTCGCCACAAGACAGCTGCAAAAAATGTACATTAAGAGTTCGGACATCTTTGTCAGTTTGACATCTCTCATGAGGAATCAAATTCAGGTCTTGGAGATGAAAGACAACCTAGAGATGTACCTACATGGGAAACATCATGCTAAACACACTGGTGTTTTCTGATAATGAGCATTTAAATCCATTACACAGCCTTACCAATTGGTGAAATCCAGTATGCCCTTCAGCCCCTGAAGGAAATAAGCCACATTAAAGTTTTTTTAGATCACTAAGAATCACAATGTCTTAATAGGGTTCAGTTGAATTAATTCACATTAATCATATTGTGTATTGTACAATATAACTGACATTCAAGCCACATAGCTTTATTTTAAAAATACTGGTTTTTACAGAGAAATACTACATGGGTCAATGCTTATGCCATTGAATTAAATCAACCTTATGTTTCCCATAAATCACACAAAACAGCCAAACTTTACCTGAAAAGGTATCAAGAAGAGTCTCACACACACACACACACACACACACACACACACACACACACACACACAGCAGGTTCACTAGTTTTCCAACATATTGTCTGAGGGTGAACAGGGAGTGAATTGTTATGATGTTATTTCAATAGCGGTTTAAACGTACAGAAAAAACCGGGGGGGGGATTCTGGGGGCGGTTCTAGTATTTCACCAATGTTCAGGGGAGAAATCACATCTGTATGACATTTAACAAGCTAGTTGGGTAAACGGCCCTAGCCCCACCGATTCACTTAAAGGTTTGATGATTATTGCACAAGCTGAATCAGGTGTGCTCAGAGCTGTGGGAGGAACGGGTGCTGAGGTGAAGGCAGCTCCCCTGGTGGTGCGGTGGTCCAGGTTGGTCAGATGGCAAAGACCAACACACCAATCCCTACAGCACCAGGTAACGGATTTGTCCTTTAGGTCTCAGTTATGTTGGATGTGTATGTATTGGATATACAGTAAGAATGGCCTATCAAAATAAAACAAGAACACCAAGTCTTATTTGCACGTTGGTTTATTAAAGCAACAAGATTGTCTTTTTTTAGTGACTTCAGATCCCCTTAGCAGCTCCCCTCATTGATGATGAAAATTTCCAATTTGATTTTCCTGTAAAAAGAAAATGTTCAACTGATTGTTTCATTCATTTTGTTGAATTATGTTTCATATTATACAGTGGATTTCAAAAGTTTACACTCCCTTATTGATCATGCGGTTTTTAAGAGAAATCTAGTCCATAACTTTTTCCCTATTTAACAAGACTACATACCCAATAATATTTAAGTCCAAAAGAAATAAATGACATCTTGAAAAATAAAAAGCAGTCAATGCCTTGGCTGTGTAATTGTGCCTATGGTTCTGTATACATGGCCTTTGTAAGGGGGTTGTAACGGTTTAGATTAAACCAATAACATTCAGAATCAGGTGCAAAGGTAATCAGATCTCATGACAAACGTAAGTGATTCTGATTAGCCCAAAATGAAATCAGCTGCATACTGACAATTGTCAGGGTTGTGCCCTTAACCACACACCATGGCACTACAGTAAATGAGTGAAAACTCACTGTATATGGGAACAGAGGTAGCACTCATTGGAGTAGGTTTGGCCATCAGAGCCACACACAGGCAAGTAGACTTCAGGGCAAGCAAAACGCACTGCCATATTCTTGCATGATGGCTGCAAACCATTGAAGGACAAGATCATGGGTCAGTTTTATGTTTCTCACATGAATTCAAGTTCTAACTTTGAGAGGGGAAACTGATCCTGAGTCTGTACCTTCATTAGAAACACCAAGCTGTATTGAATGGAAAATCAGTAGTACGTTGTCTGGTTTGTAACTGTTCTAGACTGATGTCTTATGTGGATCACAGAAAGAGGAGCTCTTGAATGTGAAACAGCCAATGAGGATCTTAATTAACCAAACCAAACTGACACCTGGTTTGGCTCTGAATCAGAATTTGCATCCATTGAACATCAGATCAACCTTACCTTTCTGCCACGTTCTGAACTCCCTTCTGCATATGAAGTGAACAAATCATGTTACAATGTATTGTTACCTCAAATCATGATATACATTAGAACACATTTAATGGGTGCATCAGGCCACAGTGAAAACAGCTTTAACATGAACAGGCTCTATTCCAGGTGGCTGAATTAAACTTGACACATTAAACACTATATTTAGTACACAAGTACTGTACTGAATTAAATAAGCCACATTCATCCCATAGATGTCAAACAAGTCATACTTTACCTGAATAAGAAACAAGCAGCATTGCAAACAACAGAATCACTAGTTTCCCAACCATGTTGTCTGAGAATAAACAGGGAGTGTCCCATTTAAGTCTTTCAGTGATTATTAGAAGAGAGGAGCAAGAACAACGCTGACAGGAGAGTGTCTGCGACCAAAATCAAACCCTTTCTACGATCCCCCACCCCCCCCCCCCCTAATATTATTATTGTCAAAATGGGAACAAAGATTTGGTTGTGTGGCTGGGCAAGAAACATTCTGGTTCAAGAACAAAGATTGCATTAAATGTTTACTTGAGAAGACATGCACTAAATATAGCAAATCATGTTTCCATCTACAGCAGTGTGAAATACTGTTACAAACAATATCTGTAGACACTTAAAACTAGTGGACAAAACTAATTATCAGCAAGCAGAGGGATGTCTTTTGAATGAAGCATAACATCTTTCACATGGGTGTAAAATCCCTTCTTTAGGACTTAAACAACTTACCTACGTAAACAGTCGGCATACAACTTCTGAAGAATCCACAGATGTGTTGTAACTCAGAACATGCTTATCTGATTCACTTATTAAGGGCTTGATGATTAGGAGACCAACTGAATCAGGTGTGTTCAAACCTGTTAGAGAATGGTTGTTTATGGGAGGCAGCGCCCCCTGGTGAGATGTTCTATAAATCCCAAACCAGTCTCTCACCCCTACCTTGACAATACAAAAGTTGCTTTCATAAATATTAAAAGTAGTGAATATACTTATGTATATACATTCAGAAGTTTTTAAAACATTAAATAATGGACACTAACTTATTTAAAAACGCTTCATAAATCACCAGCCCATACAGGATAGACACGTTACATTTGTTCTGCAAAATAAATTCATTTTAAGATCACATGTATTGGCATGTTATTACTAAGGCTTTTAGAAAATGTCTGAAGTGTGAAAATTGTCAACAAATTCTCTTTTGCTCAGAGGGCCATTAATATCACCTCCCTGGTCTGATAATTGGACAAATTTTGTTTTCGCTCATTGAAACAGACTGCTACAGAATAATCTGTTATTACTCCTAATTGAGCTTTTATGTTCACTGATTGTTTAGGGAAGGAGCATTTTCCTTTATATAACATAACCCAGAAGGTAATTGATATATGTGGATGAAATACCACAGAGTAAGTTAAGATATTCATTCGGAATCTTTTTCCCATATGTGGTTGGTAGAAATACTCATACCCATTGACCATTCCACACATTACTAGGAGCTGAAAGAAACGTGAAGGATGTCAGACCAAGTGAATGACTAGAGGTAAATGTTTGCACATTGATGAGATAAGAGCAGAATACAGGACATGAGCTGAGGGTACCAGGAACAGCAGCCACTGGCAGATCAACAATCTACACCTGAAACAGACGACGTCAACCTCCCTCCCTCCTCTGGGTATTCATGAACAGCCGATGACTCCAGTAAAACAGAACATTTTCAAAGGCTTACATAGAACCTATTGAGGACAATGGGAGGGGACAGGAAATATAATCATATCACTAACCACGTACTCCATCAATCAGCACTTAGACTCTGGGGCGGTATCAGTTCCCCATCCTAAGACGATTTTCTGTCATGTCACGTGGTGGACTATAAACTTCTTATCTTATCCGGGTCCCTTGTAGGCAGCTGAGAGAAAAGGTAGACTCGGTCATCGGCGAGTGTGCTTGGCCTATGGTACTTGTGTTTAAGGTGGGGTAAAATAATTATAATTCTCTGAAGTGCTTAATCTAAGACAGGGTAAAGGGAAGTACATTTTCTAAAGAGTTAACAGAAGGTTGGCTAATTGTTCAGACAGAATCAACAGAAGTTTACTCCCTATTACAACAATTAGCCAACCTTCTGATGGTACCTCAGAAAACCTGCATCCTTTGACCCCATTTTAAATTAAACCAGTATTCCCCTTATGGTGCACCTAACTATGTGCCGGTTGTTTTTGTAGTTTTCCTGGAACGTGGACTCACATCCCCCGGATATAAAAGCAAGGGACAACAGACCATTTACATAGTATTGTTTGTGTGTCTTTTATGTGAGTTTGTGTGATTGAGTGTGAAATCATGCATTTGAAAAAGAGAGAAGGGAAAGAGGGGGTGGAGAAATGCTAATAATGACAGAATTCACCATTGACTTGGTTGACATGAATGACTGATCTGCACCAAGAAAAAAAAGAAGTCAGCAGACTTAACACTCCAGGCATTATCTGTCCAGATGGTACCATAACCTGTCTTTGAAAACAATACCTCAGAAAACCTGCATCTTTAGGCCCCATCTTAGTGAGTATTCAAAAGATGCAGGTTTTCTGAGGTATCAATTTCTGAGACAGATTGTGGAACCATGATAAATTTATCGTAAAAATATCTGATCTCTGGTAGTCTAACGCCAAGTGGGAAACGGCAAATGAAACAACCAAAGATACTTGGCGCCATCACCCGGTCAAAACTGAGAACAGATATGTAACAGGAGGCAAGTTAATCAGTGGATCCCAGAGATAAATATCACAAAAACACATTTGTGTTTCTGTCGATTAAATGCATGATCAATCTATTGAGCTGTGCATTCTGTCCAATACTATGGTGTTTGTTTACAATGAAACTCTCATAAAGACACTTGTAAATATGAAAATAAAGCACTTTATTTGCCAGTTGATTACATTACATTTTAGGGAAAAATTAGGTTTTATTTGGAGACATTATCCTCTTGGGCATCTATCCATGCCCACAATGGACAACTCAATTTGGGTTTCTCTGTAAAAAGACAAATGTTAATGTAACACTTATTTCTAACATATTGCTGGAATTCAATTCAAAGCGCTCTAGTTTAATTGGAGCACATAACGGAATAAATCAATGCAGGACTCTGCAGTGTCATTTTCTTCCAGAGCATGTTTGAATTCAGCCACAGGAAACTTACTGAAATTAGAAATTAACTGTAAACCAAGTAATCTATTGGAAAGATTTCTTCTGATTGTTGACTATTCATGAATACAACCCAGAGCCATGAGATGTAGTGGACTACTAACCTTATATGGAGACACAGCTCACACTCATTTCTGTAGATGTTACCATCAGAGCCACACACAGGTTCAATGACTGTAAGGCAAACCTGAATCTCTGCCATGTCGCCACAAGACGGCTACAAAAAATGTACGTTAAGAGTTCGGACATCTTTGTCAGTTTGACATATCTCTCATGAGGAATCAAATTCAGGTCTTGGAGATGAAAGACAACCTAGAGATGTACCTACATGGGAAACACCATGCTAAACACACTGGTGTTATCTGATAATGAGCATTTAAATCCATTACACAGCCTTACCACTTGATGAAATCCAGTATGCCCTTCAGCCCCTGAAGCAAATAAGCCACGTTAATGTTTTTTCAGATCACTAAGAATCACAATGTCTTAATAGGGTTCAGTTGAATTAATTCACATTTATCATATTGTGTATTGTACAATATAACTGACATTCAAGCCAAATAACCAGTATTTTTTAAATAAACCTTCTACAGAAATACTACATGGGTCAATGCTTATGCCATTGAATTAAATCAACCTTATAGGTTTCCCATAAATCACACAAAACAGCCAAACTTTACCTGAAAAGGCACCAAGAAGAGTCACACACAAAAGGATCACTAGTTTTCCAACCATATTGTCGGAGGGTGAACAGGGAGTGAACTGTTACAATGTTATTTCAATTGCAGTTTAAAACAGACAGACAAAACCAGGGAGAAATCACAAGCTGAATCAGGTGTGCTCAGAGCTGTGGGAGGAATGGGTGCTGAGGTGAAGGCAGCTCCCCCTGGTGGTGCGGTGGTCCAGGTTGGTCAGATGGTAAAGACCAACACACCAATCCCTACAGCACCAGGTAACGGATTTGTCCTTTAGGTCTCAGTTATGTTGGATGTGTATGCATTGGATATACAGTAAGAATGGCCTATCAAAATAAAACAAAAACACCAAGTCTTATTTGCACATTGGTTTATTAAAGCAACAAGATTATGTCATTTTTTTGGTGACTTCAGATCCCCTTAGCAGCTCCCCTCCTTGATGACCAAAATGTCCATTTTGGTTTCTCTGTAAAGAAACAAATGTTCCACTGATTGATTCATTTATTATGTTTAATTATGCTGTGTATTATACAGTGGATTTCAAAAGTCTACACCCCCTTACGCTCCCCTTGGGTGTGTAACAGTGCTTAAGGCACACACCCCTTATAAGGGGTGTTGTAACTGTGTTCAGATAAAAACCAATAACATTCCAAATCAGGTACAAAGGTAATCCGATCTCTCATGACATAAAAGTAAGTGATTCTATTTAGCCCACAATGAAATCAGCTGTTCCTACAGGTTTCACTGAAGGTTTATTGGTTCCATACTTCAGATAGGTCCACAAGCAGCTAAGAAACATCTATGGGATCTTACTGTTGAAAGCATTACATAAATCAAGGAAAACTGTGAAGACCATTATTAAGAAGTGGTGGCAAGATGGCACCACCAGGATATTGTAATCAGAGTCTGGATCCTCTCTAGGTTTCTTCCTAAGTTCTGACGTATTTGGGAGCTTGCTCTTTGGGGTTTCAGGCTGCATGTGTGTAAAAGCACTTTGTGACAGCTGCTGATGTAAAAAAGGGCTATAAAATAAATGTGATTGATTGATTAGGGCATACCTCCAAATTGGATAACAGGGTAAAGAGAAACCTCAACAAGAAAGCTACTTTTCAATAATGACCACAATCTAAATGTCATGGAATGGCCAATTCAACCCAGGCCTCAGTCCTATAGAAAATCTGTGGATTGGCCTAAAGAGGGTTATGTGCAGGATATTCTATTGCAATATCATTAAACTTGAACTATTTAGCAACAAAGAGAGGTATACAATGACAAAATCCAAGCTGATAAACACCTATCTGAACAGATACACTACTGTACTATAAGCAAAAGGTGTTTCAACAAAGTATATGTTGTTCTGTGCATATACTATAGCAACCAAAGCATTGACAGTTTCTTGTTTTTTATAATTTTTCAGAGAAATTATCCAAGGTCTTATAAAAGGTGAAATATGGTCCTACGTTTTGTCTTGATTTCAGCATTTATATCAACCAAATCTGCATTTTCAAGGAGGGTATGTAAAGCTTGAACCTCCACTGAACATTTCAATCCATTTCTTCTTCATTGGTGCTTTGTGATGAACACCTCCCTGGGTCATGCAAGAACACCCCCTTGAGTCATGCAAAAACACCAGTGTACTTACTGTCTCTTGACACAGAGTGCACACTCGTTGGGGTACGTGTTGCCATCGGTGCCACACACAGGAGCAAAGTTCATTGGGCAAGCCACAATCTCCTCCATACTGCCACAAGATGGCTGCAAGAAGTTATTCAAGGTTAAGATAAAGGCAGTCAGGTAAGTGTAACACTATAGAACGCCCTGAGACACTGTGTAGAACAGGTATGATTATTGCATGCCATGTATAATACTAAATTATTATTAGCTCTGTTGATTGCGTTTCTACTGCTACATTGAAGATGACAAGATCAGCCTCACCTTTCTGTTTCCTTGTTCTGCGCCTAAAACAAACACGTCATATTGTAGGAATGTTTGTTTCAGATCGTCCACCAGATCCTAATCTCAGGCAAAGATTGTCTTTGCAATGACATCATTCGCATTTAACCATCATCACATCCTGTACAGTAAAACTGGTGTTTCATCTGGACACTGAACCAAGCTTTTTACACAGGTACTTCAACACTACATGGTTAAACGCTTCCTCTAAATACCGAATAAACCTTATGTGATACTTCACCTGAAGAGGCGACCAGCAACATCCCGCACAGCAGGATCACTAGTTTGCCAGCCATGTTGTCTGAGGGGAAACAGGGAGTGTTCTGTTCAACAGTTATGAGGTAGACAGGAGTCTGCACTCTAATGAGGGTCTACAGAGTGGCCTGTAACCCGTTCACAGGTGGGGGGGGCATCCTCTCATTATCATCCCAATGTTGCCATTACTACTTGGCCAGAATAATTAGTAATAATAATATGTATTTCAAATATAAATTAAAAACAACATGTTTGCGCAGGGGTGACTAAGGGAGTTGTGTTTCAAGTCAGATTTCTACCCCAGTTAAACAGGATGTCATGGATGCCCACAGAAGAGTTCCTTATAAGTGAAACTTTTACTTGGTAAAAATATAAATGTTAAGATACTTCTATTAGATTTTGTTTATATTTATTGTGATGGCAGTAAGTGTGAAAACCATGTTTTGGAGAAAAATATGTACTTTTTGAAAAGAATATTACATTTTCCTTATCTTTATAAGGAGTGCAATAGTTGTACAGGGCACTTAAGAGTTTTCATAAAGTTAGTTTAAATATCTGGATTTATATCATTATATAGCTACAGTACAATGAATAATGTTTTGCTACTAAATTGAAATAAAAAATGTTTTAATAATAAAATCGGTTGCAATGTCCCGTTATTAAATTGGTTTGTTCCAGTTTAGAAAACCATTGACTAAAAAGATGACTAACGCCTAAACAGGGGAATCCTTATTTCTGAAAAAGAAGTTGGGCTGGCAGATCATTCTGGTTGAGATAAACACTGATTTCAACACGCATTTCATAGTCTGGAACAATTATCATCTATGCTTTGGAGGTTTACATTTCAGAGTAGCAATTAATATATAGTTTTAATTTAAAAGAATTGTTTAGGAGCCAAATCAGCTGTTACTACAGGCAATTATATAAATTGTAAATAATTATACAACCCTGTTTCCAAAAAGACTTGGACGTTGTGTAAAATGGAAATAAAATCAGAATGCAAAGATGTGCAAATCATTTAAACCCATTATTAGGTAGGAAACAGTATAAAGACAACATATCAAATATTGAAACCGTAAACTGTTACTGCACACTTTGAATGAATTTGATGCCAGCAACATGTTTAAACAAAGCTGGGACAGATACAACAAAAGACTGGAAAAGCTGTGTAATACAAAAAAAAACCTGGTGGAACATCTCACAACTAATTAGCTTAATTGGCAACAGGTCAGTAACATGACCGGGTATAAACAGAGCATCCCAGAGGATGAGACTTTCAGAAGTAAAAATGGGGAGGGGTTCACCACTCTGTAAAACACTGCACAAGCAAATAATGCAACAATTTAAGAATAACGTTTCGCAACGTAAAATTAAAAGAGTTTCGGGACCTTGGAGTCTACAGTACAAAATAACATTAAAATATTTTTTGTGATCTTCTGGCCCTTGGGTGGCACTGCATTAAAAACAACAAGTTTCTGTAGTGGAAATCCCTGCATGGGCTCAGGAACACTTATGAAAACCATTGCATATGAACACAGTTTGTCGATGCGTCCACATATTCAAAGAAGAGACCATATATATACAAGATTCAGAAATTCCACCAAGTTCTCTAGGCCCGAGCTCATTTAAGATGGACTGAGGTGAAGTGGAAAACTGTCCTGTGAACTGACATATCAAAACTTGAAATTATTTTTGGGAATCATGGATGCTGCGTCCTCAGAGCTAAAAAGGAAATGGACCATTCGGCTTGTTATCAGTGCATAGTTCAAAAGCCAACATCTGTGATGGTATGGGGATGCATTAGTGCACATGGCATGGGTGATTTGCACATCTGTGAAGGCATCATTAATGTTGAACAATTTAAGTTTTGGAGCAACATATGCTGCCATCCTGACAATGTATTTTTCAGGGAAGGCCTTGCTTATTTCAGCAAGACAATGCCAAACCACATTCTGCATGTATTACAACAGCATGGCTCTGTAGTAAAAGAGTCTGTGTACTAAACTGGCCTGCCTGCAGTCCAGACCTGTCAACCATTGAAAACATTTGGCGCATTATGAAATGAAAAATACAACAAAGGAAACCCCGAACTGTTGAACAGCTGAAATCCCATATCAAGCAAGAATGGATTTCAACACATTTCACTTTCAAAACTCCAGCAATGGGTCACCTCAGTTCCCGAAACCTTACAGAGTGTTGTTAAAATAAGAGGAGATGCAACACATGCCCCTGTTCCAACTCTTTTTAAATGTATTACTGGCATCAAATAAAAAATGGGCCTACATTTTTCCAAATACAATAATATTTTTCTGGTTCAACATTTGATATGTTGCCTTTGTACTATTTTCAATTAAATATAGGGATTAAATGATTTGCACATCATTGCATTATGTTTTTATGTAAATTTTTACGAAGCGTCCCAACATTCTTAGAAAAAGTATGGTTTACAAGCTGCTTATAACAAGAAATAAAGCATTGTTATACACAGTGTATGCACATATAAGGAGGGGTGACTAATTAAAAGAAAAACCAACATAAAGTGTCTCGATGTTGGGCTACCACCAGTCATCAGATACGCTTCAATGTGCCTTGGCATAGATTCCACAAGTCTCTAGAATTTTACTGGTGTGATGGAACACAATTCTTCTATAAGATATTCTCACATTTGGTGTTAGGATGATGGTGGTGGAGACATCTTGTACAAAAGTGAAGCTCCAAATACAAGGAATGGCTGCGAATCTCCCAAGGAGGAGAGTTTTGACAACCAGAAGCCTGAGCTACTTTTTAATGGTAATTTACAACTGATTTTGTGTATAAATCCACAGTAAAACAGTCAAATGTTTTACTACCGCATCCGGTAAATCATGTTGCACTGCATCTGTACCTTTTGACCACTAGGTCGTGCATAGAATTGTTGTTCCCAGCTACGTAACGTATTTCGAGGCGTGACTTGTGTTGCACCTGTGAGTCAAAGCTTTACCAACGTAACTCGTTGCAGTTGCGCATGAGGTCAAATATATTGGGGGTCAAATTGAAGTGAAAATCAAGTTTCCAGCTATGTGCGTTTTGACATGTCCTTTTATTCTGTTTTACCCTATGTCTCTGTCAGTTTTGAAACCTCTTCCAACATAGATATAGGCCAGTAAGTAACACATCTAGAAGTGAAAGTGATATGAAGCACCTAGCAGCCCGTCTTTACATATATCCATTGTTACCCCAAAACAGTCAACTGGGTGAAATACAGTTACAGTTACATTATATTAATAAATTCCATACTTTTACAGTAGCAAAAGTAACATACAATACAGTCCATTTTAAAATATTGTAATGTATTACAAATATTTCCTCATCAATACAGTTGACTTGCCTCTGTGTATATTGTCAAGTTCACAATTCGTTTAGTTTGAAGATACAAGTGTAAAGGAGAAAAAAATTACCTAACTCACACAGTTCTCTACCTCTCGGGTCCCTCTTCTCAGCGTGAATATACGGATCGGACACGCCTCGGTGCCCCAAAGCTGTCATATTTCCGCCATGAATTGTCAGAGAGCCGAAGGTAACTTATTTCTCTAAAGCTTACGACTGATGGCCACGACCAGCATGCACCCAAACGGTGGAGGCTATTGGAGAACAATAATCTTACTTTCTGCTTTAAACCAGGTTGAGATAACCTATCTGTAGATTAGTTTCTCTATACCGTCGATGCGTAAACGGATATTTATTTGGCACGTTTAGGTGACATACGCAAATATGCAGTTTTAACAAGACTGTTTCAAGATGCGGAGCAGATGTTGCGTGTTGGTTGTAATTGCCGGTGTTAATCTCTCCATGGTTTTATTCTATTACATTGGTTACTCGAATGGGTTTTCATCTAAACATATACATACACAGACGGAAAGTCAAATAGCTATCATTTCACTATCACCGGGAAGTATCGATATCAATAAAAGAGTTGAATTGCCATTGGGAACTTTGAAAACTACGGATGTATATTTAAACAATACGAATACAACTACCACTACTACTGTTACCACGTCCACTTCGGGGGAAACGTTAGAAAAATGTCCAGATCCTTCTCCACATCTGGGTAAGTAGTTCCTATCAAATAATTCTAACGAATAGGCTGGTAAACTTAAAATATGACACTGTTGCAACTTCATGCACAACTTGTAAATGCGTTTGAAAAACCTTACTGTTGTCATTTTAATGCGTGAAGAACATAAGGCCGAGTAGGCAAATGTTCGTTTTTCTTCTACATTTCTCTGTCATGCACATGTTCCTTTCTTTACTTGATCAACCTTGAACATGTATCTGGATTTTTTTGTCTCCTTTCAAGGAAATGCTGTCAACCCTTTTCTATTTAATCAAAACAGTTGTCCAAAAGGAACAATGAAATCAGCACGATATCTTTGGAGCCGGTTACCGAGTTTATTTTCTGGGATCTTCTCCAAACATACTTACAATAATATGGAATCCCAGGAACGACCAATGTCAGTAAAAAGTAATGGGTCAAATATTCAATATACTTTTTTTTATATATTTAACTATTTGCCCAATTTAAGCCAACTAAATAAATAAAAATATATTTTATTGTACATTTATCAATTACTCACACTTTATATTTTACCACACCTCACTTTTCTCAGGCCTAGAACAGTTGAATAATTCATCTATTTCCTATTTTCCTCATGAGGCATTTCCCATTTCCCTTGTGTCATTTTATAATCAGAAAGGTGTCTAAACTACCTGCGCAGTATCTGATACACCATTGGCTAATCATTGTGAGCAACAAACACTCGCAGTCTGTTGGGACTATCAGATAACTGGCTAAAGGTGGGCACAGCCCCACCTGATGTCAACAGAAAGAACTGCAACAATAATTTATAATTCCTATAATTTATTATCTATGAATATAGCATTTTCCTAAATTGCATATGATTTGTGTTAGGATTTTATTTCATGTTCATTGGTCCCTGCCTTGCTGCTTCAGACTGTGTTCTACTGATTTGAGTTTGCAGTAGTAGGCCATAGGCTAAGCGTGAATGTGGGGCTAGTTCATTGTACGTGTGAAAATATTAATAAGCATACTCAGAATGTTTGTGTGATCAATGTAGATCACACGAATTTGATGCCAAGTGGGGCTGACAGCTGGTAGCCCCACTACAGCGTCATTTCGTATTTCAGACCTGAATGGCTGTCTGTCTGTCTGGCGCCAACCTTAGTCGGCAAGAAGCGCAAGGAGGGTAGATTGTCTTAGCTAGCTTGTTAGCTTCACAAACGCCAGATAACTTTAGAAAATGATTAAAGTGGATTTCATACTCATACTCTGGATATTGTCATCTCTCAAACTGCTGGTAAAAGTAACCACAGATTTAACGTGGAGTGGTTTTTGAAGAAAAAGTGGCTAACTGTTAGCATACAAAAGAAGGCACTCTTCTGTTTTCCATGTCTGCTATTTGGTGGAGATGGTACTTGGTCGGGGACGGGTTACAAGGATTTTAAACATCTTTCTGAGAGGATTGCAAAACATGAGAGCAGCGGGAGTCATCTGGACAATGTTGTGAAATTAGGCTTTCTTGGAAGGGTAAATGGCGCAGCCCAAGTTGACAGTGCATACAGGCGCTCCATTGAGCAGCATAACAGGTGGAGGAGGTCCATGATTATCTATTAAGGTTGTTGCCATAGAATGGAAGTCTCCCTAACAAGTTATCTTTCCGCTTCGTTGTGGCCTTCAGTGGTGTTGAGCTCATTGCTGTTCGCGTATGGCCCTGTAGGCACATTGGTTCTGAGCTTGGTTGCATTCCTAATTTAGGTTTGTAAATGTGACAGTGGTAATTTTGCATGTGTATGAGAAAGGAGGAGAGCAATTATACAAGAAAGTCTCTCTCTCTCGTTCCAGTATGTGTACTACAACACCTGGTAGAAGCAAGCAGCTCTGTCGTTGAAAGTGTTTTGCAGAGCCACTCTGTCGATGAAGACTTGTTTTGATTGCTCTAGTCTGGGTATATACAACCGATCTATCCCCTGCATAGTTTTAGAAACAACCTTTCTAATTAGCTGACACGAGAAAAATGTGATATCTTACATCAGGAAAATGGGAAATGTCTCATGAGGAAAACAGGAAATAAATTATTCAGCTGCTGTAGGCCCTGAGAAAATAGTAAAAGTGAGGTGCTGAAAAATATAAAGGATGAGTAAATAATGAAACTATTGACTTGTAGTTGGCAAAGAAAATTATATATATTTAACTATCCTTTATAATAATTTACTCATCAAATAACCCTTTTTGTCATTCCTGGGATTCCATACATTAATGGTACAGCTGCATCAAAAACACAGTGCAAATCCAGGCTACACACCTTGAAGCCTTTGTTGATGTAAAAATTTAAATAAAGACAAATCATGTTATACCGTTTTCACCATAAGATATTGTGACCAACACTACTTAAGTGAAAAACAAAGATAATTTCTCAGGAAAAGTATTTTTTTAAATGCTGTGGTTGCATAGTTGTGCATACACCGCAATTATTTGTATGGATGCCCCTTTTGTGTGGATTTCTCAGTTTGGATACATTTAAATTACTAAGGGATCTCCTAATTTTTTTATTGAATATGTCTTATAAAATGTATACAGGCTTGTCTGTTATTTTTGTGAGAAATGGCTTCTGTCTTACAACATTACCCCATTAGTCAGAATTACTGTACTATGCAGGGAGTTCCCAGTTTCTGAGAGACATTTGTGCAGTTCCTTTAAGGATGCCGTTGGCCTCCTTGCCCCTGTCATCTGTTTTGGAGGGACATCCTAATATTGGCAATGTCTGGCTGATGCCATCTGGCCTCCATTTCTTAAATATGTTTTTCAGTGTTCCATGATATACAGTACCAGTCAAAAGTCTGGACACACCTTATCATTCAAGGGTATTTCTTTGTTTGTAATACTTTCCACATTGTAGAATTATAGATAAGACATCTAAACTATGAAATAGCCCATATGGAAAATGTGTTGAACCAATCAAAGTTCATTTATATTTTTTATTGTTCAAAGTAGCCACACTTGGCTTTACTGACTGCTTTGCACAGTCTTGGCATTCCCTCAACCACCTTCATGAAATAGTCATCTGGAATGCTTCTTAAGTCTTCAAGGTGTTCCCACATATGCTGAGCACTTGTTTGCTTTCCACTCTGCAGTCCAACCTATCCCAAACAATCTCAATTGGGTTGGGGTTGGGTGATAGTGGCAGCCAGATCATCTGATGCAACCCCATGCCTCTCATTCTTGGTAAAATAGCCCCTAAATAGCTCAGTGGTGTGTTTTGGGTCATTGTCCTGTTGAAAAACAAATGATGGTCCTAATGTACTAAAGCACAAACCAGATGGGGTTGTGTATCGCTGCAGAATGCTGTGGTGGCTATGCTGGTTAAGTGTGACTTGAAATCTAAATGAATCACAAACAGTGTGAGAGACCAGCAAAGCACCCCTACACCTCCTCCATTCTTCACGGTGTGATCCACACAAAGATTAACCGTTTACCCACTTCTCAAAAAGACATGGCGATTGGAAACTTCTGACCGGCACTGTATGTAATGCCTTTGAAATGTATTTACATGCCTCTCCTGATCTTTTATATAACATCATGCAGCTCTTTTCTTGGCTCAGGGAAATCCTAAAAGATCATCTGATTTTATTACGGGCGTATCAGAATCACTTTAGTGGATTTCAGCTATAGCAGATTACCTTTGTACCTGATTTGGCACTTGAGTGAGGGTTTGTGTTTTCTAACATGAGGTCAAAGGCCACAAACTTCTAACAAACACTTCTAGGAAAGAAAAACAGAGAACGAGGGAGAGATATCGTACAGGAAGTAGATGAAGAACAGGAAGTCGTGTGTAACCCACCAGGTCTGTTTTTCCTGATCGGCAGTGGGTCCATTGAGGGTTGAGTTCTCTACACCTGTCAGTTTGGACACAGTGAGGAAGGAGAACCCACATCTACAGTTTGGAGGTCATTACAAGCCAGGCAACTGCATCGCCCTTCAGAAAGTTGCAGTCATCATCCCCTTCCGCAATCGTGATGAGCACCTCAGGTTTTGGCTCCACTACCTCCACCCGATCCTTCAGCGTCAACAGTTGGACTATGGCATCTATGTCATCCAACAGGTAAAGTCGGAAAAAGCAAGTCTCTGTTCCAAACATTGGTTTCATTAATTAACTGAACTAGCCTTTCAAAGTCAGACTCATCAATTATAAAACATTTGTTCATTCATGCCTGAAGCTGTCCTCACATGTACAGTAAATGTACAAAATCTTCAATTAATAGAAAGAGGGACATTTGTCAGAAACAAGCCATGTTACAAGAGATGTTCCCTTCATTACAAGTCAGAGGGAGTTAAGGGAACAGGAAATACAGATAGACTGAGCTGGCACTTTCAGCTGTTTTTACTAGAACAGTTGCAGCCCCCACCCCAAACATAAGCCCAAGCCCACCAACTCAGCATTAGTTCCAGCCCCATAGACCCAGTACCCCAACTACACACAAGCCCAGGCCTGTGCTTCAAACACAGACATGTTTCAGCTGCCAGTTGGAGTTTATACTCATTATCTGTAGATCACCAGCTGTTGTGCTAGACATATCCAAGGCAACAGCGGTTTCTAAAACAGAGGTTCACTATCAAATAGTTGCAATGCCTAATATGCGGCTATAAAGTATTCATATTTTCTAAAAAGGCTCTTGTAAAAGACAACATTTCTTGCTTTAGGTTGAATAGGGAGAACTGAACGTTGTTGACAAGCAGCCTGTTTCATGACAACTGTGTTGTCTTTGTAAACAAGTTATTGTCTTGTCGCACAGTACAAGCCTATCCTATACTACTGGAAGACAATAATGGGTTAATTAGCTCTCTCCATTTACCCTATGTCCGTGGGACATTTTCTGCATATGGTTTGACTGAAATAAAGTATTTGTCTTTTCTCAACCGCTGTAGTTGTTTTGACTGCCGACCATCCCTATTTACAATATCATTTATAAAAATTATGCCTACATAAACGGTTGTGAATCAGCATTATCTGCTCTGCCTAGTTTTTGGATAGTTAATTATCAATTATTTGGTAGCATGATATCACAAATTGATTGTTAAGAGAGTTTTGAAGATTTCTTTCCAATGTTTAACTTTATTAAATACACTATCTCACAAAAGTGAGTTCACCCCCTCACATTTTTGCAAATATTTGATTATCCTTTCATGTGACAACACCGAAAAAATGACACTTTGATACAATGTAGTGAGTGTACAGCTTGTATAAAAGTGTAAATTTGCTGTCCCCTCAAAATAACTCAACACACAGCCATTAACATCTAAACCCGCTGGTAACAAAAGTGAGTACACCCCTAAATGTCCAAATTGGGCACAAAGTGTCAATATTTTGTGTGGCCACCATTATTTTCCAGCACTGCCTTAACCCTCTTGGGGATGGAGTTCACCAGAGCTTCACAGGTTGCCACTGGAGTCCTCTTCTACTCCTCCTTGACGACATCACAAAGCTGGTGGATGTTAGAGACCTTGCGCTCCTCCACCTTCCATTTGAGGATGGCCCACAAATGCTCAATAGGCTTTAGGTTCGGAGACATGCTTGGCCAGTCCATCCCCTTTGCCCTCAGCTTCTTTAGCAAGGCAGTGGTCATCTTGGAGGTGTGTTTGGGGTCGTTGTGTTTTTCCATTTGCAAATAATCGCCCCGAATGTTGTCACCTTCTCACCAAGCTGCTTGGCGATGGTCTTGTAGCCCATTCTTGCCTTGTGTAGGTCTACAATCTTGTCCCTGACATTCTTAGACAGCTCTTTGGTCTTGGCCATGGTGGAGAGTTTGGAATCTGATTGATTGCTTCTGTGGACAGGTGTCTTTTATACAGGTAACAAGCTGAGATTAGGAACACTCCCTTTAAGAGTGTGCTCCTAATCTCAGCTCGTTATCTGTATAAAAGACAACTGGGAGCGAGAAATATTTCTGATTGAGAGAGGATCAAATACTTAATTCACTCTTTAAAATGCAAAACAATTTATAAAAATGTTGACATGCATTTTTCTGCATTTGTTTGTTCCTATTCTGTCTCTCACTGTTCAAAAAAAACCTACCATTAAAATTATAGACTAAAAATTACTTTAAGATAAGTCCTTTGATTCTATTTTCCCATTTTTGTCACCTAGGCCCTCAAATAATCTTTCTGATCAAATAATGTGTCCCCTCACGGTATTTAGGTGACACAAGGAACTATCAATTATTTTAAATATTTCCTGTGCTTTTCTGATTGCATTTCTATTTTGATAGTTAAAAAACAATCAACCCTACTACCCACACTGAAAACTCATGCAAAACATACAGTGGATATACAAAGTCTACACACCCCTGCTAAAATGCCAGGTTCCTGTGCTGTAAAATAGATATTTTTCCCTCTCGAAGATTTCAGTTTGTTTTTCAATTGTTCACATTATGGATCACAAAAACCTGGCATTTTAACAGGGATGTGTAGACTTTATATCCACTGTATATGCACATGTGTAGAGGATTTCTCAACATATATTTATGTGCCCTGAATATGTTCATGAAATATATAACTTGCACTAATAGTGTTAAAATAATGAAATAGTTTCAAGTATTTTTTTTTTTTAAAGACTCATTATGAAAACAATATGCATACATTTTAACAGTATCATGAATGCCATTCCTCTCTGTAAAAGTACTTCAAAGAAACTAGATAAACAGATGACAGGAAACTGGAAATAAAGCTGCAAGCAGCGATTAAGGGGACCAAGTAATGACGAAAGGAAACTTTGAAGCCCCTTGGAATGTATCGGTTACTGTAACTAAGCAATTGTCTTTACATTTCCAACTTCAAATAAAGCTCTCAGCATTCAGAATGAAAATTATGCAATATGGTATGTAGGGTAAAAGACAAATTGCACACAGGTACCAACATTAACCCAATGTTGGATGTTTTTTCCTGTCCAATGGTGACCCCATGAAGTTAAAATACTGGTCTGGTTTATACAACACTTGAAGATATTCATACATGGATACCAAATATCAAACTACAAAGATTGGTCATTTGCTGCCATATGAGTAGTGTTTTAAGTGTTTTTCAAAAATAACTAAGATGGCTGAAAATCCATGACGGCGATTTTTTGGGTCTCAGTGGCAAAGATGTTCCTAGTGAGGAGATACACCTATGGACTGATTTCCAAGACCAGGTCACAAGGGATGGGTGTGGTGAACCTTTAAAATGTCCAACTTCACAGGCTTGTGCCACCATGAGGCATGTTTGATTAGCATGTCCACTGCACCAGAAGATGCATTTCTTGATGCTTTACTATATTAATTTGGGTACCTTTACACCATTTTAACTCACAGGAATTTGCTAAAAAGGACCGTTTCTTTGCCAGAAGAATAATTAGTGAACTGGAACAAACATAATATGATTTTGGCATACTGTTGAAACCCTAATGACACATTGTCAATTGACTGATTGTGGAACAGCTTAGATTACTACAAAAACATTCTCAGCATCAGTATAATCAAAGTAGATAGTTGAATGTCACACTCACAGAACATCTTGAATAGTGAAAAGCTTAATTTTTTAAAGCTACCCATTGAAAATGGAAATTACTATTTGAAAGGTTAAGTTAAAAACAAAGTACATATAGCCAGGCTAGCTAATGTAGGCAATTAAAGAACTTAATAATCACACCATTACCAGAATTGAGTAGTTATGTCAAATCATTTTTATTGCTAATTTCTAATAACATTTCTAATAAAGGAATCAATTTCTATTTGTTTTATTCCACTTTGAAGATTGTAAATAAGTGTTTAGACAAATCAAATTCATTAATATAAAATGTACAGTATACATTAGTCAATTAGCAGATGCTCTTATCCAGAGTGACTTACAGTAAGTAGAGGTACATTTTCCAGGAGTAAATTAGGGTAGAGTGCCTGGCCCTAGGACACATTTGGCCCAATTGGGAATCAAACAATTTTACAATTACAAATTTCACTAACTATAGAGCCACTTGAACACATGCACAGACACGCGCACAAAACACTCCAGGTTCCAAAATTCCAGGTTGCCGTTGCATCTATAAAACAAATACTGTTAGTCAATTCTAAATACATTTTATGGAAACCTTTATTTTAGCCATGGAATTGGTCTGAAATCTAACAAAACAAAAGTTATGTACTGGGGGCCAAAATTTGGAATAATTTACAAATGTTGCAGGACATTTTAACCTTTATTCACCAACATGGTATTCAACTGACCAAAGTAGTGTCAGGACATGAGTGACGTAAAAACATTACTATTTAAGTCTTTGATTAAATCTACACATGATTAAATCCACTACAACCATTACTCCAAAACCTTATCCTTGAGTGACCATGTCAAATTGCTAATGTGGTACTAGAACATCACTTAATGATATCAAAAACAACTAAAAGCCATTTTCTAGTACCAAACAAGCAGGTTAGAATTATTTAAGGATGAGGTGTTGTAAAAACCTCCCTTAGTGTTTTTCAGAATTCACCTAGCAAATGTACACTGAAAATGGAAAACACTATTGCAAAGAGTTACAAATTATTTTAAAACTAGCCAAGCAACTTTGACATTTAAGTTAGTAAAATACAGGGTTGGAACTTTTAAGTGAGGGTGAAACAATTTTTGTAAAGCTCCCGAATTCTCAAATTGAACACAATCGAATATCCTGCTGAGACATGTTGCACCAAGTCATGTAGGCTGTATTACCGTTATCATTACAGCGTGACAAAATGTTTTAATATTAAAGAATGGTAGATATCAGATAGGCTATCTGATAACTCCTTAAACGTCTTAATATGGGTCGTCAATCTGTTACATGATTTCATCTAGACTGATGCAAGAAGAGTGCTCTATAGCCTGTCTTAAATCAGCTTGTTAGCGGTCTATAGCGCAGCTCTCCAGCACAGCACTAATCAGCTAGCTAGCGAACTTCATGTAGCTAAATTAGTAAGTCAGCTAGCTACAATAACGCATACAAAACAGCTGAGAGATATTTTGTCGCTATCTGCCATCAACCTTGTTTGAAACAGGAACTAGCTCCTTATATCAACGAGAGAGCGGGCAATGTATGCTTTACATAAGGTTGCTAACTAGCTCAATCGAACTCACCTTACTATGCGATATAATGCTTCGATTCAGTTGTAAAGTCTCGCTACACACACCAGTACCAGAAACGATTAAGAACCAAAGAGGCGAGATGTCAGAGTTTGATACCCTCTGACTCTTGAGTATTTTTTGTTGCCTTGGCCTGCCTGCCACTCAAAATACTGCCAGGTGCTGAAGCACGTCGTCCTAATTGGGATGAGGCGGGCAATAATGCAATTTCAAAATTTGAAACTTGCCAACAAATCCAACAGACCTACTTACGATTTGAATACACAGTGTTGTGTACTCTTGGAAAGCTCGTAATCCTCTGAAATACTACCATCGTGTAAAAGGGAGCAGGTGTGACCTAACGAACAATTTAAGCTGTGGATGGGATTTAAGGTAATTTATTATTAATTGAAAGGAAGTCACATGGCAAAATACCTAAAAGGCTGCAAAAGTAAAGTCTTACCAAGGGAAATTAGAAAAAATATATGCTAAAAACATAGATCTATGTGTACAATAATATATGATTTGTGTAACATTTAACAAGAAACTAACCTCACTAGATACATACTCTAGACCAGACCTGGGCAAAATAAGGCCCCCGGGCCGGATCCGGCCCGTTGAGTCTTTCTATCCGGCCCGCGATACATCCAAAACGTTAAAAATAATATATAATAAAAATACTTGACGAGCTCTGCAGATTACTTAACTTTATTTACTGCTGCTATTTATTTTATTTCAAATTAAAATTCCCGTGGCACTTCCAGTAATAAGTACAGTAGTATCATACTGTCTATTTTAAATACTTTTAAGTTGAAACAAGCTATTTGCGTTGCTATGATACGTAGCTATGGACCAGCACCACAATCCACGTGCGTAAGTTATTTGTTCATATACGCAATTGATAGCTAGCGATCTCTGAAAATGAGCCTGTCTAAGAAAAGTTTATAACGAAAGCAGGGTATTTAAAAAGAATGGATATAAAAAATATTTGCAGATGTCGCAGGTAAAGCAACTTGCTTAATATGTAAAGCTAACGTTGCAGTTTTTAAACAGTACAAACTGCGGAGGCCCTTCCAGAGCAAGCATGCAGACAAATCCAAAAACTGTCACCCGATGCAAAAATTCAACAAGTTCAAGCACAGATGCAGCCTCACTGACGAACGTCTTGCAGCAGTACCGCACACAGCTTCAACAGAAATGACTCCCGACCTCACTAGGCTCTCCTGTTCATATTGAGTGAGTGGGCCGAAAAGTTGATTTCTGAGCTCAGCTCAGGGAGTCATCCAACATGATATAGAGGGTGGGGGTGCTAATTGGTCAGCATCCCCTGGGGGGAGGCATTTTGTCAGGGAGTTCCTTGACTCATCCTTCTCTGTGATTGGTCAGACGCCTGCAAGATTAATTAAGGAAACGAGGGAGGGTTAAAAAAAAGATACACATCTTCTGTGCTTCAGAAGCAAAAAGTTGCCTGATTAATCAATGATCAGCACTGGTGCTAAGCCCTGAATGTATTGTGATCCTGGCAACTCCTGTGGGCTGGGAACTGCCAGGGACCTCAGAATACGGTGTTACCGTGAGACTTGGAAGCCTATACATACTGTAATTCCCCTTGTATTACACACACTATTAATTTTATAGCTTTGTGTGTATACAATCCCAAGTATTAACCGCACCCATATATAAACCCCATTTGCCCAGAGAATTATGATCCGTACATACATTGTAGTTTCATGTTAAATATCTGTCTTTAGTAGCGCCCATCCCTGTAACGCCATTTGTATCATATTTGCCAAATGAGTTTCTAAGACCTCTACGTCGTCGAGCAATTATCTGTGGAAAGTTCGCCAGTGGGAACGGTTTTAAAAAGTGTCTACTGGGGTAGCCTATTTGACACACCCATGTGGTTGAAAATGTTTTCAAAATCCGTGTATAAGCCACTGTTTATAAACGTGGAAATTATGTTATTTTTGTATGTTTGTTGATTTGCTTATTTGTGTCATTGCGTATGGCCTAAGCAGAAGCTGATATCAAAAATGTATATCAGAGATATTGCTCACTATTTAGCAGGTATGTTGGCTCTAGTTGGCTGTAAATACGTCATGAGGGAAAGTGTTGATCTGTCATGGAAAGTGCTGAAAACACAATCCAGATGTGCAAACCGGCTGGTGATTTACAGGTGTTTTCGCTGTCAAAGGTGTTTCTAGATAGGAGAATACCTATCTAATCTCAAAATTTTTCTTTTATTCATCTTTCGTCCGTACAAAATGTACTTTTAATTCCAATTTTATCATGTTTTAATTACACTGTAACAGAACAATGAGTGAAATAATCTGAGAAGGGGTACACTTGTGATATCTACTGTATTTTCAGGGTGAGCAGCGTTGGTTTACATTTCAAGAAGTTTATATTTTGGGTTCTGGTATGGTAGGAAAGTTGAACTGAACTCTTGTGGGATATCTGCTCTCTAAAATCTCCAAATGTGGATGTACCAATTAGCATTATCCAAAGATTTATTATGGTCCGGTAGAATACTTTGCTTTGACACTGGATATAGCATATATTGCCAATTGCAAATATTTAAGAAGAGCTGCAGGTTTACTTCTAATACAATAACATTATAAGTAATATATAATACTTTCTTTTTGCGGTATACTTGTCGGAATCACAAAGATAAATATCAACTGATCACTATCAAATTTTAACAGTGAACTGTACTAATGTACACCTGTGAAGATCACATTATGGAGAATATAGTGGTATTATTTCTTAAACAGGTGCTTCCTGTTCTTCTGGTAACAGACAGGAGTTGAAACCAATATCTAAGATAATTTGGTTTTATTGCCAGTTTTGTGGAGAAACTCTTTCTTGTATCTTTCGATATACTGAATTGTGAGAACATCCCCTGAATTTACCTCTAACCCCCTGGCCTTTTTAAACTACAGTATCATTTCCAGAATTTTATGAAGAAAAAAAAACATAAATAACATCTACTCCTTTAGCACCAGGTATAAATAGGGTCTTTGTCTCTCTCGCTCTGTCTAATACTAACTATTTTTCCCCTTTCCTAGCACTGCTTTTCTGCAACCAATCACATCTCAACTACAGTATGGTTGGGTTAGTCCTTTCTCCGCTTTCTTCTTCTGAGGTAACTAAGAGCTATTCCTGGGTTACACTATATTTCTCTAACATGCTGCTGCTTGCTTTCTGACACATAATGTCTCGTGGTTTTCCGTTCAGATTTTTTGCATGATGGCTATGGAAGTATATTCCCTTTCCACTCCTCACATGAGACAAGTATGAAACCTAGGGTTGGTTTCCCAGGCAGCGATTTAGTCTGATAATACACTTAAGTTGCTTTCGCAATATAGAAAATTCAAATGCTATATTATTCCAGTACAAAATGCTCAAACTGTGTCTGAGAAACAGATCCTTAATGTATTTTTTTAAATGTAGTACTTTGATCATCTTCATTGAATGTGACTATGTCCTCCATATTGTTGATTCAAATGCATTGTTAAGAAAATGTGTGGATAATAGATAGAAACTAATAGACACATAGATAAACATAGATAAACACATAGATAGAGACATATATAAACCGCTAGTTAATTCTGTTATAAAAATGTTGTTTACATTTTCCTAATGATAAACCTTACTCAGTGTATATTCAGTTGATATAAAAAGTCTACACACCCCTGTTAAAATGCCAGGTCTTTTGATTTTATTACAACACTCAGTCTTATTGAGAAGGAGTCTATTAGCATGGCACATCTTTACATGGCAATACTTTCCCACTCTTCTTTGCAAAAGCGCTCCAAATCTATCAGATTGCAAGGACATCTCCTGTGCACAGCCCTCTCCAGATCACCCCACAGATGTTCAATTGGATTCAGGTCTGGGCTCTAGCTGGGCCATTCCAAAACGTTAATCTTCTTCTGGTGAAGCCATGCTTTTGTGGATTTGGATGTGTGCTTTGGGTCGTTGTCGTGCTGAAAGGTGAACTTCATCTTCAGCTTTCTAACGAATGCCTGAAGGTTTTGTGCCAAAATTGCCTGGTATTGGAGTGAGGAACAGAAGGGTTAAAATTAGGAGACCACTACAAATTAAATGCTTCTGTTCCTCACTCAAAACTTTCCTTTTCAACTTTTTTGGAAAGGAAAGAAAAAGCTTTCCGGAGCTGTATACACAGTATATCGCCTTTTTGAATTCATGTGAAATAAAATTTGCAAGAATATCTTTTTTTATTTGTAATTTGTAATGCATTGAATGCATGACATACATTTTCTAAATGTCTCTAGAATACATTCATGTGTCAGGAAACATTTGGCAAACTATCTACCTTTCACAAGTTATTTAAAATGTTCACATTTATTTGGTTTTCTGTACTGGAATAACTACATAAATGGCTTTAGAGAATTCCTGTAATGTTGTATAACAGGAAAATCACCTCTTTCATTATTAGCATGGAGAGAACACGTTCAACAGGGCCAAGCTGATGAACATCGGCTACAATGAGGCCCTCAAAGAGTACGACTACGACTGCTTTGTGTTCAGTGACGTGGACATCATCCCCATGGACGACCGGAACACCTACCGATGCTTCAGCCAGCCCAGACACCTGTCTGTGTCCATGGACAAGTTTGGCTTCAGGTATGACACAAAACTTAACAGTCAACTCTTCTAGAAAATATTCTCTCCCACATCCACTTTCACTTCAGTAGAAAGCCCCTAAGGACAGTTAACAGGTATTTCTAGTCATGATTAGCATACCCTTTATTACTACTTGACTCTTCCGATGGGCCAGACCAGAAAGCTTGTTTCTTTTGCCCTTGTCAACTACTGATTACCTGGTTGATTTTTAAACCACAAGACCCTGCAAGGCAGGAGGTTTGACTTTCGTTTTTTAAGAAACGCTATCAAAGTGTCACCCGCTCCACTCTCCCCATCGCCCCAGGAGTCACACGACTCCTGTCCATATCACTGACTTATCTCAGGCCACAACACTTTTGTCTACACCCAAATGTCATTTGATAATCGTGGCTGTACATTGTTGTTCTAGTTCCACATAACTGTAACTAGATTGTCCACATTTCAGAGCCAATGTTTATTTACGTTGTATTGCTTAGTAAAACATTTTTGTGGTTTAGACTCAGTAAAACTATGCACAATTACACCTGACAAATGGCTGCCTTCTCCCACTTCCATAGCTTGAAATAGCAAACAGGTATTTCTCGTCATGCTCCACCTATACCCCTTTCATTTGTTGTCTCTTTGTGTGCTCTTTGTAAATGTTGTCTTTGTCATGTTTATAGGTTGCCATATGATCAGTACTTTGGCGGTGTCTCATCACTGAGTAAGGAGCAGTTCCTGAAAATCAATGGTTTTCCCAACAACTACTGGGGCTGGGGAGGTGAAGACGATGATATTTTCAAGAGGCAAGACAGTACATTTGCATCAAAAACAGACATTTGCTGCATTACAGATGAGCCTTTATTAACCAAGCAACCCAAGACAGACTCTTTAAAGGCCTGATCACTGTACCTTTAACCGTGTATAACTTAAAATTCAGTCAGGTGCATTCAAATGAAGAGAAATTGCATTGATTTTCAATATAGAAAATATATACAGTGGTGCAACTCTGATATCAGTATATCACAGTATATCCAACTTCTCAGAGTACCTCCAAATTGTCTCTAAATTACCATATCAATCATCTGTAACTTTCCCCAGGGTTAGCTCCAGAGGAATGTCCATCTCTCGTCCGGATGGCGAGATTGGAAAATGCCGGATGATCCGTCATGACAGAGATAAACTAAACGATCCAAATCCACAGAGGTAAAGCTTTAGAGTAGAGAATATACAGTCTCTGGTTCTCTACTATGTTTTAGCTTAAAAATCTGCTGTCAGCATTGATGCTCTGCTGCCATCGCTACTAAGAAAATGTAGGTTATCATGTAAGCACAAAAATATCCCTAATGTCTTATGATACAAGGATATCCTTTCAGTCATTTTTCGTTACATCACAGGTTTGACAGAATACTACGCACAAGACATACAATGGATTCAGATGGAATTAATTCTCTCAAGTACGACGTGGTCAAAGTGGAAAAAGATGCTTTGTTCACCAACATCACAGTTGACGTGGGGACACCTTCATGAAGGTGAATGTAGTACGATGGAAATGCCAGATGGATTTTCTCTATTTCTGCATATTCTGAACATTGAATGTTATCAGATCTTAAACTTAAAGTTAAACTTAAACTTAAATTATTACATAGAGAAACCAAGTGAGCACACAACACAATTTGGATAATTATTGAAATTGTTTTCATGGGACAAGTTATGACACCAAAGTCCCTTTCAACCTCAATACCGACACAATACAGTGTCTCCATGGGAAATTCGCATAATTATGCTGCAAAGCAAACAAGTGGTGCATCTTAATATGAATGCAACTTATAGCTCAATGTATAGGCTGCTTACCGGCCGCATTTATTGTTCCTCATGTCTGCTTACAAAAAGAATAGTTTACACCCAGCTGTGTAATAGTAAATGCTTTTAGCAAGCCAATTAACATTAGCCAACACGAGGACCGAACACCCTGAATGAACGGTGAGAAACGCACGTCTCGGATTTCCCATTTACCATGTCTTAATAAAATGTACATGCCGCAAACATTGGAGTAAACATTTTTATGTATATATAGTGACCATAATTGTTTTCAGAACTTCTACAATCAAGTCCAATATGAATGTGTCACAACCAATTATTTAGTAAAAGGGTCTGTTTTACACAGCGGCATTAGGTGTTGCATGTCTTTGTAATATAAGTAAAAACAGCACTAAGACATTGGGTTATGTTCACTCAAATTTTGTTAATTTAATATTAAGTTTAAGTTCAAGATCTGATAAAGAAAATACAAATAGGGAAAATCCCTTTTCACAACACTGGGGGCCAAATAGGGGCCAATACATTTTCACAACACTGTAAAAGGAAGAGATATGTTGCAAGGAGTGGGGCAGAAAAAGCACTGTGGAATTATCAAATTGAATACTGAGAATTATGTTAAATTGAATACTGAGAATGATGTTAAATTGAATACTGAGAATGATGTTAATGTTAATGCAGAAATATGTACAGTACTGGAATACTGGAAACAAATGAACTCCTCATGGATATGGGCATGTGGTGACCCAACTAGACCTGGAAGTCTGGAAGTCTGAAACTGTTCAACAAAAACATGTTTCCTAATTGCAGTTGCCTAAATAGGTTTAAAAGTGTATATAGTTTCACAAGTGTATGAAGTTCATTTTCATGAATATATTGATTGTTTCTTTTTACATTTTTTGGGAGCAGTGTTTCGTCATTTTATTGTTTAATATATCTTGCGGGAATGTTTCCCATATTTGAAACTTTGTGAAAGGTTTTTATAGGTTTCATACATTATTAAACTTTCTCCAGAAACCTCAGTTTATACACACTCGTTTGCTGTCTATCTGTAGGTTTAAAACCTGTTACAGTGCCTGTAACATAATCATGTCCATGGTTCTGCATTGGGGTTGCTAGTTATACAGGAACAAACATACATCCCATTATTCCGAGGCTGGGTCCTTTGCAGAAAAGATTTTTCCCAGGAAGTTTGCCAATTTAAACTTTACAAAGAATCATGTCAGTGTAAATTCATGAATGGATATCAAAACAGCTGCTATGGGACCATTAAAATGATTATGCAACAGATAAAACATGACATATGGTGCAAAGGTGATATGAACACAAAATTAACGAGGAAGCAGAATTCAAAATAATAGTACTGAATAATTTTTTATTTGCTTATGTTGTCTGAATGATAATGGTGTGAGTAGAACATCTTAATTATTGAACATTTGGTTTTACCACAAAATAGGTGCAGCACATTGGTTGACATCTTTCATATTTAGTGAGTTATTAGTCCAGCAATGGGGTTTTGGCTTCCAACAACAAAATGTGTATCTTATATTTTAAGAGGACCTTGAAAATCCAGTGGAGTACAAATCTTGTTCATGATTTAAGGTAGCAGTCTTATGATGCATGCTTGAATATGCAAATATAGTTCTTTGTAGGCCTTGTGGTAATAGTAAACTACCTTTATTTTGTAGTGGTTTCTTGAATCAGAACCCAATACAATGCAATACACTGTCACCTATTTGGACTACAGTGTTATAGATTAATCAAATACTATGTGAAAATGTTGTGTGATTTGCTCTATTGATTACATATGTTGGGTACATTATGCTCAAATAACCACCAGAGCCTTTTGACTACAGTTTTGCCAACACTTCCTCAGTGAACACTGAACATTAAGCCTAATCAAATGTCAAACTGGTTTATTTCCAAAATACTAACTACATAAACGAAACTCACTATGTAAACTCACACCATGTAAACTTACACTATGTAAACTTACACCATGTAAACGTACACCATGTAAACTCAGACTCAGCACATCCTACTTGACAAACATACCAAAGCTAGTGTGAGACAGGGATGAATCTGAGCTCCCGTTTACCACATTTGTATCAAATAATTGGCAAGGGCACCATACAAGCCTGCTGGGCCCGGGCCTCATCCTAGTGGACTTGGGAAAACCAAACTCTGCAGTTGGTATACTTCTTCTGTTACCAACTTCAAAGGGCCTATAGTGGAACCTAGATTTTCTGTACAAATTCTGTCAGGACATGGGCCTGGACGGGGAGTCTTGGTAAGACTGAAATAATGGCGTTACAACTGAAAAGGTGCGGCTACCAGGACCGTAAATATACAACGATGTTGCCCTAGAGCCGCATCACTCTCCTGTCTACCGCATCACTGAGAGACTGGTCAACCGGACACTTCCTGTTTAACCTCAGACAGTTGGAAAACTAGAGAACCTGCTGTGTGATGTTACTTGTCGCCTTTTCAGGTAAAGTGTGCCGTGAAATAGCATAGAACTAAGTGCTTTGTTCGGAAGATTTGATGTTATTAAAGTACCGATTCTGGCGTGGTACAAACAGAGCTGCGGGAAATCAGTGGGAGATTTGAACAAACTTCAAAATGTAACAATTTTTATTTGTGTAAATAGGTACGGTACACAACAAGTAACAGATATTAACAGGCTTTTTAATTTAAAATGTAAACAAATAATATTGAAACACAGTAAAATAATTATAATAGTACAAGACACTTCTTGAAAAATGTTTTTTTAGTTTTTTTTCGCGGAACAGACAAAACGCATTGTAGTCTCAGGCATAGCTTCTGAAATCCGCAGGTATTCCAGTGTAAGTCGTGTACTGTAAATATTACATTGAAAACTGCTATAAAGTGCTAGTAAGCGTCCATATATAGAGACTGGGTTCTCTACCTCTCCCCATCATTACAAATATGACAGGGGTCTTTGTATGATCGGATATTCCATCTGAATTGACTTCAGTGTTACTTAACCAGACAGTGGCACTTTATTGGGCTGGTCCCTCTATGTCTGGTCATTTGTTGAGTGGTTATTTGGCCCTAAGTCTGGATGTAGATAGGCTGATGGTTGGTACCCTGGAGGGAGGTATGCTGGAGGAGGCATGTGTCAGTAAAACCCTCCCCACCAGAGTAGTTTGGTGTGTAAATGTGGAGTTTTGGTCATTGTTGATGCACACTAGTTGTTCAGCCAGGAGGACTTTGGCATTGACACAGATTGACGATTGGTTGGGTGCAAAGTGTGAGACCCAACCTTTGTGTCTAGCCACATGTTTTTTAGCTTCTGTCCATTCCACTGTTCACCTTTTACACATCCTACTTGTACTACAATGTTCAAGAGAGCCGAACTCCAAAAACGGTGGCCTCAAACTCAACAACAGGTTAACTCAACATTTTGGCACTGATGACAGTGTTCACTGAACAACACATACCCAGAAATATACCATCAATGTTTCCCATCACTGTTTACGCACATACACTGTATATAAAAAAAAGTTGATTCATCAATAATGGAAAACCCCATTTCCCTCAAGTCTTCACGTTAGTAATACATATTTATTCATCAATTAAACAGGACATGAAGCCTGCAGAGGGAAAACATCAGTAAGTTGTCTTTCAACAGCAGCTCATTGCTTAAATCTATGACGACTCCTGTGGGACGCATACCAGCCTACTGTAGAGCTACACCATGTTGGCCATCGGAAAGCATGCAATGTAGTTCTCGCCCCACACTTCAAAAAACAGAAAGTCAGAAGAATGACTGCTAGCTAAAAACAACAAGTGTTGCTATTAGACTGCAAGTTCACAGACAGATAGGCCTGACCCCCTTTTATCATTGTGGTACAGTACAATACTTCGTTAAGAAAGCAGTAATCTGACATAAGTGATCACTGACATCCTTTCAAAGTTTTGAAGAATATTCTGTCTTTGTGCTTTTTCATTCCAGAAAATTCTACAGCCCGTCTTCGATGGTATTTTGAAGCTGGAGTGTTAACGTCTATCTCCACCATGATTGACAGGCACTGCGCAGGACGTCATGACAACACTGACAAAACATTTATCGTTCAAAAAATATAATATAACACGTTATGTTTACTTTTGTTTTCAGATTTGAAATGAAATTTAGCAATATAATGTATTTGCATTTGTCTTTCATCTGTGATTGGACTCTCGTTGAAATTGATTGTTCTTCTTTTAGTTCTTCAAAAAAACATTCTCTTGGTAACCGAGAGAGAGAGAGAGAGAGAGAGAGAAAAAACAGACCCTGAATCAAAATGACTGTTGGTTGGCAGTGAGTGAGATGATTGAAATGTTCTTGTGTGCTGTTGATCCTTGACAAGTGTACACAGACCACACGTGTGCTCCTCACACTCTGTCTGGGCTCCAAGTCCTTCAGTCTTTTCTAGCGAGGGGCACCAGGCTCGCCCTCGTTGAACACCCCAGTGAGGTTTAATCATTGCATTGATTTGCATTGAGTTTCAGTGTTGCGCTTCGGCCGCTAGTTCTCGCTGTGCCCTGCGGAGAACACTAAAAGCTGGGCAGTCCACTGAGAAATAACAATAAAAAGAAACACTTAAAAGACGTAGAAAAACCCTTCTCTCCAGAACGACCCGTCTACAGGGGCCTCAGAAGTCTGTCTGGGAGAGGAACAGACCGGGTTCGTCCAAAAAGTCCCCCTACTCCTTACATAGTGCGCCATTGTTGACAAAGGCTCTGGACAAAAGTTGCGTGCTACTGAGGGAATAGAGCTCCATTTCAGACGCAGCTTTGAACTCACACGCAGCTCTCCCGGGCCTTTTCGTCTGTGAGGAAAGACTTGAGCTGAGTGACATCCACCTCCCCCATGTCAACGGCCACAGCGTCTCTCTTGTGCATCGAAATGTCTTTGAAGTGGTCCTCGTCACTCTGGTCCTTGGCGAAATTCACAAATACCTGAAGTTTAAAAAAGGACACACAAACAGAGCGGATTAATCGGTGTGCTATCCTTCTGCGTCATGTTTGGTTAATTGGTCGTTTTAGCTTGTTTCAGTCTTTTATTTCATGGCAATAAAACACTAATTTCATCTAAGCCACATGAAACAACCCTTGAAAACAATTAGGGTTATGGAAAGAGGGGATTACGTTAATGTCAGGCATTACTTTTTGTGGCAAGTTACTAGAACATATGCAGACGGTTTGGAGAATGAATGTAGATAGTTAGAAGAATAATTTAAAAGTTAGGGTTCAGGTTAGAGCAAATACTAAAATGATCCCTACGACTCAAATATTCAGTTGTGACACCACTTTGACATTAGTTGTATTTATTTATTTGAAATTGAAACATAATATATTGAAAGCATACATGTTACTGTGGTTATTATATTTAAAATTATATAACTTTCACTGCTTACTTGGTCCAGTGTGGTCTGAGAGACTGAGTAGTCCTCTATGAGCAGCCATTCCTTGTTTTTGGCCAGGATGCTAAAGATGCGAGCCAGTGTGGTTTTGGCGGAGGACAGTTGATACTGAAGCATGTTCCTGTGCTTCTCCTTCAGCGTGCTGCCTGGAAGTTCCCTCTCTATGAACTCCATTACTGGCCTTAGGTCCGGGTCTGGTCCTGCCACCCGGAGGATGATGGTGTAGCCATCCCCGAATCTGAATGGAGAAAAGCACGGAGTGGTTAGCTTTAGCTTTTAGCATTGGCTTGATGTTGATCCAAAATGGCCGTCGTGCTTCTTTACCCATGTAACAAAACAGCATTTTACAGTAACTGCCAGCTCCCCCTACCTGTTCTTTAAGTGCTGAACGCTGCCCAAGCAGCGGAACCTCCCGTTGACCATGATTGCCATCCGCGTACACAGGGCCTCGCACTCTTCCATGCTGTGCGAAGTGAGAACCACTGATCGCCCCTCCTTAACGATACTGAGAATGCAGTTCCAAAGAGCCCGTCGGGCCTTGGGGTCCATACCAGTGGTGGGCTCGTCCTGTCGATCAGAAACAAAAAACACAACATCCCACGCTGGTCAGACTAGGCCCCCGGGAACAAGTTGCTCTAGGAAACACCATCATCTAGTGGACACGTTTATGCATGACATTCTCAATGGAAAGACCGGTTCGTAGTTTTGGGTAGGTGGGGTTATGAATTTTCCACATGACCACCGAGTGATCATTAAATTCTCAGAGCCCTAGGCTTCGACCTGGTTGTAAGTATTGAACCTGAATGAAAGGGATATTTAATGCCAAAATAATATTTCCGTATTTTATTATACAAAAGCAACCCACACAGAAAGCAACCCACAGGAAAGTGCAAACGTAAGCACTCACAATGTGATCGTTTTCTCTTAAAATGTTCCATCTCCATCTTGGTGTAAATTGCATTACCAGTTCAGACACGTTTATTTTTAAGTGTCACCCTGTAACTGAATACCGGGGTGACATAGGAAATGGGGTGGGGCAGGTTACTGACCAGGAAGACCACCGATGGACCTCCAATAAGAGCCATGGCCGTGGAAAGTTTCCTCATGTTCCCACCGCTGTAACTCCCCGCCGCCTTGTCCACGTACTTCACCAGGCCTAGTTTACGGATGCCCCACTCCGCCACCTGGGTCAGAGGGAGGTCACAGACATGGTCAGATGAAGAAATACCGGATCCGCACAGGGGTCGCACGAATACGATGGCGCGGAATCAGTCGACGCGCTCACCTCGCACACTTCCTTTTCTGGCACCCCTCTCAGGATGGCGTAGAACTCCAGGTGTTCCCTGCCGGTCAGCAGGTCGTTGATGGCGTCAAACTGGGGGCAGTAGCCCATGTTCTGGTGCACCTCGTTCATCTCCGTCAACACACTAAAAAAACAGAGACGCACACCACCGTCAGTCGCAACAACCCACACAGTCTGTAGAAGCTTCTGGGTTAATGTGATCTAGAGCTGTATCCCATGACGCATTTAGCCTTGGAGATATAAACCAATACTACGAATGATTGTGTATATGTGCCGCATAGATCTTTTAATGACGCCGTGTATAGCTTATTGTCGCTACTCTGTTACCTTTTTCCCGCCAGGTAAGCCTCTCCGCTCGTGATTACTGAGTCTCCAGTCAGCATCTTAAACGTGCTCGTCTTTCCTGCTCCATTGACTCCAAGCAGACCGAAACACTGGAGAAGGACAAAAGGAGTTTTACCGGACTGAACTTACCACATAAGGTTAACACATGCAGACAGGTTTTATGTTGAACCGAACCGTGAATGAGAGCACTAGCCTTTGTACGGCTCTCTCTCATTTTTTAGTCAACGTATCTGAATAGCACTTTGAGACAGTTGTTGGTGTACAAATGGCTGACTAAAACGCATTAGATTGAATGCGGCCTTACTTCTCCTGGAGGAATGCCCACGCAAAGACGATCTACTGCAGGTTTCTGTTTTCTGTTGTACACCTTGGTCAGCTGCTTGAGTTCCAAAATATCAGACTGTCCCCCTCCTCCCAGAATCCTTTGCCTCTCTCTCGCCACGTCTTCATCTTCTTCACCGATAGGCTTCTGGTTTGTTTTCATAGATCTGAGACAACCAATCAGAGAGCATATTATAATACTGTAGATCATTTTGAATAGAAAAAAGGTTTGCGGACATTATAAATAGTTTGGATGAAAATAGTGAAGTTGGAATAAGGGTACAGTGACTCTGATATGATGAGCTAAAAAGAGTCAGATTAAATTTGTCCTATCATGTGAGGGGCCACGCCTACCTGGCCTTAAAGCAGAAGCGGTATTGGATGAGCACCGTGATGGTGAAGAAGACCACACCCTGCACAGCCATGGCAAACAGGTTCTTGCCCACCATGTCCCATGCCAGAGGGGAACGAAACCGGTTCTCACCTTGAACCCATGAAATTAACAGACAAGGTCAAGATACCGCAACACAGCATTTTCGAAATAACCAATATATTAAAATCACTTGACTGGTTTGTCACTTAACTTTTGGTATTACAACAGAAACCTGTCCACTGACATTACTTTTTTGTCCTAAAGTAAAAACGACCTATGGCCTATGACCTGAGCCTACATACCGAATCTCTCCAGAGCGTCGGCCATGGCCTGATTCTTCACCATGTCGATGAGGCCTCGACCCAGACAGAAGTGAGGGAAGATCAGGAACACGTTCTTCAGGATGTCGTTGATCCCTCCGATTTCCTGTTGCCACGTCGAAGAACAACACTCGGTCAATTCCATTCATTTAAAGTCACAATTCACTTCAGATGTTTTATCAATAGAAGGCTTTTCCACAGGGATCTGTGTGAGCAGCAGATTGGGCCCATCTTAATGAGCTTCACAGGTCTTCAACGACTCGTCGTACTCACGTTGCTGCCGAAGAGCTCGAGGACGAAGGTGGAGACGCTGCCGTTGATGCCGATGAGGATGTTGACGGAGGTGAGCACCACGTAGGCGGTGCTGGGGATCTTGAAGAAGAACGACGCCGGGTACATCAGGGGTGTGATGGACCACCTAGGAGAAGGCATCAAAACAAAGTCAGTCGGAGTGCCTAAAATAGAATATTCACGTCGAGTGGTGTGCGAATGAGGTATTTTCCGCTCAACTTGAGTTTTAAGACGTGAAAATAGTGACATAAAGCACAAGCGTGTGTAGATGTTGTGTAATGTGTGTGTTATTCCCTCACCCATAGAGCAGGAGTAGCAGGGCCAGGACGGGCAGGTTAGTGGAGGAGACATAGGCGTCTTGTTGAAAGCAGACGAAGATGATGATGACCAGAGTAGCAGGAACAATGTAGTTACACTGGAACACACAGACCAGAAAAGCCTCAAATCTCCCATACAGTCAAATACTCTTTCCAACTGACAGACCCCTATAAGTATAATACAGGTGAAATTATTCTAAATTCCAATTTAGTTTGTGACATTTCCGTGGCGCCTGAAGTCATTTGTGTTCATACGTCTGGCATAATGTCTATAACTCCGTGATAAAACAAGAAGCCTCACCATGTCCCAGAGGAAGTTGGCCGTCCAGTAGAGCAAAGGCTGCACACCGCTAATGAACTGCATGTGTTTGGCCTTGTTGACCCTCTCCTGAATGAGGAAGACTACGAAGCTGGCCGGGACGAAGGACATGGCGAAGATCACGCAGATGGACACCAACACATCCACCGAGGTGGTCATACTACAGGGAGAGATCAGAGGGAAAAGATGGTTCTCGGTCATAACATGTTATGAGCAATGTTAAAAGACAAAGACTCATAGAAGAAATGACACATTTCCAATTAAAGCCACGCTCAGGGACAAAATGACTGATCTTTCACCTTGCCGTCGCAGGGATTTGATCTAACAACCTTTTGTAAGGTTACCTGTCGTTTCAGGGAAGAACTGGACTCACAGGCCTGGTACTTACAGTGCGACCTGCGACAGTTGCTCCTTGGTGAGGTTAAGTGGGTGGTTGAAAGCATTAATGCCGAACTTGCCAGGGTTCTGGTTGGCGGGCAGGCTAGCGCGCAGGATACCATTGTTCATCACATTGAGGAAAGATCCAATACTGTGCCACCCCTTGTTGTTGAACCAGATCTGAATGAGGTGAGAAGTTAGGGTTGAAAAGTTAGGACAAATGGGTTCGAAAAACAGAGGAAGTGGAAGTGTGTTTTTGTGAAAACTCAAAAAAGCGGGAAGCGAGAAATCCAACAACCCACTAAGCAGAGACATAAAGGCTTGGCTAAGCAGAAAACCGACAGGTCATCATCCTGTCCGTGGTTACGGGAAGTGATGAGTGACTAAAGGTTCAAGAACAAAAGGTCTTTGCCCTGCCTATCATCAACATTCAGGTTCCTGGGAAAACAATGAGACCATTTCAGTCTTTCCCTGTATTCAAATGACACAGCATTCTCTATTTAGTACCCTAATTTTGACACTGCTTAAGGAAGATTAGGATATATATTTTTTGAAAACATCCTAAGCATGCTATTTCTGTTGGCTGAGAGGTCTTGTAGTATCCGCAAAAAAAACCATCCCTGCTGTGTAAGCACGGAAACCTGTGTTATCAACTCATTTTCTCAAACAGATGACCTGTAAAACCAGCCCAGAGGCTATCAGTATGTACTGACATGTATGGCACTAACCTTGTCACCTTGTCAAAACGTGTGGAGAAGCCAGCACAAAACAACAAGCTATGTTCAGTGTGCTTATCATGAGAACACTAACCTTGACGTTGTTTTTGGTGTCTAGTCCCTGGATGAAGCTGGATAAACTGCCAAAGAAACGGTCAGCAGCAGTCCCCTGTAGAGATAGACAGCAAAACCCTGTTTAGTACACAAACTGAACCATATATGCATTTAAAAATCCTGTAGACGTCAACAAGGAAATACAAATACTTGAAAGTGTATATACCTCAGTCTACATTAATTTGACTGGAACTGTCAATCAGGGCATAGGTCAAGCCTTCTCATAACATGGCACTTTGTTGTGAATGTCCATTCTAAGCATTCTGCTTCTACATCTGTACAGTCCATTACAGTGGCATTGGGAACGAATAGAGGATACTAAGTAAGTAAATGTTTGGCTTACTCTCTCCAGTTGGAAGCGTCGTCTAATACCACTGATGGCTTGGTCAATGTCTTCACTTGGTGGGAGGAACTGGGTGTTCCTGGCACCCAATGAGAATCCACCATATCTGCATGAATAAGTAGACATTTACATATCATTAAACACTGTGGTACAGAACGTTGCCAAATCAGTACTGAAGCTGATGGCATGTTCTGATGAGTTAAGGGAGCATTGAGGGACTGAAGCCAGCCAATTTACCTGAATTCATTGACTGATATCTTGTTCTTCAAGCTATAAAAGGACAAAATGCACATTATTAACATATGTGATTAGATGTACTAAATTCTGACCTAAATGTAAAAATACAAATAAATCAGTACCTTTTCCCAATAATCTGAGCATAGGTTTTGACCAGGTAATCTGACACATTTCTACCAGTCAGATTCTGCAGGGTGCCTACGTCACTGATTTTCACCTGAAGAGAAAGAAAAACGATTAAACTTTTGTTTGGATCCATGCTCTCTCTTTTGCGTTAGGGTTAATACGTGTATATGTGTGTGTGTGTGTGTGTGTCCGCGTGATTTCAGATGTGTGTGTACCTGCGGAGGAGGCAGACCTCCAGCTCCAGGAGGGCACTCGGGCAACATCTTCTTGCGCCCTTCGCAGCTGCATTCACACATAGGAGAGGGGTTTCCCATGCTCCAGTTACCATTCATAAAGATGTCCCTCACAGTCTCCGGCACCTCTGGAATGCCCCAGTCGTTGTAAGCCACGTTGCAAGAAGCATCACTCCTGAGAGGGAACGAGAGAGAGAGAAAGAGAGAGAGAGAGAGGAAGAAAGGGCGTTGGAGAGTGACCATTTAAATCCACACGGATTTAACCCTCCACGTTTTGCGACTGGTGATCTCCGACACATTCCGTGCAATCTGTTTTCGAAAGGAGTTGGACTTACGATGAGTCACAGCGAGGACCAAAGCCGTCGTAGTTTGTCAGGGCACCCAACAGCTTATTAGTAAGTAGGTCATCAGGTGCGTCGTTACTACAAGGAGGTAATATAATATCATCATCAACCAACAAGTAAAATACTTTAACCATCCGGTTAACCTTGTTTATATTAACACAGCTGGGTTAAACTGAGCAGTACCCACAGGTGAAACCCATTCCGAGACGTACAAACATAAATTCAGTTTCTGATTGCCGGCAACGTCTTCTCGCGGGGTTAGTCTTACCTGATGAAGGTGAACTGTTCTTCATACATTCCAGGCTCCAGCTGAAGGCTGGGGTACTTTCCAAACGGAGGGACGATGAGGCTGAAGACCAAGGCGATGCAGACAAACACAGCAGGGAGCACAATCTGAAACCCACACAGGGCCACATCACTTCACAAGCCAACTTCACAAGGTTTACAGCCAACTGACTGGGTTCCAAAGTTTCCACAATGGCCCTGCCCTGGAGGCTACGAACACCCCTATCAATTGTAATGACGATAAATGTTAATGTAAACCCTCAACATTAGGTGATGCCGTGAAGAAATAAATCTGTGTTTACCTGAGCAAAGAAACCTTTTCTGGATCGCCGGGCATACAGGAAGCGTTTCCATATCAATGCCACAAACTGCTGTCTCTTTAGACGCCAGCCTTTGACCTGGTATGAACCTTTACCATCCGAGCCTCCTAGCCAGTCCGTCTCACGGGATTCTGAGGCAGAAAACCAAAAGGGAATTAGCCTCAGGTCTTCAAAGGCCAAACGCCACAAATACGACGGTTTTGAAATGAGACGAGAGCCAATGGAAGGCGAGTGGAGTTAACATGGGTAATAAAAGGTACCTGGGTCACCTTCTGAGTCGTTGAAGTCGAAGCCATCATCCTCGGTGAAAGGTTTAAGACAACTCTGGTGGTCGCCAAACGCATGTCTGCGGTGCCTACGAGCTGGGATGGTGCCATCTGAATGAAACACAGCACGAAATAGGTTGAACAGAGAAAATAACAAAGAGCAGCTAACAGCTAAAAGAGTAAATATTAGCTTTTGACAAGGTTTTCATGGGGTAGTATGACAGTCTCACCTGAGTTAGGCAGTTCAGCAACGTCCACTCCATTGTCCTCTGCAACTTTCAGGAAGATCTACCATGAAATTACCAATAAAAGGTTAACATACACTAATAATTTGTCACAGTAAGCAACACAGTATGAATGTTTGGAAAACGAGTCAAATACAACTGCTTGGTTATGTTTTGTACCTCTTCCAGAGTCGTGTCTGAGATGCCATAGCTGGAGATGCCGAGGTCTGACAGGCGATCATCGATCTCATGGAAGAGTTCCACGAAGGCTCCACCTTTAGCCGCTTCATAGGGCAGAACATAAGTGAGTTCGTGTCCCAGGTCTTCAACAAGCCTGGCAGCTGGCACGTGCTTGAAGATCACATTGGAGATCATGGTAACATCTAAAAGGGAGAGGAGCAGAAAGAGAATCAAACAGACTGTCATCATCCTCATCCTCATGTTGATGTTACCCAAGAAAGATAATTTCCAAACGGTTTGATTAATAATTCATTGTTCATTTTGTTCTGACCCTATTGTAAAAAGTACAATTAAACAATTGGACAGAAGGTAATCAGGCGTTTCTTAAACGAACCGATAGTGGTGGTTTCGCTTTCGGGTTCACTGCCAAGTCCAGCATCCGAGCTGCTCTCAGAAACACTGTCCTCCTTCAGAGAAAAAAAGAACACAAATTAGCCTCATTGAGGTTAACACCTTTTTACAAATATATGTTGAAGCCCTACAGATGTATTTATATTGGTCTAACATAGCTTACATAATTATTGTTTCTAAGTCAAGATGTTAGTAAAAAGCTATTTTGCTCAACTTTGGATTTATTTCAATCTACCTTGAAGTTAGTGTCATCATTTCTACATTTCGGAAGTCTTCTGTCACTTCCAGGTGTATTTAAATATACCTTTACGGTTGTGAGGGGCTGAGGCTGAAGGAGGCCCACCTTCTTGCTGTAGGAGACAGAACTGCTGGAGGAGTTCCTACAGGAGCTCAGGCTCAGGTCGAAGTCCCTCTTGACCAGGGTCAGGTAGTAGCCCGTCCCCAGCTGAGTCTTCAGGAACAGGGAGGAGCCGACGCAGCACAGCTTGCCATGGGAGATGATGGCGATGCGGTCTCCCAAGATGTCCGCCTCATCCATGTGGTGGGTGGACAGGATGATGGTACGGCCTAAAAATAGAGGGGGAAAATGAGATAGAGAAAGACAGAAAGCGAGAGAGAGAGAAAAGGAAGTGAAAGGTTTGTATTTTGGGCTATAACTGGATACAAAGCTAGCAGCTAGCCCTTCCATGCATTTGTTTTAGACCATTACGACAGACTGACTCCTCCAGCACACCAGAAATATGAACAATATAATAGCATTCATCACCTGCGCGATACTTCAGAAGAAGGTCCCAGATGCCACGTCGTGCATATGGGTCGACTCCAGCAGTGGGTTCATCCAGGATCACAACCTTAGACCCGCCAACAAACGCCAAAGCCACCGACAACTTCCTCTGCATGCCTCCTGAGACCGAAACAAACCAGATCGTAATTGTTCTCAGCGGTAACACATCACTAGTTCAACGACCTTCACCGTTTCTTAACCGTTTTCAACGTCAGCTGATGTGGCTTTCACATTCAGGAAGGAGAGCCGCTCACCCGAGAGGGTGTTGCTACGACACTGGCGTTTGTGAGGTAGGCCGATGTCGTTGACAATCTGTTCCATCTCGGCCTTCACCTTTTCCTCAGGCAGGCCCTTCAGACGGGCGTAGAACCAGATGTGCTCCTCCACAGTCAGCCTGACAGAAACGGACACGAAGGTCAGAATCACATACTGCCTGCTCGCAATCAAATCTACACAGTTACGCCTGACTATTCAATCACATGATGACTATATAATCATATACGTAAACCTGAATGTTTGAGCTGCTCGAACGAGTGCCAGAACTGGCAACCCCAGATAGTGAGTCTGAAAGGGATACTACAGCCATGAGGACGTACATGCTGAAGAGAACGTTGTGTTGAGGACAGACGCCCAGGTTCTGTCGAATGGTGCTGAGCTCTGACCGGATGTCCTTCCCCATAATGTAGGCGGTGCCAGATGTGGGCGGGAACAGACCCGTCAGGATGGACCTATTAGAGTCGGTTAGAATACATAACCAAACCGGTCACTCAACTGTCAATTGAACTGTGTTTCACAAATCCATAGAAGCTGTTGAAATGCCTTGCTTGATGAAAGGTGTATAAACTCCACAGGCTAAACACTTATCAACTGCCTTACATGGTGGTGGTCTTTCCGGCGCCATTGTGCCCCAGGAAGGAGGTGATCTGCCCCTCGTAAAAGCCCAGGGTCAACCCGTCTACGGCTAGCTTGTTGCCGTGGCTGTAAACCTTCACCAGGTTCTTGATGTAAACGCCCGGTTTGATGTGAGACGGCTCCTCCTCGATGCACACAGCTGAGGATGAAACCAGGCAAAATGAGAGTCTCCAATACCTTGGGTCAAAACCCCCCGATAGAAAAAGTATGGAATTGTTTGATAAAAAGGGGGTTGCACAAAAACATTTATTCACCTTTGGCGTTTCCACCACTTCCTTCTTGTACGTTCTTTCCCTGTTTCTCTCCACACCAGTAGGACTTAGTGAAGGGAAAGTACCAGGGCCTTGGGATTCCATACTGGCCTATAAAGGAACACCCGATGTCACATATGACTCACCCAAATACACACAAAATGAAATATAATTTTGGGTGTAATTAATTAAGGTACAGAATGCAAAAAACAACCAACTGAAAGAAAATGAAGTTGCCCTTAAGGCAAAGAAATGCCTGATAAATGGCTTGTGTGATGTCTCTTAGCTGTTGAACATATTCCATGAAGTGACACCTTACCAGGGAAGACAGCCTCGATGTACCAGGTCATGACCCCGTAGAGGAAGGCGTCAAACAGCATGAGGCTGATTGAGGTGGTGAGGGAGTAGCTGTCTTCCTCAAGAGGGCTGGACAGCAGGTTGGACCACTGGATTCCCACCCCCTGCTCCTCAAACAGGGCAAAGTACTCACAGCCGAACCCAAACGCAACCGGGGACAGCAGGCTCTGGGGAAAATCGAGAGGAAAGGATACGAGTTAGGAAACAAGTTACGTCGACGATCGGAGAGGATCGAAAACCAGCTAGGTTGGAAACCGGCCCCCATCACAGCCCATTCCAGCACAACAACCTGGGCTAAAGCCACACGCTCACCACAACAACCTGGGCTAAAGCCACACGCTCACCACAACAACCTGGGCTAAAGCCACACGCTCACCACAACAACCTGGGCTAAAGCCACACGCTCACCACAACAACTTTGGCCCCGTAGCCCACGTAGTCGTGCCAGGCAACACACAGCACGTAGGGCAGGTAGAGGGTGAAGTAGATGATGCCCCCACACGCCGCCGCCAGGTTGGCACGCGAGAAGATGGTACTGATGAGGAAGCACTGCATGATGGTCACGACCGCAAACGAAGCCAGGAACAGGAAGACCACGCCAGGGTCGCTGTACGGAAGCAGGTTCCCCATCTGATTGGACGAGGGGAGGTTAGTGAGGTTATGAAACAGGTTGTGTGCGTGTGTGTGTTTGTGTGTGTTTCTGTTCCAAACACACACCTTGAGTAGAACCACCAGCAGCCCGGCGGAGATGAGCAGGGGGATGAGGCTGCTGATGAACCAGCTCAGCCACAGGATGCCGTTGTCCAATCCCATGATCCTCATGGTCTCCTTGAGCCGCGCCTCCTTCTCGTAGACCACGCCCTTGATGATGAGGGCCACAGAGTACATCCAGGCCAGGGTCATGAAGAGAGGCATGGAGCGACTCATCACGCGGAGAAACCTGAAAACCGGAGGGGGATGAAGAAAACACACATTGACTTGAAAAGGGTTTGGATTCATTAACGCATATCTATCGTATCATTAAAAGATATACAAGACTATTGTTTATAAGACCCAAGATTCTCTGCGCAGCCACCAGATTTCTCCAGGTCTCCTCAGGGCCACTTACATGTCGTCTACATAGCAGGGGTAAGGCATCTGTTGGATGTAGACTCCCGTCTTCTCCTTGGTGCCCGTCACCGCCCTGATGATGCCCTGCTCGATGACGTCCTGCAGGTAGGAGAACCCGCCCCAGACGTAGCGCAGGTCCTCAAACGGGTCGGCCCGGGGACCAGGGTCCCAGTATCTACGGGGAGACACGAGGATGGAAAGTTAGGGAAATAATGTGGATATTCTATATTCGGCATTCGTTTTCCATTATTACAACTTGCTTGGCCGTTTTAATAACCACAGTGACTAAAAGCTTAAAATACATGACTGTCTAAAGCAAGGGTAGGCAACTTGTGTATCACATGCCAAAACTGGCCAGGAAACAAATTTGATTGGGACAGCCAAAGATGACTTAGGACAAATCACCTGTCCTTGATCTTGTTGGTACGCTCCACGTTGTCGATGTCCATGCGGATCTTGTAGTTGACATTAGGCGGCAGGTCAGAGCTGTTGCTACGGGAGATGTCTGGGAACACTATCCCAGCCCAAAACTTCTGGTTGTTTAGGAGACCCATGGATTTGTTGACCAGTCTCTCCTCGTTGGCCACAGGCTCCAGTTTATCCAGGTTCACACACTGTGAGGCAATATGAAAAAGGGTTGTCAGGCTAATACTTACATAGTTTGACGTGAAATGACAGTACAGATTTGTTAAAATGTTGAGAAATTAACATTGAAAGCTTGGCCTAATACCAAAGAAGATATGTGATTAGCTGCAGTTACGCCATACATACATAATCATCATCTAGCTAGTCACCCCAACGAAATATACACTTTAATGATCCGGAATGGAAAACCATTCGGCTGTCCAGTCGCGTTTAACGTTTGGCTTGGCAACAACAGTTACCCTTTCACTGCAGTGATAGAAATCAATGAGCATTTAGCTATGGGGTTACGAAACACTGACCCGGTGACTCAAAACGTTCACACAGCCTTCTCTTCTGAACTGTGTTTCAGATTTGATTTAGAAAGGCACGCTGTGACGTCCAGAAGGAACACAATTATTTTCTATTGGCGTACACAGTGTTAATGGATCTATTATTTTACCTTGACCGGAGGAATCGACTACTGGCCATCTTATAGAATGGTGTCAATTCCAACTATGGTATGTATATGCGTATTAATGTAATGGCGAGTGTGTGACTGTCCTTTGGAATGGTTTGCGCAGACCCCAAACACACACACTCAAACACACCTCCATGAAGCGGGAGATGGTCTTGATGGCCTCGTCTGTCTCGTTGATCACGTCTCTCCACGTGTACGCCGAGCCGGCGGGGCGCTTGTCCTCCGCAGCCTTGGACAGGAAGAGGGACACGTCCTCCACCTTCCACTCGGTGCCGGCCAGGCGGTCGTTAAAGAAGCTGGCGCTGGCGTTGTTCTGGAGCAGGGTCTAGCGGGGAACCAACGTGACGTAGGTTTAGTCATGGATCTCCCATTGCCATCGCTAAAAAGCATTAGCTGTTGTCAAAGTTTGCAAACAAAGATAATAATATTTATAAATTAAATGTAAAAAGGGTACAAAGAACATAATGTTCTACTCTAAACTGCGCATGCAGACAGTTTCTGTCACAGTCTTTTATACCCTGAATGTCCGCCATTCATCCTCTCTATTAGCCTCCAGGGGTCAGTTATTAATAACAGTCACTCAGAACCCTAGTATGTAATGAATATGACAATTACACCTCATTCTAGTTAATAGCCACATTTGCCTGGAAGCCGCTGAATATACCACAGAATGAATTGCTGTGGAGAAAATGGCTTTGGGGATTGAATTATGTGATATATTTCCTACCACTGTGGGGCAGCAGGAAGCTTTGATTTCCATTGAGTGTCAACCACTCAAACTGCTTTAGGAGCCATGTTAGGTACAGAAATGAGAAGAATCTCTTTACTAACTAGCGTAGAACAATCAAATTGAATCATATTACTTGTCCCTTTTCGTTTAAATAAATGTCTGATTCTAAGAATTGTTAGCCTGTACACAGGGGACAATGTTCCAATTTAACAACTTAATAGACTAATCGGCAGTTATATAAATCTTCAACGACATCTTGTTGAATGGACACAATAAACAGCGTGGTGAAAGATGCACATATAGTCTGGAATAATAACTACCGTACAACAAAATCAGATGAAAAACCCTTGCGTAACAGCTTTCTTCTAGGCTGTAACAGGAATCCATAATGACATTAGCAGACTCTAACCCTATTAAAGACCAACCCAATATAGAACCCTTATCATATTTCCTGTGATCTGCCACATTTTGTGCATAATGTACTGCTAGTAACCTCTACACATTAATAAATATTCCAGGATATGAAGCACACATGATTCATACTGTATGATATGTTGCAAATCCATTTTCACACGCGAATGTGCTTTTTGTCTATGTATATTTGCAGGTCATATCTCATACAAAATGGTGGACATGGTAAACAATTAGATTTAGTTCCCCAAAAAAAGGTAACCGTTTTCTGTAAAACTATACAAAACTCCGGAGTGCTTCCTCAATGGCCTTCAGTAAAATGTAGCCCGGCCATCTACAAGAAAACCCGAAAGAGTCGAAACTCACCCGAACAAGGTCCATCTCCTCACTGCTTTCTATGAAGGTCCAGATTTTCGGCTTCATCTCATCCCACATCCCCCCCAGGTCCCTCAGGATTCCCAGCTCTTGGAAAGTCTTGTTCACCTGGGGGGGGGGATGGGGTGGGGGGTTAAAATGGCTGCCCCATTGTTGAGGTCATCGGGAACTACATTAAATGCAAGCCGCTTCCATGGTCGCAGCCCCGTCTCACCTCGTGGATGATCCTCTGGGTGGCGGGGGTGTCTGGTGTGTAAAGGATCTTTCCCATGAGGAGCGGCTTCAGAGCCCGCCAGATCATCCTGGATATTGGGCTGGACTCCAGGTTCCTCATCATGCTGTTACAGTACGGAGCTGAGTAGTGGGTGACGGGCAGAGACCAGGTGTCAGCGATCAATGCGCGGAGACTATCAAGACTGTCCCACCCCCCCCCCCCCCTCACCACTACGGTCCACCACAAGCAGAATCCCCGAACCAAGTCAAGTTCATGGCTCACGTAACGTATTCACCGATAGAGTCCATGGATCATTAGGATAACTAAGTACAAAGTAGCCCCGGCCAACTCACTGGAGGTGTTGTCGTAGGCGGACACGGGTTCGTCGTCGCTGCCGTTGCCGCCGTGGTTCCCGAACAGGGCCTTGTAGTTGTTGTCCTCGTACCAGTTGAGGGACTTGATCTTCAGGCCGCCGCCTTCGGGGTGACCACACACGATGCGGGACACGGCCTGGTACATGTGGCTCGGGGAGCCCGTGGCGTTGGCCGTCAGGTACTGGATCTCGTCGCGCATGTCCTTCCAACTCTTCATGCTGGCCAGCTGGTGGGTGAGAAACACGCACGTTTTAAGGCATTGCTCAACGTGTCTTGTTTCTCTTGACATTTTTATACATACATGCATAATGGTTAGGTTTGGGGTCAGTGTTGCCAGAGTTCATTGACAGTAAAGCGCACAATCGCCCTCGGACTCCACAATAAAACCGCCTGAACCCGGTTTCGCTCTCATTAAAAGTTGCCCAATTATGCGGGGAAACCCCACCCCATCTGTCAACAGTGGGTGGGATCGGGGGGTTGAGGTACTTTGTTTCCTCTATGCATTAACATATTCTAAATGACAGTACAGGGAAAGCTTTCGCCCGTTTATTACACACCAATGTCAGGCTATGAGACACAACAGATGAATTACAACGAGGCACAACAGATGAATTACTACGAGACACAACAGATGAATTACAACGAGACACAACAGATGAATTACAACGAGACACAACAGATGTTGCGCACTTGTGCAATTGGGCTGTACTCTGCTGGCAATACTCAGCCCTCATTCAGGCTACATTTTCCCTGTCTCCTGCCGTTTTAAACTTAGGAGGACATGAGGTCTTGGCCCACACCTCAGGAGTACCAGGCTTGAAAGACTCGTGGCTGTACCAATCTAAAAGTCCTCCTGGTTGTGTTGCAGATCAAGACGATACCTGATGATTCCAGCTGCCACTCTGCTGACCCCCCCCCCCCCCATGTTGTCCCTGTCTTCCAACCTGGATTAAGTTTAAATAGACTCTGGACTCAGCTCACATGCATTTATTAATTATTACAATTTGTACTCTTAATATGTTATAAGGACTGGTCACCCCTCCGAGCCTGATTCCTCTCTAGAATTGGGCCTTCTTAGGGAAATGTTCCTAGCCACTGAAATTCAACACTACTGTTATATCTAAAACAAATAACAGACCACTCTGACTGTACTTTCTGAGTGTTTGCTCATTTATTGGCGAAACAGCCGATGCGATTGGTCAAAACAAGAACAAACACTGGAAAATAATTAGTCTGCGTGTGTGAACGACAAATAGGCGAGCAGAGCTAAGCGCGCGGAAATCCCACTTGGAATTCTCCTAACCAAAGGCATTGCCCCTACCTGGATCTCGTGTGGACCACAGGTGACCAGCCCCGGCAGTGAATTGTATGTTATGTGGAAATGGCACATATTAAATATCTGTAGTTGCTGCATACATTTTTGGAAATGTAAATGCAGTGTATATTCTTCAAGAATATCTTAAATATGCCTAGCTAGCTTGGTTCGACTACCATAACTCCTCAGACCACAAAATATAAACCCTCTTTCCTCCAATGTTTGTAGGTTTTAGTGTGGTTACATTTCCCCTGGCTAAAACACAGGAGAGGCGACCGCTTTGTAACTGTGTCTAGTCAAAACATGCCTGAACCGGGAACTTCAGAGCAGCGTACCCTGTAATTAATAGAAACGTATGTCATATGAACACATGATGGCACCAGGGAGAACAGAAACGTTCAGACCCGTCTGCTCAAACTGACGTACAGTCAGTGTGCTAAAAACGATTCCAGGCATCAGTCATTGCCCCTGCTTCCCAAATGGTAACCTATCCCCAATTTAGTGCACTATTTTTGACCGAAGCCTGTGGCAAAATGTCCATGAAAAGCAGTGCACTAATTAGAGATAAAGAGGGCACAGCCTTTGTCTGACCCGAGGTTACAGCACTTGTTCCAACTGCCTTAGCAACTGTCCTCGCCTCGGGTCATGTGACGCCGCAGGCCGAAAGCCTTTCAAACGAGTGGTTTGTGTGGTCGATTGGATTATCCCCCTCCCTTATTTCCATATAAGGGATTTTTAAGACATTTAAACACTGCCATTTTCTCTCCTCATTAGGTTGCTAATGAGTTCCTGTGCAATTCACAAACAACAACAAAAGGTTCCTGTGCAGTGTTGTATCAGTTCAGCTCAGATAAACCACCAATGCGCCAAAACTTAAGTGGCTAAAAAGCCTATTATTCACAAAACCATTTTCATTTCACAAACTAATTCTTTAAAAAAAAGGCTGCATTTCCTGCTTTGTTCATCTGAAAGCAGAAAGTGGTTTAGAGGCCTGTCTAACCAATCTGAGGCATTGGGTGTTGCACTGACATGCCCCGACCTGTGGTGAAGGCTCTTTATGTTCGAGTGTTCGCGTCCGTGCGCGTCCGGTGTGTAGCCAAAACAAAGAGAAAGGTTATTCTCGGTCATTCATCTAATATAGGAGCCCGACTGGGCTCATGGTGGAAATGCTGGGTAATCTTGGAAAAACAGGGTCCTTTGTCATTTCAGTTTGCGTACAACGTTTTTCTCCGGAAATAATTAACATGTATTGGGTTAACGAGGTCTGTTATATAAAACTAGATTAGATATTGTTGTATCCAGGGCTCAGGCTGAAGACTTGAGACACCCGCGTAATAACATCAACACTGCATTTCACCAGGTTGATACTCTTATTAAAAACCCTGTTGTTCTGCAGCTGTCCTCCTTTGTGTCTGCATCCAGCACACTCTAATTATTTAGAGGGTTGTAATTATGTGAAGACGGTTGTAATCCTTCAGGGACAAGTTTCCCGTGACAAAAGAATGGAAGGCGACTGCCCTGGACACCCGGTGAACCCCCAGATCCTCCTCCCTCAGAGTTCTGCGGTCATGGTGTCAATCCGGAGCCGCATCAGCAAATCACATGCTCCCGCGGCTCGTCCGAAAACATGCGCAAAGAAAAAAAAAAAGAACGAGGGGACGCGGAGAGCTGGGGAGGGAGGAAGGGAAAGAGGAAGGAGGGGAGTCACATTTTGCCTCCCCACCTCGAGTAGCCTCTCCATGTGCAATGAGAACCGTGAACGAGAAAGGCATCTTTCTCTTTCTGTCAGCCTGTCTGAGTTTGAGTGTGTGTGTGTGTGTGGGTATTTGTCTGCCTGTCTGAATGTGTGTGTGTGTGTGTGTGTGTATCTGCCTCACAGCTGCAGGACAGATATACTGTAGCATGCAAACAGGCTGAGTAATATGAGGAAGAGTTTGTTCTAACCCACAGTGCACTCACGCCTCCTGCCTGAAGAGGGGTTACTGGAGTTCACATCTCAGGGCTCAGGCAGCTCAGCGCTAGCCGCCACAGGGCTAACTAAGCTTCTTCTCTCTCGCGCCAGGGATCAAAAACGGCTCACGGCAAAAAGCTGTGGTTTGGGATAAAATTCGGACATATTTAGAAAAAGCTAAATATGCGTCCTTCTTAAAAAAAATTTTTTACACAGGTTCTCTGGTGTGGTTGTCGTGCTTTTCGCTGGACTCGACAAGAAGGAAGAGAGTCAGTTAGATGTTTGTTTAAGAGACTTTTCGTTCTCTGTCCACGCAGTTCCTCTGTCACCATATAAATCATGTCAGATAGTCAAATGGCAAAAAAAATATATACATGGATGGACGTTTCAACAAACGCCACGGATGACAGCTACCTCATGGTCTGCCAGCTCAGCAGTACCGGGGGGGAGGGAGGTGGGAAAGCCTTGAAAGCGGGGGAAGGTCGAGGTTGGGGGTCTCGTGACAAGCTAATCTACTGTAGATCCTTCTCCCATCCCCCACCACCAACAGTCCCGCCAAACCATATGTTGTTACATGAGAGCCTATGATGTCAGCCCGGTCAACCCTTCAGATCCCACGATCTGATAGCCTTGCTGTTTCCCTTTGTCCTGGACTGCTACCAGTGGGACCTCTGAGGTTTAATAGTCCAATGGTTGAGTAAGACAACCCTTGCAGCCGGTATTACACAAGTAACTACCATTCGAGGCACAGCGACCATTTTGCGAGAGCAGGGTTGTTCCAGACTTCCCAAAACCCGGGTCAGAACGGATGCATTCCAGGGAATGTGTGTGTGTGTGTGTGTGTGTGGGTCTGACAGATGTCTACCTCCACAGCCAATGCTCCTAGGCTTTCAAGCAGACCGTCGGTAGCTGCGGAGACCTCCTGGACAACCCCGGGGTCGGACCTCACGTCCTTCTGTAGGAGAGACGGGAGAGAAAGGGGGTGACTAAAGGTCAGAACATTCCGGAGGGTGTTCACCATTCCAACGATCACCTGTTATTACCGTTCACACCAGGGCAGCTGGACAGCTGACCTCTCACAGGTGTTATTTTCATGGGGAGGTGATTGTGTCCAAAAAGGCAGCCCACACAATGCCTTACTGAAGGACTAGTCAAAAGCAGAGCAATAGAATGGTACCAGTACTACTTTCAGTAGTCCATATTAGCGTTGCACTTCAATCAAACCCTAATACAAGGCTTCATTGTATGTAAGCATGTATGGTAAGGATGTTGGAACTGGGCCTACGTCAAGAGCCATGAGACACTTGATATATGGTACTGATCAAAACAGTGGGTTTTTAAACCCCAGCCTTTCTAATATCAATTTGGCAGTATGATCTCCTTTTACACTTCTGACATTTTGGCTGATTAAGACGAATAACATTTTCAACAAACGTCTACCATATTTCCTGGCGTGTTTAGTTGACAACGTTTTCATTGTCAGACTATATTGACCCTCTTCTGACAGGGTGTCTTCGCTGGGACAAATTAAGTACGTCACTCATGTAAAAATGAGAACTGATATACTGTGGTCTTTAGTCCATGCCTGTATCCTCTTTTTTGACTGGCTCACGATTCTTTCTGTCCGTTAAAATATCAATATCAACCAAGCCATTTTTCGGATAAGAATTCCACGGACAAATAAGTGTCACCTTCTCTGTCCATCAAGGTACAGCTCCCTTTGAACAAGTAGCGGAGGTCACAGAGATGGGAAAGTGAACATACTATTTTGACTACCATACATCCTGAGTCCTCTGGTGTTTACGGACAATTTGAATCTGAATCTTTAAAGTGTGTGAGGGTGTATGTGCGCTTGTGTCTGTGTGTGTTCAGAGCCCAAAAGGCTACATTATGACATCTTCCACGATAGGATTCGTAGACTCTCCGACTCCCATAACGGGAAAGAGACAAGGGAGACATTCAACTTTAATGTTTTGTGACAGGAACAGATTTAAACAATACAATGCAACCAAGGTCTTGGACAGTAGCCAAAACCATTCCTGTAATCATGTCAGAGAACATTGTGCTCTTTATCCTCATAAATATGGTTTGACGGCAGCTGGCAAAACGATCCCACCACAAAGTTGGCTAATGTGAAAGGGACTGAGTTCGTAGAAACGTTTTGTGTGACTCAACAGAAGCCATCTTATGGAACAAATGATGATTTGATAGGACTATGACTTTGGTATTCGAAGTAGTAATGAGGGTTTAGTGTGTTTCTTACCCGTATGGGTTTCAGGAAGTCCAGGTTGGACAGGAAGTGGTTTTGGGCATTGTTCAGCCACTCAGGAGAGGCCTTGCAGATGATGTCCTGGGTGAGGCGAGACACATTCTTGTCGGAGATAGTCACAAACTCTTCCAGAGACGTGGTGTTGCACATATCTCTAAGATGGACGCCAAAACCTCCGATCAAGACCTGGGAAGAACAAGAAAATATATTTCTCAATGAATTAACATTTAAAAAGCTACAAGTTTTAAAAGGACATAAATGCAGAATTACAGAACATCCAAGGGGCGTTGTTTTTTTCCCTGAACGATATTAAACTTTGCAAACATGCACAGAACAACCCATGAAAAATTTCTACATGTTCCACAAAACATACAAAGTTAGAAAATTATTTAGTTACACATGGGGAGATGTTTTAGTTTCTTTACTTATGAAGGTATAGCATGAAGGCTCTCTGAAGCTCACCAGCGCACATGGGAAGAAGGAAAGGAGCTGCTAGAGTGAGTAATAACAAGTGATGTACTAACATTTCGGAGCTGAGAAGTCTGCCTGAGACAGCTTCATTCTTAGTACGTAACTGCTGAGTAGAGGTATAACGGAGTAATGACTTCATGACTAAGAGATGTGACCCCCGGGAATACAAATTTTTTGTGGGGTTTTGACGCAACACTGTTCTTTTTTCAGTGAACACAAATAACTCACGATGACAAAACTGTCAAGGAGAAATGATGTGCCACACTAAACACTTACAAAATCACAAACATGTAATATAAAAATGTGAAATATGTATCTCTTATCAGAAGAACGGATGTTTCTCGGTCTTCAGCTCTTCCCGAAAACAGAAAGCCAAACTGAAATGCCCAGAACATTCCTACCGGGTATGGGGGGGGGGGGGGGGGGGGGGGGGGTTGGGTCCACCGCATGTGTGAGCTGCCGCTTCACTGCACGTGCTCACGTGAGGCACACAGAAGAGTGGGCAGGCAGAAAGGGAGGGAGGAGGGGGCTTAAATCATGGGACTGCTGCCGTCCAAACAGCCAGCCGCTAAAACTGAGCTTCATTATTTCCCCCCAGAAAGATGTGAACTACAGGGGCGGTTTTTCACAACACTGCCCCCCTCCTGATTTCATTTACAGGGTCTTTCGAGTTAAGCCGTCGGATAATCCTTACACGTGTCGTCAGATACCAAAGAAATCAAGGTCATCGAATGCGTTTATGGTTTTATGTACAGGGTTTAACGACATGCGCCAGTATGTTTACCTTCTGTAGGTTGACATCGGCCTCCACAATATGCCGGACAGCGTGGTGTGACAGGGAGGCGTTGCGATGCAGGAATGATGATAAAGTCTCCTCATCGCGGAGAAAGTCCTTCAGTTTGAAACCTGGAATGGGATGAAGGAATATACATTCAACCAGCTGACTAGCGAGACTGGCAAAAAACAGAACCATTTCAATAAAATAAAAAAATATGAATACAGTTGCAAATTGGCTTCAAAATTGGACTAAACACAACTCAGCTGTAAAATCGAGAGATAAAATACCAATATATTGGCATGCAGAGATATGGTCTAGGACTAATTGATACACTGAAAAGGGTGCCAATGGGGTGGGTAAAGTTGGCATCAGACTGCCCCTCTCAGAGGGGCTATTGTATTCACTTTGTCATGACATTCCAGAGAAGTCATCTCTGCTTAAACCGGTGGGAGCTGGCTCAACACTACCCCTCTTCGAACTCCACCGCCGGAGCTACTCTAGGGCGTTCCACTTTGGCCCAAATACTGGGCAAGATTACACATCAAGTTCAGTCTGTGCTGTCCCTCCTTACCCGGCTTAATTCGGGTGTATATTTACTTAAGCGGCGTTTACATATTAGAGCAGCCTCTTAGTGTTGCGAAATGCACAAGCGACCATTGATGAAGGGAGTTGCACCTTCTGGCCTGAACACTAACCCTTAACACCATTTCTACCAAGAACGATGACATGTTTGTTGTCTGTGCCTGTCCACAAGACACTTAACTGCCCAAGAGGCCCCTATGAGCAGGTCGAAGGGGATGTGTTTGCTTTAAACATGATCCCAGAGCGTAGAAACGACCCCAGGGTACGGGGCTTTAAGCCGGGGAGTGGTAATGAACCTAATCATTCTGCCCTGAGGAAACAAGAGCCTGGGGATGTGCCCTTACTGGTGTTCTGAATTAGAGCACTGCCATGTTAGACAAGACCATACAGTCCTGTCTGTCTGCACTCGACCCCCCACTAACGGGGGGGGGGGGGGGGGGCAGCCACACAAGGAAGGCCGCTGGCCCCTGTGGGTTCTGTCTGTCTGCACTTGGCTTAGGCAAGGGACGTGCTCGCTTTCACCCAACAGAACGATAACAACGAAAGTTGGCGAGCAGGACAAGATGGACTGGCACCCTGACTTGTCTACACCGGGTGAGGAAGCTTGACAGACCTGATGATATGCTGATTCACCTGTCGCCAAACCTCACCGACGTATGATCAGCCCTCAGACAAACAAAATGGTGGCCGAGGGTGAAAAAAACAGTCAGCTGGCTGATCATTTCAGGTTGTTGTGTGTGTGTGGCGGGGGGGGGGCAAATCTGTTGAATGAGTTTTTCAGGGTCACCTAAGGCAAAATGACTTCCTAAATGTCATCCTAAAACCAATTTAGTACACTACTCATGGGGCTCTGGTCAAAACAAGTGCACTGATTTGAGAAAATGAGCCATTTGGGACACAAGCAATGCTTCTCCTGACTGACTAATAAGACTATGGAACAGAGTGAACTAGACAAGCCAAAAGAGGCAAAGAACGTAGGATGCATGGATGAAAAGGGAAATTGTGCATGTGTTTGTGTGTCAGAAGAAAAGAATAGGGAAGCAGGAGTTTAGAGACCTTTGGAAGGACAAATCCTTCTCCTTGGAAACCTTTCAGCTGGATTCTGGCTGATGCATCAAAGCTCCTGTCTACTCTATCAAACCAAGTCTTTGTTATATGGAACCAAAAAAAAAAATCTATGTCAAGTCAGGAGGACATTCGTATTCTTGTTGCGGGCAGGATGTCGACCTCTATCTCATTAGCCAAATGCTCACATGAGAAAAAGGGGAAGATTGGTGGAATCAGCAAGTCAAGAGAAAAGGAGATTTCACGAAGAAGACAGACGTGCTTCTGTTGTATTATGAGTCATTATCACTAACTCCCACTATGTGAACATACTCTCCTTTGACATAATGGCACCAGGTCCCCCTCCCCAAGTCTTTTCGTTTTCAGCTCTTTCACTAAGTCTATGACAAACATTTACATGAGACGTCCCTCTCTATTGTAAGTCTTTAAATGGGGTACATTCGAAAGGGTCAGTGTAGAGCATTGCAACACAGACTCTTGTTAACCCTGACATAACCGTCATCATTACTAGGCCACTTGGCTTTACTGGCCGCTCACTCATCTTTTTAACGGTGTCATTTAGACATTTTACCACATTTGCTAAGCTGCTCGGTGACTTGTTATGTATGCATTAGATACAATTATGCTGGATAAATTAATTTGATCTGCTAAATGACTAAAATGTAAATGCGTCTTTTGTGAACTAGTTGTTAATTACAATTTGTTATCTGTATAATGTCTGGATGGTTTAACATTTGCCTTAGTATTACCTTTAAGTGACGCGTGGCTTATCCAGCAGATTTACAAAGAGCAGCTGATCTTACACTGTCAGCAAATTCATCCAGAAATGTCTGGTAGATAAGTTGACCTCATTTTGTAAGTGGACTGGATATAAGATATTATCAAGTTACCCCCAGTGACTTGTCCTCTTCTTCCTGCACTAAAGGTTATGATAGCCCCATGTATGATCAACACCGAAACAGGCTGCACAAGCATGAGCCTCAGCCAAAAGGACCCGTTAAATAGCCGTGTTCCGCATGTTTCTCCATGCACCTGGCAATACAACCAAGTGTACCGTTTTTCAAACAGATATCTAAAATGAAACGGGGAAGTAACATGAGGTCACAAAGCGACACGCACTCATCCCCACACAGGAGTGCCGAGACACATTCCAAGGCTGGGTTTGGTCCAGTTCAGACAGCGATAAAGACAGCGGTCAGAACGTTAAAGGGACAGTTTGTTTAGGCTTCCGTATCCTGTTATGGTGGGTGGACACGGAGTGGCCTTCCTGCAATTTAAAGGGCTGGCTCCCCACCGCCAGCCTCCACACCCCAGGACTGGCATGTGCTGATAACGTCGCTGACACCGTGCCCACCACAACGCCGCAACCTGACTGGCACCCACACCCCATCGACTGGAACGTCCGTGCCACAAATTAGTGCTTCTGTGGCATCGGCAGTAATCTGCAATCGTTGGTATTTGTTTGTATTTGTTTGTATTTGTCTTTTATAGATATAGAGACATTTTAAACCTAAGCACAGTTAAATGCTTAACTCTCTGGTCTCTGCACATTGGCATATAGCCATAGAACAACATAGAATTCAACATGAAACACGTCCCAAGTTTAGCATATGTCTATAGCTCAAAGCCTGTATTGCAAAGTGATCCTACTGACCTACTTAGATAACTACGTGTGGTATATTTCTCAGGCTCAGGGTAGGCTCTTGTTGCATCATTTATTTTACATGCACCAATATTGATAAAATGGGATACAAACACTGTATACTTTATACATTAATGTAAATACATATTTTAGTGCCCATGACCAGGGGATTAAAGTAGTCCTACCTGCTGTGTTGGTCTGTAGGTTCCTTAGGGCTCGCACTAGAACTTTGTAGCCCTCAAAGCTCTTGTCATTCTGGCTGAAGAGGAGGATTTTCTTGGCATCGATAAACAGACGGGAGATTCTGTTTTTTGCAACAACAAAAAAAGTTATTAGGCCACGCGAAGCTCGGTGGGACACACATCCAGATCACCTGCCGTTACAGAGCAACCGAAAGGAGTTGGAATGTTTACGTCCGCATTGTTAACCTGCAGGTGTGCCGCTGATATGACCAACACCAACCATCAATATATCAATCAAAGCCACGGGTCCATTTAAGGGGACGCAAACTCACATGGAGTCGTTGAAGTTTCCCACGGTCCCTGGGGTTTCGCCCGGTGTGGGGTAGCGGAAGCAGGGGTTGTTGGCGTTGCAGATGATCCCCTGTACCCAGGGCAGAGTGCCCGCTGAGGGCATGGCCTTGTTTGGGAAGTGACCTGGGAGCGGGCAAATAAAGAGAGGGGAAATGAGGTCTCCACTGAGATCACTCTGTCAGGTTTACTCATTGCGGGTAATGCCACATTTCACAATCCCAATATCAAACAAGGAGAAGCTGAACGCCGGATCAGACAGGCTCCATTCAGACGAGCGAAAGTTTCAATGGCAACATTCACGTTCATTAATCAGCCAACCGTTATCAGCCAACCGTTATCAGCCAGGTTGCAAGGCTACATAATACAGAAGGAGAGGGGTTATAAAGAATGTCCACCTGAGCTCAACATGGCCAAGTTCAGTTTGAGAACAAAAAATATAGGCCATTTGACTGGGAACACGTCACTTTGTTCAACTGAATTTAGTTTTCTACAAAGGTGTGGAGTGGCAGGTTTGATGGGAAACAAACAGTAATGTGCATATTCTGTATAAATGAAGAACAAAATGCACAAATGAAATGTTATATAAATATTTACAGTAAAATAAATTCTGTAGTCTGTATTGTTTTTGCTTTGTGTGTCATATTTATAGTGGTAAGAAACATGGCATTCTCTGACTCCATGAAAATGTACAATAATGGGATTTGTCACAATGAAGTGAAATGCAGTGGTAATAGATTTGCACAAAAATTAAGTAGCTCAAAGCTAAGAACATCAGTTTGCAGGAAACAAACTACTCCCCAAGCTGTTCTTGTACATTTTAAAAGTCTATTGGAGTTTAATGGACAGCAGGTCGGTATCACACATTGACCAATAGAGTGGGATGATTCAAGAGCAAAGGAAGCACAACCTTGACTTGGGATGAGTTATGGCACTGAAATAAATAAATATTCCCCACCAGTAGGCCAATGGAACATCTCCACTTGTGCAATAATCTTCTTGTGTAATAATCTTTGTGAGAAATTTATTTTCTGAATTTTCTGCTTTCCACTTTTCTATGTTCTGATTATGACTTGAGTATGAACAAAACATTTTCTTGTAGTATGTTTTCTGTATTGCTTAGCTTTCAAAAGATTGTCTTGAAAATAATAGACAAATGTGGTTTATGATATAGACAAGCCGTGCTTCCTATGGCCATCTTGTGATCCCTGACTCATCTCACTACACAGAATGGCAAACAATAACCAATGATTACAGGAAACAGTATTTATGAAACACTCCTGCTTGGACAAAATGTAATAAGAGTACACAGCTTCTGACGCCAATTACATTTTACTTTTGAATACATCCTCATAAACTGGCCACTCAAAATTGACCAAAGCTCAACTGAAAAAAAAAAATCAATTAAAAAGACATAGTTGCTTGTCATATTAACATAACATGGAAATGTTAATTCGATGAACAAATCAGCATACAGTGATTTAAGGCACTCTACTGTCTCTGTGTGTTTAGGTATGTTTTTGTGTGCATGTGTTAATGGGTTCGTGTGAGGGTATCTGTTTGTGCGCGTGTTTGTGCACTACTTACATTCATGTTGCTCGTAGGGTGGGTAGTGTACCCTCACCGATATGAGGATGAAGAAGATGAGGAGCGGCCATATTATCTCAATAATTAACTGGAGCTGAAAGGGGAGTCAAGAAGGTCAGTGAGAGACGGAAAAACTGTACAACTGTTTGTCGTTTCCTCGTTGATTCTGTGTGTAAAACACGAGCCACCTATATGCTTTCTTGGTGTTCGATTGACACTACAGTTCATCTCAGCCACTTATTAACGGTCATTTCTCCGTTTTGATTCAAAATTAGAAACAGAGGAGGGTTGTTTTTTCAGTGTAGGATCATGGCCTTTAGAATGGACTGGTCCAGTTTGAGTGGTTCAACAACCCGTCAGGGGGTGTCAGGTGGGCCCTGAGAGGTTTCTCGGCTGTTGTCCAAACTCTGTCACCCTCCAGCATACCTAAGACTGAGCCAGGAGGGAGAGGGCCTGGTTGCTTGGGTGGATGCAGTGGTCCACAGCAGTTGTCCTCCTACCAGCCTCTCAAAGCACTGGGGAGGGTTTTGGAACGAGGACTCAACTGTTGTTCAATTAGATAAGGATCTCTTCTTTGAATGTATCTGGGCCTTATGACATCTTAAAGGGATTCTGATACACACTGAACAAAATTATAAACGCAACACTTTTGTTTTTGCCCCCATTTATCATGAGCTGAACTCAAAGATCTAAGACTTTTTCTGTGTACACAAAAGGCCTATTTCTCTCAAATATTGTTCACAAATCTGTCTAAATCTGTGTTAGTAAGCACTTCCCCTTTGCCGAGATAATCCATCTACCTCACAGGTGTGGCGTATCAAGATGCTGATTAAACAGCATGATTATTGCACAGGTGTGCCTTAGGCTGGCCACAATAAAAGGCCACTCTAAAATGTGCAGTTTCATCACACAGCACAATGCCACAGATGTCGCAAGTTTTGAGGGAACGTGTCATTGGCATGTTGACTGCAGGAATGTCCACCAGAGCTGTTGCCTGTAAATTGAATGTTCATTTCTCTACCATAAGCCATCTCCAAAGGGGTTTCAGAGAATTTGGCAGTACACCCAACCGGCCCCACAACCGCAGACCACATGTAACCACACCAGCCCAGGACCTCTACATCCAGCATATTCACCTCCAAGATCGTCTGAGACCAGCCACCCGGACAGCTGCTGCAACAATCGGTTTGCATAACCAAAGAATTTCTGCACAAACCGTCAGAAACCGTCTCAGGGAAGCTCATCTGCATGCTCATCATCCTCAGCGTGTTCCGGGTCCTGCCAATATCCAGCAACTTCGCACAGCCACTGAAGAGGAGTGGACCAAAATTCCACAGGCCACGATCAACAACCTGATCATCTCTATGCGAAGGAGATTTGTTGCACTGCGTGAGGCAAATGGTGGTCACACCAGATACTGATTGGTTTTCGGACCCCCCGGACCCCCCCAATATAGTAAAACTCCACATTTTAAAATGGCCTTTTAAGGCACACCTGTGCAATAATCATGCTGTCTAATCAGCATCTTGATATGCCACACTTGTGAGGTGGATGTGTTATCTCGGCAAAGGAGAAGTGCTTATTTGCACAGATTTAGACATATTTGTGAACAATATTGTAAAGGAATAGGCCTTTCATGTACATAGAAAAAGTCTTAGATCTTTGAGTTCAGCTCATGATAAATGGGGGCAAAAATAAAAGTATTGCGTTTATAATTTTGTTCAGTGTATAAAAAGATATGGTAACGGTATTAAATAAAATGCTTCACAACATTCAAGCTGGGATGCTATAAAACCTCACCATTAGAAATATTCATTTCCATTATCCATTTATCTGACCAAATCTGCATTGGGTTAATAAGACTTTTTTAATAGCGTTTACTCACAGTCTGTCTCCGTCTATAGGTGAAGTTTTTCCAGAGCAGTAAGCCCAGTTGAGTAGAGATGGCCATCTCGTCTCAGAGAGCTCTCCTACCGCTCTCCAGCTTCCAACTGCAGAAAAACAGCAAACACGCGGTCAGATTAAGACCAGAGAAAATGTGTTTTCAGGGACCTCTACTTCAGGCGTCCAGCTCCCAAATGCAGAAACACCACACAGTGACAATAGACCAGACCTCTGGTACATTTAATATTGCTCTGGACCGCCCAGAGGTCATTTACGTCCACTGGACACCGCGTTATTTATCAGTCAAAGTCTGACCCATCTAACCAAGTCCAATCAAGATTCAGGGACTATATTTACCAGTCAGGGAAAAAACATTGTGGAATTTCCAAGATGATTCAGAATATTTGCTGCGTGTTACACAAAAACACACATACTTTTGGATCTACAAACATTCAATGGATACTTGGCATATCAAATGCGTGCAACCTACAAAGTTATAAATCAGTCGGCTGTAATATCTCACCTACTATCTCATGTCTCGCTAACATAACACTGCAATTCAATTTATCAACTGAAACACAGAAATGAACAATAAGTGACAATGTCCAAGGCAAATTCTATTGTTATATAGCCGGCAGAATGAACCAAATACTTTTTATGACAAGATGAAGAACTTGCCATTCACTCAACTTTAGGGATGAAGCTCTCAGTCAACAAATTCTATGAGATGAATGAAGAACCAACTGGGATGATGGTCTGACCCATGCCCCAGTATAAAAACACAAATCACATCTTGGTTAAATAGTAATTTGGTTAATATTTGTAATATTTGTTATTGATTATCACAGGGAAATCATGAGCCCCCCCCCCCCCCCCCCCCCCCATATATGAAATTTAAATGAAAACGTGTTTACGGCATGCTATAGTACAGACACTATATAATGCCGTAAACAAGTTTTCATTTAAATTAACATATACAGTTGCATGGTGCAGAATTGAGCACCGAGCGCGCCTCTAGTGTTGGTTACTGCTTTTTTTCACTTGTTTACTCAGTTTTTGTTCACTCACGTGCCATATCCATACAGTAATCATATTGTTTTTCCCACCAGAAATCTCCTCAACTAGTGTCTTAAATAACCATTGGAATAGCCATTCAGAACACTAAAATCTCACAAATGCTAAGCAATTAAATGTTTTGATGACATGAAAGATAGAAAAAAAATACAATGAATAACGATATGACACCTCACTGTCATCAACGAAGGATTGACGATAAAGACGTATTTGCGAAACTATAATTCATTCGTTAGACAGCTGATAATGGTATCAAGCACTCACAAAATAATCAGAAAAATCAAACAATCAAAAAATTCAATTAAGCATTTCAAAATCCTAGATGGAATAGAATATGCCGGCCTTGTAATTGTAATACAATGATTTAAATATTTTTTAACTTCCAGCTAGATCTGTTTCATTGTTCCAAGAGGAAGAGGTTACTCTCGGTCATTCTGCGAAGCGCAGCCTCCTTTACACAATGAACAGCAGCAGATGCTGTAAGCTATACCGCACTTCATCAGAAGCACAATACTGCCAATTCCATAACAGACATAAAACATCACCTACACATTGTCACCGCACCATTCCGAACCAAACCTAATGAAGGCATCGACGTATTTCAAAACATTAATTCAAGGAGATTATTTGTTGAGGATAAAGACACGGAATTAATGTACTGATTGTTGTAAACAACGTCGGGCGCCGCGCATACGCTGAGTAAAAGACGCACTTTCTTTGGAAAATATTTACAGACTCAATAAAACAAGCATATCGTGCACATACTTTGGCAGTGTAAACATTAACAGAATATATATATATATATAGGACGTTGACAATGAAAATCGATATCACACACCAAAGAACAACAAAACTAACAAAAGAAAAACAACCGACCTATTTTCCTGAAAGCTGCGAAATTCAGATTCTTCAATGTTAATCAATAGTAATTCCTTTAATTGAAAACGGTCAAATTACGTTCTTTATTCCCCTTTTCACGACCGTTATTGTCTTCACTGCTCTGTCTCTGGGTCTAACAGAAGTGTGTTTTTTTCTCCTCAGCGCTTTTATAGTGGTAGCCAATGCAGACGCTTTTGGAGGAGGGAAGGTAACTCGCGGTCAAAAGGATCCAGTGTGTTTGTGTAGCTCAAAGGAAGCACGTGTCCCAACAGCTATAAGACCGCTACAGCGCGCAATACTCGTCTACTGATCCATGCAACATACACAATAATTGTGATTAAGAAATGATCATTTGTAGAATAACGAGAGATAACAATAACAAGATTGACCAGGTTCTCTAGCAATCTGACAACAAAATACTGTCCAAGAGTACTGACTTGGTGACAGGGCTCATTAGCAGGGTAGCTAATCAGGAGAACTGACACTCGAAGATGGAGTGTGTGTTGAATGATGAAGATGGTTGTTGAGCAGATCAATTTGTGGCTTTAGAGGATGGATGCAATAACATGGTAGCATCAATATGCTAAGAGATCGACCATCTGGTGTCTAATCATCTTTAAATGGATTGTCGTCTCTGAGGTGTCTTATTGTAATGCAGTCTTACATAGAGCAGCCTACATTCTGTAATACAGTCGTACATACTCCAGCCTATATCGTTAAAATCTTATAGCCGACATAATGTAATACAGTCCTATAGCTACATAATACAGTCTGACATACTGTCCACAATGATGTCCAATATGCTTTGAACAGGAGTCCTATGAGGATATTGTTTTGCTGACAGAGTCCCTTTGAAGGCAACACAAAAGTTTACCTTTGTTCTCAATAGCCTACCTTTGTATTTTACGCCATGTTTATTGTTAATGCATGACACTACATCTTTAATATATTAATACTGTAGCGTAGGCTACTAAATGTCTTTATCTTTTCTCTCTTTAGAGTAGGTTACTGTGTCTATAATCATCTTCACAGTATCCAAAGTGGACTAAATGGGTTGTTTCTTTCCATTAAGAGGTAGCCAAGATCTGTTCTCACAGTAGGGGGCCACGTTTCAATTGGACAGCGATAAAGACAGATTAGAGACCCAATCCATCAAGACATTAGGATTCGTTTAAATCTAACAATGGGGATGAAGTACAAACATGATTAGGATGATCAAGAGAGACAATGGACTTGGAAAATGGTTCAACATCTTTCCACACAAAACACCATTGTCCTCATGATGAAGTAAAAGTTGACTACATTTAATTTCAGGTCTGGGATATTTACACACTTAATTAAAAATATATATTGATGATCAATTGATTTTTGGGGAATATCACCTATATATGAAACATGATCTTAGAGTAGACAAGCCTTCTTAGTATATAATGTCACATTGCAAAGTGGGTCTACAGCAGTCTATGTAAACAACAGTCTGGTTGACAGTCTTTGCTTTGCACGTGAATCTCTATTTTGCCAGGTGGACCAGGTCAAAATATGCACAGAATAAATGGAATAGGGTGCCATTTGGGATGAAGCCAGTGTGAGTGGCTGTCAAGTGCATTTAATTTCCCACTGCATGGGGAACAATAGCTGTTGTGGCTAACTCAGTGTGGGACTAGAGTAGACAATATAATAGCACCGGAGGAGAACGCAGGGATGTGTCGGGTGGCTGGGTAACCCTCTTACGATGGGAAAAGCTTAATGGAGATCCATCTAATCATCGACCAAATCTCGCTGAACTGCATCAGCTTCCACACACTGTATGTACTGTATGTTGTACACATGATTTAATGGAGGAGCTTGCTACTTGGGGGAAGTTTAATAATGACAGCTGAGGACACGTTTCCATTGCTCGCTGTAACATGTATAGCAAAGTTGTATTTATTATTACAACAAAAATCGGTAGAAGCCTACAGCTTGCGTTGTTTGGTGGTTCAGAGGAATAAGTCGCCTTCGGTGCTCATGTATTGCCGCGGCGTGAGTTCAAATCTGCACAGGAAATCTTTCCTCAATTTCCCTGCAAATTTGCAACTTCCCACCTCTGGTTCATCAAGTAAAACTGTAACAAAGGCATTGGAAACAAACAGTGTCACTGTTCATCACCTTTAATGTTAGGCAAAATTGTTGAATACCTGTGTGCATATATACAGTAACCATTCATATGTGTGGACACAACTACTCATATTGTAGGTTCTTCAAAGTAGCCACCCTCAAAGCGCTATGATGAAACTGGCCCTCATGACCGCCACAGGAAAAGTAGACACAGAGTAACTTCTGCTGCAGAAGATAGGTTAATCAGAGTTACCAGCCTTAGAAATCGGCAATTAACTGCACCAGGGACTGTAGCCCAATATGCTTCACAGAATTCAAGTAAGAAACCCATGACCCATGAGACTGCGTGTATCTGGCCTTTATGGTCAAATTGCTGCAAAGAAACCACTATTGAATTACACCTATAGTAAGAAAAGACTTGCTTGGCTCCAACCATGTGACTTTGTGAGACATGAAGCATGGGGGAGGAGGTGTAATGGTGTGATGGTGTGGCTGGTGAAACTGTCGGTGAATTCAAAGCATACTCAATTAGCAATACTCAATTATCTGCCACAGCATTCGACGGCGATATGCCGTCCTGTCTGGTTAGCACTTAATGAGCCTATTATTTGTTTTTCCACAGGACAATGACCCAGAATACACCTCCAGGCTGTGTAAGGCCTTTTTGACCAAGAAAGAGAGTGACAGAGAGTTGCATCAGATGACCTGAAACCACCTCAGATAACCAACTGAGGTAGTTTGGGATGAGTTGGGCCACAGAGTGAAGGAAAAGCAGGAAGCTAGAAGTTGGTTGAGAGAATGCCAGGAGTGTGCCAAACTGTCATCATGGCAAAGGGTGGCAACTTTGAAGAATCTAAAATATTTACGTATTTTATTTGTTTCAGGCACCCTGGTGCCTTAGAATTATTGTCTTATTACTTTATTGTTGGAGTTGAGGCCAGCCAAGACTGACAATGACAAATCTAAAGCCTTCAACCTCAAACACACTAGCTCATCAAAGGTTTGATCAAATCAAGACATGCATTTGTACTACATTTGAAGGTAGATAGTCTGCCAACCCCCGACATTCTGTTTTTATTTAGAAGGAAAATATCATGCGTATGTATCGCAATGCGGTTCGATTGAGTTGAGTCCGTAGTTTCATTGGTGGATCGCAGATGGCGTTGCACTTTTAGAAGCCATCATTTATAATATGGTGGTCCACACAGGGTGCTACTCCGACTATAGTGGAGAAACCGATTCAGAGCAACATCCGGTCGAAATGATACTGCTGTGCCTTCAGATGATAGCATACATCTTATTGACGGTTTGTTATGTTAGCAAATAATATCCACATGTTAGTCAAACATAACGTTAAATTACTAACGTTCGCAAATGAAATGTAAAAGGGCATGGTGACGATTGAATGCAAATGAAAAAGAACTGTGTCGTGTTTTATTTACACAACTCACATTGCCTCGATATTATCATGAATGAATTCGTGTCATCATCTGGGAAAGACAAAAACATACGTAGCCTATGTTTTTCTTCTTCTAACGTTAATATGTATATGCAAATTCTAGAAGACAAACCTATAGAAACCTCAGTAACTGCGTGTTTGTCTTTGCTTAAACCCATTACGGAAATGACCTGTTATAGAATGACGAAACCTTGTTCTGTTGAAAAGAGTCAAGCCTGCCAGACTGGCAGTGCTAGCCTATAAAGGAATATTGAAAGCGCAGTGGATACGAGGAGGAGGTGGTTTGTCCGATAGTAACCTCGGAGTCAGCGCGAAAAGAAGGGGGATGGGATTATTCAGATATATATAGAAGGGCAAATAATAGGTTACATTTTTATATCTGCCGTTGAATTATGAAATTGCTTAAGTATCCCCCTGAACAGTGTCCGTTATGCATTCTCACTCTTTTAACTTTCATATTTATCATTAAAATGCAGCCACCAAGGATTGGAATATATCCGCATCATATGCAAGTCGGGGAAATGTGAAAATTAGGAAGAAAATAAGGTTTCCTAATCAAACACAAATATTTGAATCTTGATAAACAATCTACGCTATTAACAAACGCTAGCGAACTCAAATCTACTGGAGAACTAATATGATGAACATCAGTCGTATCCACATCCGTTCTCTTCTCACTTCGCATGAAAAGCTGCTTTGACCGATAGTAACCTCTCTTCGCAGCCGGTAGGAACTAGGTGAAAGGGTAATGATGTCATTGGGCAGAGCACTCGCGGGCCATACGTTCATGCTACACGTTGTGAGATCCTGTTGCATTGCGTGAGAACATTTTGTGTTTTTTAACCATTTGTCTTCATCGGATCTGCTTTCGGTTCTTCAAAATAACCTCACAATTAGAGGATTTTTTTGGTGTGATGAAACATTTTATAGGTTTAAAATTCAGTTAATATCAATATATATTGTTATTATTTTTATTATCATCATCTTACTGCCACTACAGTACAATTTGAATTATATAGAATATACAGTACCATACACTGTATACAGGGGCGTTTCTAGCCATAGGCAACCTAGGCCGCCACCTACATGGGGGCCACCCGCCCCCAAAGAAATATTATAAAAAATATAAAATAAATAATTTACATTTAAATATGTGGGGGAAATCAATCCATATGTAGTTTGAGCTATTATAAAAATAAAACAAATTGTGTGAGATGATGTTGACGTTTCGAGAGATGGTGAGGTGTGGACGGCCAGGTGTGGACGGCCAGGTGTGGACGGCCAGGTGTGGACGGCCAGGTGTGGACAGCCAGGTGTGGACGGTGGGTGTGTAAGTGCGCCAGTTGATGTTCATACGATCCGTATAAATTTTCTGACTGCTGTTTTAATATGAAAAGATCAAACCCATCGGGGCACATTATAGAAAGAAGAGGAAATATGAGGAAGAAAGGAGAAAAAAGTATAGTGGTATGTTTTTATGGACATTTTTTAAAGTCTCTGGTTTAAGCTATTTGAAATGTAGCGCTCTAAGCTAGCTAACTAGCTAAGCTAGTAACGAGCTAAGTTAGAACTACAAAGAGTAGCAGTACTTTCATAGCATTTGCTCAGTCAGTGGGAAAAGGGTGGAAGTGGAACCCTAAAGGCCAGTTCAGATCATCATTCGGGCTGGTTTTAGAATTTGACAGAGAAATTTGCGGCAGTCATCTGGTTAGTTGCAGAGCATTTGAAGCTCCTGGGGACCTACCCAAGTCAAGTGCACTAGTGGTTTAAGAACGTTGGGGATTCTTTTGCAAGTTGCATCTAATCTCGTTGCAAATCATTGATCTGAACTGGCTGTCAGATCTATTTTTGTTGTTCTGAACATTTGAACTTAAAATTTATTATTTTGCAATCAAATACAACAGATGCTCTCAAGAGATCCTATAACGAGATCCTTGATAGTTTTGCAGCAAGTAACTCGAGGCGTGTCCAGTTTTAAGACAGAAACTGCCCTTCATCTGCTGTAATAGCACACAGAATACAATTTTGAGTGTCTTTTTTGTTTACCCAGTTTATGCACCTGTTGTTAAATATTTGATTGCACATTAGTACATATTGTTTTAATTTTGTCTTTATTTATTTAAAAAAATTCTAACAGCACACAATGTTGATTCTCCTTTATTATTTACATTTTTTGTACACCTGCTATCGCAATTGTATTTATTTTGTATTTATAAAAGTAAAATTAAGAAGTGTTATTTCCACTGAAGTTGGCCTATTTTTTTGGGGGGGGACCACATTTAGAGATCTCGCCTAGGGTGCCAGATTGCCCAGAAACGCCTCTGACTGTATAGGTAGCCTATATACATTATTTGCATTATTATTTACTTCATCACTTATGTGATATAAATAAATGAATCCAAAACCTGTTTTGTTTGGTATCAGAAAGTTATAAATGAGCAAATGTGATTTACAGCAATGAATCACTATCATTAAAAATATTTCTATCCAGTTCCCTCCATAGCTATTATGGTGACCAGGTGGACAGACTGGCCAGGGCACAGCACTACTACTGCAACCTCACTGGTTGTAAAGTGCATACAATTGTGTACAGACTGTTTTCCTAAGCAGATGGAACTCATTCAACTGGCTTCAGAACAAACCAGTGGCAGAACTTAGGCTATTGCAATAGGAGGGACATAACATGAGCATTTCGGGAAGTAAAGGGAAAGCCCAAGGTTCAATTTTGGGTGCACAGTGTAAAATAATTAAATTGGAAATATGTGTGAAATGATTGCCCTCCTTTGCAACTTATCTAAACCAAGCCTTAATTACAGTTAAAATGAACTTGAAATTACCTAGACCTAATTGGTCCTTGTAATATTTGGATTGCTGATGGTTCTTAAGTAAAGTAGCCAAAGATTAAGATTGGTTAAGTTGCAGATATTTTACAGAAACCAAGGATGTCTGTTTTTTGTTGGTAGAGCATGCATTGTCAATGCCAATTATGTCTGTTTTAGCACAATTACCCCTTACAGAACAGTTTCAGTTCACTGATATTTTTGGGACGTTTTGCGTCCCAAAAATGTGGTAACGTCATGCCACAGCATTTTAGTAGAGTTGTGTGTCAGGACACGGAGTTGGACATTCCAAGATATGCATTGTCTTCTCTAGGAGCCCTCCTGTTATTGATTTGCTTTTCTTTTTACGGTCATTGTCATGTCATCACACCAGAGATGGGCAACAATGTTATTTTTGGAGAGCAGTGGTTTCCTCTGTGGTCACTTCCATAAATCTCACTCTTAATTAGTCTTATTGTGGACTTATGGACACCAATGTTAGAGTGTTAAAGATGCCTTCTATTCATTGGCTGTTACCTTTGGTTTCCTTGTCACCTCCCAGATCATTATATGACATGTCCTGGCTGTGACCTTTGCTGAATGCTAACCCCTAGAGACAATAGCAGTGGCACTGACACACCCTCTTCTCCTGAGGTCTTCTGAAATGTATTTTGACTGGGTCATATTCCACTTCAGGTTTCTATTTTGAGGGGTCAGACCTTGTTGGTAACCAAACTTAGTTTTGCAACAGAGCGACAGACACATAGAAAATGAATGCAATCTCACACATGAATGTAATCTCATTGATTGGACCACCTGATTTCAAGTACCCACCTGGAAATAAGTCATTATCCTAGAGGGTCACATCAAAATCCATATTGTGTACAGTGTTCTCTTTGTTAAATCACTCTGTATATCTATTGTTATGACTTGATATGATAGGAATATAAGAGTATTTTAGCAGCCATTTTAGAGTATTTTAGAGTATTTTGCATTATTCAGAAGGAGTTCACACATTATTCAGAAGGTCACTGCTTCAATTTTGCACAAACCTTAGTCAAAATTGCTCAACCTATTTATATAATTGAACCTGGGTCTACTAGGGGAAAACTATAATAAATCTAATTCAGGATCTACTATGTAGAAACGCGGATCTACAATGGAAAAGGACATGAGTCATTGGAAGACTAAAGTATCACATACTGTGGTCTGAGTCATGAAGCCTAGAACCAATGACTCTGACAGCATTTTGTAAGGCAGGAACAAATATCTGGAGGCCAAAGAAGGTTCCACATAGAACCGCATATCTCTTTTGCCCAGCATGCTCTATTTCGGAGTGATTTTCAGAACAGTTTGCTTTAATATCTATGTGTAAGTACATATTGTAACTGTTATGTGCTGATACAGTAAACGCCGAAATAGAAATATCTCTTGTTTCTGTTCCACAAAAGGTGAAAAAGGAAAAACACACCTTAAGCCTGCGAGAGAAGGTGTGGAAGATGACTCACTATCTTGATAACATGTTTACAGACTCAGGAACAAAAACATCTTTATACAATAATATAAAAATAAGGTATTCATATTAGAGGAACATTTTACAGGCCACTTGCACATTAACAGCAGTCGATGAGAAGATGCAGGGTTGTTCCCATGGACACCAAGGGAGTGAGAACAGAGGCCTTGCATTGATCAATACGTCTGGAGAAGTAAATCAAGTCGAATGTTCTGCAGCTGGTGCCAAACCAAAGTCTTTCATATGTTTTGAAGCTAATCCACTGATTAAGCAGGTCCAGGAGGCAACCGGAAATTGAACATCTCATCTGGAAGAGAAGTGGTCAAAGGCTCGACAAAGCGAGGAGACAATCAACATCCTCCAGGAAAACTTTAAAATGTGTCTGATGGCTTTGAGGTGAAAGAAGATTTAAGGACAACTTCCAATTACTTAAAGTGCTTTTTTACCAAGGAGAAACTGTAATGTCTGAAAGCATCTACATAATCAAGTGCTGGAACATGACGAACAGTCAGATTAGAATAGGCATGAGGGGACGTATTTAATCACACTTATTAAATTAGATACTCCATCAATTTTCCTGCCTAGGTTGGCCTGTGTGGGGTTATCTTCAGACGTGGCTATAATGTCTCCGGACCCCTCTTGTCTCAGTCTCAGTTTTACTCATCGTGATGTGAAGGGTAACTAGGGTCAGTCTGAGTTATATGCTCAGGTACATTTTTGGAGTCAAAGAATCCTCTCTCTAATTCTTCTACCTTGGAACATACCTCAGGACTACACAATGTGATGACTGCTGGCTGTCCCTCCAGGTCCAGAGTCCTCCTGGTCATGTTGTAGATCTAGCTGCCGACAATTCTTGCTGTCTGTCTAAAGACTCTGGACATGGAAAAACATTGATTCGGCCCAAACAGTCATGTATGTCTTATGAACTTCACCCTGTAGAGCCTGAAGAAGACCACCCCTCTGAGGCCAACTCCTCTCTAGGTTTCTCCCTAGGTTCCAGTCCTGCTAGGGGAGTTGATTCCTAGCCACTGTGTCTCAAACCATGTCATTCCTTGCTCTTTGTGGTTTCAGGCTGGTAATCTGTGAGAGCACTTTGTGACAACGGCTAATGGAAAAAGGCTAATAAAATATATTTGATTCCCTCTCTATACATGGCCAACGGCTAATAAAATATATTTGATTGACTGAAAGTGTGAGTCAGCAGATGACTGTAAAACACCCCAGTCAGTCAACAAAGTAAGCTGGGAGGGGATCGGCCAAAAGTAAGCAGTGAGGGGATTGGCCAAAGTAAGCAGTGAGGGGATTGGCCAAAGTAAGCAGGGAGGGGATTGGCCAGGTATAGAGAGGGAAGGCTCTGGAATGCCAGAATCAATTGTTGATCCTTCTGGAGGGCTCATCAAAGAAAGATGGAAAGTACCTACTTGAAAAGGTATATAGGCATAGTTGTTGTATAATGCTACATTCTGTGAATTCACAATCAGCAGAAAACATCCTGATCCGCGAGCCGCTCAAAGGTAATGCCTTCATTTCCACTAATCTTACCCAACTGGTGTTGGGTTGGAGCAGGTTGCAGCTATTCATTATAACACTTGGAGTCCACATCAAGTCTGAACAGACTTATTTCACAAAAGAAAGGTGAACGTAACAACTTTTTCTAGACAGAACCATATACAGGGTTTTTGAAGAACCCTACATAGTGTGTTCTAGGAAGAACCCTCTACAACACTCCATAAAGCACGAAAAATTATTCCCCCAAAAAGGGACAAATCAAGGAACACAAAACTCAAAGGCATAAGTGTCTGGAAGAAAAACTTTGGTTTCAAAATATGCCACACCAGTTCAAAAAGGGTAATTTAAGTTCCAATCTCAACCTTTCGGGCTCATTAGTATAAAATGCTATTCCCGTTTATACAATGCCAAATGATATAGCTTCAATTCTGGTGCACAATATTCTAATATTATGTTCTTAATCTTTACATTAAAATGTTATTATACTGTGCTAGCTATTCTAAATATGATCTTACAATCACTACACTTTATCAAATAGTGTAAATTCATATGGAATGATAACAGGCTTAAATGTACTTTAATTCCGTAAAACCAATCTGGAAAATATTTTTCATGAGAATTTAGATTTTTTTAATTGAAAGCCTGATTAATTAACTGCAACATCCTGTGAGTAGATACTTAGATTACATCACAGTCCTCCTTATTGAAATGTTATACAAGTGTTCTGTCTGTCTTGTGCCTGCTGTCCAACCAATCATCTGCAGTCCACTGCCACATAAAGGTCCATTCAACCCCCAACAGCTGACAACAACACTGTTCTCCCTTTCTCTTTCTCTCTTTTCTCTCTCTCTCTCTTTCATGGCCAGAGGATGGTTGCCCCTCTCTTTTTTGTCTGGTTCTATTTCTGTTTGGCCTTGAATACTCTTCTCTATCAGTGCTTTTTTTGTCTACCATTTTTCCCTCTTCTATCCGAGTGTGTATTGCCGTCCCAACATGGCCCCCGAACAAAAGCCACCCGCTCCGCTGACTGTGCATAACTCCATGTTTCACTTCACTAACTTTGTGTTCAGAACAAGAGAAACAGCCCCTGAGGTCTCCGGGCGGCATGTACTCTTTTTTCCATAGCTAGCGAGACAGGGGCTCTGATAAAGAAAAACTCTGGGCCGTAGTTAAAGTCTGTACTTTAGAGGAAGGGGTTTTTCATCATTTACAGCAAGGGGACATACATTTCTCCTTGTCAGGTATGATCAGGCAAATAACAGGCAAGTTATTTGCTGGGCCCCACCCACACGGAAAACATATATGCACATACAGTGGATATAAAAAGTCTACACACCCCTGTTAAAATGGCATGTTTTTGTGATGTAAAAGAATGAGACATAGATAAATCATGTCAGAACCTTTTCCACTTTTAATGTGACCTATAATGTGAACAATTCAATTGAAAAACAAACTGAAATCTTTGAGGGGGAAAAATGAAAAATAAAAACCTTACATAAGTGTTGCATAAGTGTGCACACCCTCATATAATTGGGGATGTGGCTGTGTTCAGAATTAACCAATCACATTCAAACTCATGTTAAATAGAAGTCGTTACACACCTGCCATCATTTAAAGTGACTCTGATTAATCACAAATAAAGTTCAGCTGTTCTTGTCCTGACATTTTCTTAGTTGCATCTCAGAGCAAAAGCCATGGTCTGCAGAGAGCTTCCAAAGCATCAGAGGGATCTCATTGTTGAAAGATATCAGTCAGGAGAAGGGTACAAAATAATTTCCAAAGCAATAGATATACCATGGAACACAGTGAAGACAGTCATCATCAAGTGGAAAAAATAATGCACAACAGAGAGATTAACGAGAACTGGACGTCTCTCCAAAATGGATGAAAAAAAAATGGTCAGGGAGGCTTCCAAGAGGCCTACAGCAACATTAAAGGAACTGCAGGAATTTCTGACAAGTACTGGCTATGTGCTACATGTGACAACAATCTCCCGTATTCTTCATATGAATGGGCTATGGGGTAGGGTGGCAAGGCGGAAGCCTTTTCTTACAAAGAAAAACATTCAAGCCCAGCTGAAGTTTGCAAAAAGAAACATCAAGTCTCCCAAAAGCACATGGGAAAATGTGTTATGGTCTGATGACACCAAGGTTGAACTTTTTGGCCATAATTCCAAAAGGTATGTTTGGCACAAAAACAACACTGCCCAAAGAACCCAAAGAACACCATACCCACCCATGGTGGTGGCAGCATCATGCTTTGGGGTTGTTTTTCTTCAGCTGGAACCAGGGACTAAGTCAGGGTGGAGGGAATTATGGATGGTTCCAAATACCAGGTAATTTTGGCACAAAACCTTCAGGCGTCTGTTAGAAAGCTGAAGATGAAGTTCACCTTTCAGCACAATAACGATCCAAAGCACACATCCAAATCCACAAAAGCATTGCTTCACCAGATGAAGATTAACGTTTTGGAATGGCCCAGCCAGAGCCCAGATCTGAATCCAATTGAACATATGTGGGGTGATCTGAAGAGGGCTGTGCACAGGGGATGTCCTCACAATCTGACAGATTTGGAGCGCTTTTGCAAAGAAGAGTGTGCAAATATTACCATGTGTGCCATGCTAATAGATTCCTACCCAAAAAGACTGAGTATTGTAATAAAATCAAAAGGTGCTTCAACAAAGTATTAGTGTAAGGGTGTGCACATTTATGCAACCAGGTTATTGTGAGTTTTTAATTTTAAATGTTTCCCCCTTAAAGATTTCAGTTTGTTTTTCAATTGAATTGTTCAGGTTATAGGTCACATTAAAGGTGGAAAAAGTTCTGACATGATTTATCTTTGTCTCATTCCTTTACATCACAAGAACCTGCCATTTTAACAGGGTTGTGTAGACTTTTTATATCCACGTTATATGTAGAGGATTTCTATATTTACATATGTGCCCTGAATATGTTCATGAAATATATAACTTGCGCTTCTCACAATATCATAATAAACTGTCTTATATTTTACAACTGTGTTGGGTTATCATACAACTGATACAACTGTCATTGTGTCACAATATAATGATAAATGTTTAGAAAATAACCCAAGGTTTTGACTTTAGTCACTGTCAAGCAGCATATAGTACCTTTTTCGGTTTCAATATAATTAACCACTTTGTACAAGTTTACATTTACAAAAACACTCATTATGAACACAATATGAATACATTTTAACACAGTATCATGAATGCCAATCCTCTCTGTAAAAGTACTTAAAAAGAAACTACTAGATAACACAAACACATGACAGGAAGCAATACAAATATGGAAATATATCAGTTAGATGTAAATGCAAAATTCTTATTACCAATTATAATCTTGTCATTTATGTAAATATATTTACATGTATTGAAGACATATTAAAACATTTGAAAACGGACAAAATCTAATATGTAAATATATGTATGAAATATATGGCCATACATTAGTAATACATATAAAACATATATTAGTATATGTAAAAAAAATATATATACATATAGGCATATATTAAAAAGATATGTTTTTTAAATGTATGTCAATATATAATACTTCAATGTGGGCATTCTCAGGAAAAACTCTTGATCCTTACCAGAGATGTTAGAAACACAGAAAGAAATGTGCACAATCTGTTTCAGCTTTATAAGTGATTTATAATATTATGTACAGACATACATTTTATCACAGATGTAAAACCTAATTTCCAAAACAGTTGGGACACTCCTTAAAATGAAAATAAAAACAGAATGCAATGATGTGCAAATCATTTATTCCTATATTTAATAGAAAACAAACACAACATATCAAATGTTGAAACTGAGAAATTTTATTGTTTTTGGAAAAATACATGGCCATTCTGAATTTGATGCCAGCAACACGATCCAAAAAGGTTGGGACAATACTCTGTAAGCATTTGGGAACTGAGGAGACAAATTGCTGTAGTTTGGAAAGTGAAATGTTTCCCCATTCTTGCTTGATATAGGATTTCTCCATGAGATGGGTGCATTAGTCACTAATTTCTTATTTTCATGGTAGAGTTTTAACTTGTATTTGTGGATGAAGTGACGTACTGTGTTCACAATGGTTTTCGGAAGTGTTCCTGAGCCCATGCAGTGATGTCCCCTACTGAATAGAACTTGTTCCGGTTGACATTCAGATCTACTCATGGGGTAATTCTTTATAGTTTGGGGAGAATTGAACAATTCTGTTAGAGATGAGCACGAGGAAAGACTTGCTCAACTTGGAATCCTCCAGAAAAAGGCCAAACATAGAGGAGGATGTGGTGTGAGTGGAAAGTCTGTCAGCAGCTTTGGAGAAATCACATTTGGATGGCAGAGATGGCGGGGTGTTGGTGGGACCAAGAGCTGGTTGAGCTATGCTGCCTTTTGAACACATTCGTCCTTACACTGCTCAAGCCATGTTCTTCTTGATGGTCATTCTACTGTCAACTACTGAAAACCTTCCACTCTGTCAGAAAATTCTAGTCAAGACCTATTGTGTCGTAGTCGTTTCATTTTATTTTGCTTTTTCAAGCACTTTGTGATTCTTTTCTATAATGAAAAGCGCTATAGAAGTATAATAATATAATAAATTATTATTATTAGAATCATGCCTGTTTTTAATCCTGTGCCGCCTGAGGGCCAGAAGATCACAGCCATCCAATATTGATTTCAGCCTTGTCACTTGTGTGCAGAGATTTCTCCGGATTGTCTGAATCTTTTAATGTTATTATGTACCGTAGATGATGAGATCCCCACTATTTGCCTGTGCAGTCTTTCAGAGAGTGGTAAACCGCTCCCCATCTTTACTTCTGGAAGACTCATCCTCTCTGGGATGCTCCTGGGTGTACCCAATCATGTTTCTGACATGTTGCAAATTAACCTAATTAGTTGTTAGATATTCCGCCAGTTTTTTTTAAGCATTAGACACCTTTTCCAGTATTTTTTTGCCTCTGTCCCAGCTTTTTTGAAACGTGTTGCTGGCATCAAATTCAAAGTGGGCATATATTTTTCAAGAAACAATAACCTTTCTCAGTTTCAACATTTGATATGTCGTCTTTGTACTATTTTCTATTGAATATATGGCTTAAATGATTTGAACATCATTGCATTCTTTTTCTTTACATTTTACGCAGCATCCCAACATGGAAACAGGGTTGTGTGAAGTACCTGGTACAGTAGAAATATTATTTAAATTACTATATTGGGAGTAGCTTGGTTGGCAACTCTGGGAAACACTTTACCTACTTCAATATGAAATACTGGCAACCTAATGCATTTACCTTTTAGTAATTTAGCAGATGCTCTTATTTAAATTGCCTTCATGGGACAACTACACAACCCAATAATTGGACAAACGTTGCACTCAATTAAACTCACCGCCACAAAAACAATGATAATAAATATAATACAATTAATCTTGATGAACTACACCTAATTCCTATACCACCTTTTTCTTTGAGTGACTACATATTTATTTCCCTAGTAAAATTTTGTGTGGAAATTAACCAAACCATCAGTTGAATGAAAGTCTTTGTATTTAGGTTTTTCAAATTAACTGCTCTGCCACATTTATAAATTGAACCATGGGATGTAAACAACTCATATTCAATAGATCTACATATAAGTTCATACAGTAGGTAAAATCATATGTCATAATAAGAGAAAATATACAATTCCAACTTAACAAAAGAACGGTCAAAGACCCATTCGACCATTATCGAATTTTTCAACGACAGTTGGAACGCGGCCACTTGCAACTATGCCACTGACCGTGTGTCGGCATGACTGTGACACTGAATAGCACAGCTCAGCCCCTTGACCATCGCGGCAATGACTTCATGTAGAAGAGGTGCTAGGATCCTCTGCTGCCTTTCAGCATGAGTCAGTCACTGAAAACACGTGCAGGAGAGGAAAGGGAGGAGCCTGTGTGCGTGTGCTAATGCCCCTCTCACCAGCTTCCTTTTTCAATGTCTCCCCATCTCCACATCCCATGATTATAATTTGTTACTGTTATTTTACCAAGTAAATATGCCCAGAACATATTGTTATTTGTAGCAATGATCTGGGATAAAAAAAATAAAAGTACTGTTTTTCAACCCTGTCGCCTTGGAGACTAGAACCAGTGACATTTTGATTGCCAACCCAATGCTCTTGAACACTAGGATAACCACCAACCCCCACGTGGGGACTGTACCCTCCAAAACATTGTGAAAGCTGTACTGGTTTCATAACAACGTTAAGAGATCACACAAACACCCCTTAGGTTAAAACATTCTGAAATAAAAATATGCATCTGGAGTCATGGGATGGCGAATACTGCAAACCTTTCTGTTTTCTAAATAATATGTATCTAATGACGAGAAATATGTTAGGACTGTTCTGAAAGTCTCATTTCCACCTGGGCCCCTTAAAAGAGCACGCCATGTTCCTCTGTCAGCTGATTCATGCGGTGCTTATGAGAGCTTGCAACATAAAAATGGAGGATGTGGGCTTACAAAACAGGAAACGAAAAATGTACAAAGTTTGTCTTTAGTTATCCAACAATCAGCTGTCAGACAAAAAACACCACAAAACCAAGCCAAAAGACAGGCTTTACATCATTGCCAAAACAAACCAGATTTGCTCTTTCTCTTATGAAACACTAGAGCTCTCCAGCATATTTATCTCATCATATATCGCATTGGATCTTTGCAAACTGAAACATGAAATGTCATACTTCATGTGATGTCCCATAATTTACAGTATATGTATTTGTTTCATGTAGCTCCTTCACTGCTTAGGGCAACATTTCCAAAATGACAAAGCATTGAAATGATCAGATTTTATCCAAATGCCTTCTGGGTCTCACTCTGTGTCTCACTGGCCTAGGGCTCAGACAGCCTTTAACGGATCTCACTTGACCAAAAGCTGGTTCTTTTTGAGTGACATTTACTGCAGGTTAACACCTTATCACTAAGTAACCGTCAATGAAGCAGATTTTGTTGATTCTGCTCGCCATAAGTTTTAAGTGTCACATTCCTGATGAAACACATAGACACTAAACCTGCATTAACATACTACACTGGTGGCCCGCTTGTGTGAGCGTAAAGTCACTACCGGAAAGAATCACTAGTCTCATCATCGCTCTAGTTCAGATGAAATTGTGTTAAGTGTTCTGAGAAGTTGTAATGTTCTAGAATCTTTGGTGACTCATCTTGCTTCTCAGCAAGAACTCAGAACACCTGGACCATTGCACCATCTAGGGGAGTGTAAAGATAACTAGCGCATAACTGTGCATTACAGCACTTGCTTGCACTATCACAATTATATAATAATTTAAACACAAGGCAAAAATAGAGCAAGGACTGAAATCTTTTGTATTTATATGACTTTCACATACACTGAAAAAACAACAAAGTGTCTCAGTAAGCTGCTGGACCACCACGAGACACCAGAACAGCATCTTCATGCCTTGGCATGGATTCTACTGGAGGGATGGTACACCATTCTTCCAAAAGATATTCCCTAATTTGGCTTAATCATAACAAATTTCCATTTTAGGAGGGAAACTTCCCAGAACGTTGGGTATTTTAGCCTGGGGCTCAAAGGCTAAGATTCCTATTTCCTCATTACTGTAAGTTAGAAAATAGAAAATGGGATATTCTAGAAAACAAGATTTGGCTCTGCTTTCTTTGGTAATGTAACAACTGTGCCAAACCACCCGCTGGAAAAAAGCTAGTCTGCAGAGAACATCACAATCGAATATTTATTTTCAAACACGATCAGGTGTTGACTAACTGAAATGCTTACATGAAAAATATAAATTAAAGTTGATCCATTAAAATAATAGAAATATAGAAAATAGTATCTTGGATCAGGTCATGTTTTCATTGGGAAAGTGGACGAAAAACAACCCCTACTGTTCCCTATAGACTTTTTTCTCATGTTTAGAGAGGTAAATAACATTAACCCTTTGTTAAGTAGATTTTTATAAAAGGTTGGAAATATATATATTTTTTGAGATATTAGCTATTGTAGAACAGTTTCATATTTACCAGTCTTCATTGCGACAAAACAAAACGTTTGATTTGCAAAGGATTCTTTTACAGAGATCTGGCAGAATTTTTTATTTCGATTCAGGATTTTAACATGAGTTGAATAAACATTTTACGACCAAAACTCATAAATCTTAAGTTAAATTAATACACTCCCAAGTTTATGTGCTCTGCAGTACCGAACCGAACCACACGCACTAATTTTTCATTTAACCCCGCCCTTTAAACTTTGACGCCAACCAATAACATAATTTATCTTCAGCGTAAACGGAAGTAAACAGAGACCAAGAAGAACTTAAACGTTAGCGATTTTATTGTTGTTCTTTACGCGGTTATTACCAAAACGGAATTTAAAATATGACTAATTTCACTACACAGCTTCAGATAATAGCTAAATATAGTATTTAAATCGAGTTGTAGAAAGGACTTTGTAGATAGATGTTAACTAGGTAAAGCGAGCTAGCTAACAGCTGCTAACAATGGCTAACGGTATGGTTTTTCACACTCAAATAGCCTCCATCATGGAGGTTCTGGCGAATGCAGCCGTGGCGGAGATCTGTAAACTCGTAGACGATGACTATGCCGTGTTTCGTTTGGAAATTTCTCAAAGCCAGAAAGAAAATAGGGCATTGCGAAGGAAACTACAGCTACTGGAACTGAAGGTGGCACGGGACCGCGCAGAAAGGACAATGCGAGAGCGCGTCCTCGCCAGTCGTCCTAGTAGTGTCAAGATCCTTGATCGATACAGAGGAATGGCAAGAGGTACATTTGGGCAAAATGCCAACGATGGGCGGCCTATGGCCTCGTTACCCATTGAGCATGTCTGACCTTAAACGTGTTAACCAACATTGGTCGTTCGGATACTGATGAATGGAGGTCCTGAATGAAACACGTTTCAGCATGGACATGCCATTGGCTTTCATGTTCATTGGCAGAACCCTGAGGTTGATCTGATCTAGTTAGTCTGCCAGTCAATCAGTTTTGATTAAAATGAATTGCTTTAAAGTGGAGATGGCCACAATGGCTCTTCCCTTGGCCACAAAGACAGCATAACAGGGCTTCAACAGTACACATTTTACTCCATATGCACGTAAATATTTTGATGTCCACCATGGAATTTGCTCTGGAATGTTAGGTGCCCCTAGAAAAAATAAACATTTTAGCTTTAATAGTTGATATATACAGTATATGTATTTATAAACTGTGTTCTTAGACTCCTGAACGGTGAAAGGCTGAGAGTGGTAAGGAATAAGGAACGGGCGGGTGTGGTATATGGCCAATATACCACGGCTAAGAGCTGTTGTTCGGCACAACGCATCAGAGTGTGGACACTGCTTAGCTGTGGTATACTGGCAATATATTATAAACCCCAGAGATGCATTATTGCTCTTTAAAATTGGTTACCAATGTCATCACAGCAGTAAAAGGAGATTTCATACCTGTTGTATATATTTTGAACCACACAGTTTATAAGAGAGTATACCACAGGTTTGACATCACATGCGTTGGTAACCGATTTATGTTATATTGCCAATGTGCTTTTGGCAGTGGTAAATTGGCCATATACCACTAATAATATATATATATAGTGGTATTTGGCGTGTGTGTATACACACACACCAAATCAGAGTTGCACAGTAAAGTGGATACCATGTATATCTGCTTGTCTTGGTGAATTTATGGACAGTTTGCATTGATTGTCCTTAGCGACGGTATTCGAAGACACTATCACATTTTAACCAGATTCCCAATCAATGGATTATAGAGTATCAACATGTTCTGTAAAGTCTTACCTTTTAAAAATGAAGGTAGTATCAATAAAGTAACCCTAACCAGATCTTTTCTCCCAATCCCTCCCAATCATTCAGGGGAAGGACATCTCAGTGGAGGTCACAGAAGCTTTGTGAAGCCAGCTGAACACAACACATGGAGCGATGATCCACCAGTCACTGAAGGGAGTGTAACTCCCAGCCAGCACGTCATCGTAATAGAGGTCAGTGTATTTGTGACCCTAGTAGTAGTCTAGAAGACAGAGCATCGGACTAGAAAGGTTGATTGATGTGAAGAAAAAAATATCTGTTTCCAGTGAAGAAAAAATATCTGTTTCCTTACTTGGGCATTGCGGTTAACCCTATTGGTTCTGTGAATCATACTGGATACGAGCATCTGCTAAATGACTGATGGAAAAACACATTATTTTAGAAAGGGCCACCTTAAAATGTCCATTTCACGTTCATCCATCCATTTGATTGCCTTAGTGGAACTTGAGCGATTCTGGTTGACCTCATCCGCCGATGTTGCTCTCCTGGTTTCAGTCTGCAGATGGCGACGCTGCCGAACCGGGAGGATCGTCTCTGGTCAAGCCTGGAGCAGCGCCCCCTGTGGCCCAGGAGGACCTTGCCGACACTGCACCCCGGCCCAGGACCCGACACAGCATCACGGAGGTCAGTGGAACGCCGAACGCCGTCCTCAAGTCAGAGACGGACGATGAGACTTTAACTGTAACACACAGGGGGCTACCGACCACTGACCTCAGATCAGAACAGGAGAGACCGGGGCCACCGGGCTCAGAATACTTTGCCGTGTTTCACCAGAGCCAGAGGGCGGCTCGTTCTCATGGTGATGGGGATGCGTTAGACACCGGCGATCCGTCCTGTTCTTACGCTGGAGCAATGGAACCCGGCAACACGCCTTTGGGTTTAGAGACCCAGAGCGACTTATCCACGAGAGACTGGAACCGTTACGGCAGTGGTGTTTATACCGAGAGGTGCCTCGATAAGAAAGAGGAGGTTATAATCTTAGATGAGGTGACTGTGAAAGTGGAGGCCGACGCTCCGCGGATGTGGAACGTAGACGAGACTCATTTAGGCGAAGGACAGTCGCAAGACAGAGATTTCTTAGGTTACAGAAAAGACTTAGAGACCCAGCTTAACTTCATGACCCACTCCCCTTTAACCGCGTTCCGGGATCGCGAACCAGCGTCGATGGCATCTTCGGACCCACAGGGCCGCGTCCTTTTCGATCAGGCGTCGAACCCAAATGACCAGCGTTCCAAACCGCCGAGCGGCGGGTCAACGACGGGCGTTAAAGAGAGACGGTTCCTCTGCACGTTTTGCGGGAAACCCTTCAGCTGCCCGCAGAAGGTGGAGATCCACCAGAGAGTTCACACGGGGGTGAAACCCTTCAGCTGCACCCAGTGTCACATGCGCTTTGCCCAGGCCGGCAACCTGAAGAGGCACCAGAGGGTCCACACCGGGGAGAAACCGTTCAGCTGCCCCCAGTGCGACAAGAGGTTCTCCCACCAGCACCAGCTCAAGATGCACCTGAAGGTCCACACGGGAGAGAGGCCGTTCGCCTGTTCGCACTGCGGGAAGAGGTTCTCAGAGAGGAGCTACCTCAGGATACACCAGCAGAAAAACCATTCTGCACCGTAATGTAGAAACAGTTCTCTAACGCTTCTGACGGTTAGACCGAACCCTTAAATTAAAGATCCACACTAAAATATGGCAGCCCTGGACACTGGAGGAGTTCCGCCCTGCGCTTCCCCGCCCGGGTGTTGAGGATATTGACATGCTATCTATGCAATTGACGTACATTCACAAACCTTTTCCAGGATTGTTGTCCAGTGGCTAATGCACTGTAGAAGTGTGACGTGAATCCAACTATTCTATGACCGTGTGAGAACGGCGTCTCCCGTGCATATGAGAAACTGCTTCGCTCGTCGCAATGTCTGAGGTTCTGCCCGTAGAATAATCCTGAGTCTACCTTTAAAATTAAAGAATACTTTCTATTGGTGTTTTCAGCAGAAAAGATACACTGAGGCATTTTGAATAACAACAGTTTTGAATACCCCTGGACAGAATAGTGCATACTGGCATTGCAGAATACAGGTATAGAAAAGCTTAAATGGTCTTTACGATGATGTTCGTACTTTGCAGCTATATGATGTTCACAGATGCCTATTTCATGACTTTAATTCACTTTAATTCACTTAATGAGAATGTATGGAGTTTTTTCAAGTTGGTGGAGATTTGTTGTTGATGTGTATGTGCGGTCGGTTTTAAACTTGTTTGTTAAATAAACACAAAATGGGACTTTATTGTAAGACTTTCATTGAGACTCTTTAAGATGAATCACATTTTATCCCCCCCCCCCCATTATTCTTAGATAAAGCTGCTCCATAACCAATGTACAACTACAAAGTACTGCATTCATGTCCACACACCCAAACGCTATTGTACATGTCATGTTAGTTTCATCTTTACAGACTTTAATTTCCCCACACATATTTGTCTACCGTGATGGGTTCAGCAACAATGAAGTCAAATGTGACTACAGTACTTAAATATAATTGGGATGGGTAAACCGTTAAATAAAGTAAAATTCTACCCCCCCCCCCCCCCCCCCCCCAGAGTTCTATTAAATATAACCTTTAATTAACGAGTTAAGTCGTTTTCTTTCCACAACATCTTTTTGTTTCTGAGGACTTCTCGTGGGTCATACCCCAACAAAGGCATGCAACAGTCATTACAAATACTAACGCAATATGGCCAGGTCACGAGGACGTAACAAATGCCTTCAAACATTCAGGTTGAGAAACAAGTAGCTTAGACCAGAGTTACCACCGTCTCACATCTATACCGGAGAGTTAAAGTGTGTATTAACAGTGTACCTCAGGGAGGACGTCTGTGTAATCTCTCTCACCTGTCTCTTCCAGGATGGGAGTCCGGAGGTCCTCCTGGTCAAAGAGGAGGGCTGT